>NC_141063.1:14282310-14779810 GCF_041138505.1 Cibotium barometz
ACATCTGCTACCTTAAGCCACCCATGCCAGGGAGCCAATTGACCCTAACTAGCTCCCTAGAAAGCTAGCCAAATACCCTAATCTCATTGAGGAAAAGGAAAGGCTAATGGTGTGGCAACCCAAGAATTGGTCCACGACTACCAAGCTCAGCTCTAGAAGATGAGATTCCAATAGCTTGCCTAGAGCCATGCCCCTCGATTTCCAACATGCGACCTACCGAAGAGGCTCAGGTATATAACAGAGAGCTTCCAAAACAAGCACCCCCTAATAGGCCAATGCAAGCAGAGCAGCACCTAGTGCAATAGCTACACCCCACTAGGGAAACCGGGTAGCTGAATATCTCAAAAATCTAGGGGATGACCACCTTAAAAGGATAGATAGAGAGGTCCAAATCCCAATACCTTATACGAATAAGAGCTTGAGGACAAGACAAGGTGACCTTCCTCAAGGAACATCATCTGCTCCCAAAGACATTGTAGGTCTCTCGTCCTTCCTCTCTTCTCTCAAATCTAGATCCCCATTGGCACCTTGCTTCAAGGTAGCCCAAGCTTATGTAAGGATCTAAAAGATGGGATGGAGGGACACCTTGGAGCAGGGATGCAGGAATCCGCAGAGCTAGATAGCTTTAACGAGATCGAGGAGGATGAACTCATTGAACCCCATGAGATCACTGGCACCCCCACGGTTTGAGTCAACAAACTCGGACAATATTTTGAAGGTGATGAACTCAATGCAGCATTACGGATAACCTTCAATGGTCTCTAGGTCACTGCCATCTTGGATGGGGGGCAAGAGTAAGCATTGTCACCAAACAATGCTAGAAGAAATGGGGGGCTCAAGCCATGGATGACACGACCTTGTTGGTAAAACTTGTTGATGGAGCCACCGCCACCAAGGATTTGAAAATCAAGATCCTTGGAACCACCTTCCGCCACACCTTTGTGGTGATGAACTTCGGTCGATAGCTACTTTCGTATGATTACATCCTTGGACGACCTTTTATGAGGGAGACAAAAATGATCCATGACTGGGATACTAACCACATCCACATTTGGAGAAAAGACCAAATAGCCAAGATCAACCTCTCACCCCATCACAAGCACCCAAGCACCCCCACCCCCACCTGGCACCACCACACTCCCTCTCTTCCTCTTAAAATCCTCTACACCCACCTCACCTCTCCACGCCGCCTCCATCACCCACTCCTCCCTCACCTACCACTTTAACTCTCCACTTAGGCCTACCCAAATCCATACCAGATTTACCTCAGACATCGGCCAGGCCTCCCCCATTCCTTACTGCAAGCCTCACCACCATCACCTCGTCATCGGCCACCCCTCAACCTTCGTCACAACCGCCACCCAAAATCCCCTCCCCCTACCCTTAGAAGAAGGAGAAATCCCTCTACCACCACCCCGAGAGCAGGAGAAGATTGACCCCCCATTGAACCCACTCAATTGGCATGATCCATTAGATCGCATGAGTTTGAGCATGCCATACGTATCCTGCTCAGTTGACAACTCCAACAGGCTCCCATCACCAAGGTGACCGATCGCATGGACCTCCACGTCTTGCAACCCTACCTTGATGCCAAGTATCATGGTTGGAAGTGCGAGCACCCCCCCATCAACGTAGCAGCTACTACCACAGGCCCCTCGCCCCCACCAGTAGTGCAAGGCACTACGATAACTTTGGATTAATCCCGAGTATATGCCGATCCGCCACTAATGCTGGTCTTGGAATCTCTTTCACTAGGAGCACGCCAAGAACCCCAAACGTCTTTACAACTTTCCATGGTTTGCTTCTCCGATGCCATAGAATCCTTGCACAGAAGAAAGAATGCTCAAGCGTCTCCATGACTGCATCAGAAGATACGAGCAGGTCCTTCTACCTCAACAAAGGCTCAATGCAGAAGCAACTTTTTGGCTACTACGAGCCCTGCATGGTGCCTCCAAACATTCAAAGATATGATGGAGAAAACCTTATGGAGCACAATTACAGAGTCTTCCATCGGGCCCCCCACATCCCACCTCACGACGTAACTTTGTTTGCATGTACTCGATCTACTATTGTTAGATCCCTTGCCACTTTTGAGGACAAACCTGAATTAGGGAGGGGGGTATGTTAACCACTCTGGTTCACATCATTTTTCAAGCGTGGTTACGCTTCTTGTAATATACCATTTTGTAACTGCATGCTAAGCGCTTATTGAAAAAAGATATATGGGATGACTGAGCTTTTGGCTTGTGTAATGCCGATCATAGTGAGCTAGATGTACATAGAGCTAGGAAGCCAATTTTGGGCCCCCAATGTAAATGGGTGGCTAACCATTGTAAAAAATGAGCTCATGTATATAAATGATTTTATGGAATATGAAAAGGGACAATCCCATTTGTCACAATTGAGTCTTGCTCTCTCTCTCTCTCTCTCTCTCTCTCTCTCTCTCTCTCTCGTGCTTATGGGTGCATGTTGGTTTTTGTGAATGCTTTTTGCTTGCTTGATTGTTGCTTGCTTGATTGTTGTGTATGCATGGAGTGGATGGTGTTAGTCTAGCTTCTCTTCTCCTCTCCCTTCTCTTGTCTTCCTCTCGAGATCCCTCTTGCATGCACATTGGCATTGAGTGGAGGTAGAGGTCTCCATAGCTCCCTTCTTCTTTGCTCATTACCTAGCTTGTGGATCTCCTCTTTGGTGACACAAGTGGTGGTGAAGTGAGCCCTACTAGCGGCCTCACATTGGGGAGTTAACTCTCATTAGGGTTGGCTAAATGCAAGTCTCTGAATTGACCCTTGCATGGCATCATTCTCTTCTTCTCTCCCTCTCTTGTGCAAGGTAGTATGTTTTGGTTAACACTTAATTAGTTTAGTTTATTCATCAATTAAGATTTTCCTTAAGCATCGTCCACCTTAGCTTAGGGATTTGCATTAAATCTTTAGGTCATAGCCTCCATAGCCATAGCTTAGGTGCTGTGTTTTTAGACTAAAGTCTCCCTAATTCTTATGGTAGGACTCTTATTGCTTATATAAGTAGGCCACACATGCCTTGTTTATACACTTGGTAAAGCGTATCAAATGCATCCCAAGCCTGCTTGGCAGATTTACATTGAGGAATAACGCTACTTTTCATAAAAAGTACCACCAATGCATGTGCATGTGTATCCCTACCATTCCACCTAGATTGTTTCGCTGTGAGAGGTGTGAAGATGGATACCGTAGTTACTTTGTTAACCTATTTTATGGTTAGCCATGTTGCCACATCCAATTGTATGCCAAAGCATGAGTAATCTACATCAAATGTCAAGGATGGACACACCAAACTCATGTACAAACAAGCCATGAAGCAATGGTGTCCAAATCTCAAACTTGGACGAGTGTCCATAAAGGTCCGATGGATAGTTATAATGACATTTGTCACTCCAAGAGCATGTGGTATAGTGCGCTAGGATATTCTCCCTAGTGTTGTAATGCATCAATAGAGAATGTTTGTAAATAATAAAGAATGTTAGTAGAAAATAAAAACCTCTCCAATCTTCTCTCTAATGCATGCTAGTGAGAATGTGTGAGTGATTTGAAGTGAGAGGAGGGAGCAACAATGCCCATAGTGTAGCAATGCTCATGGGAGAAGGTGAATGGAAGTTATCCATGGTGGTGTGGAGCTTAGATATCTCAAAGGTTACGAGCTTGTCCATCAGAAAGATCCCCATGACATGTTGAGGTGAGTGATTCCCTCGAAGCTATCTCTTAGCCTTAACATTTTTGGTGCTGCTATCAGGGAGCAATCCCTTAGCTTTATCATTTTTGGTGCTACTATTAGGGAGCAATCCCTTAGCTTTATCATTTTTTTCTCTAATCTATGGTCTATGGTCTACCCATTGCTTACACTCTTGAATAGTGGAGTGCCACAAATGAGAGTGGGATTTGTGTGAAAATAGTGTGGTTTTTGCTTTCTTTTATGTGTTAACATAGAGCTTAAATGGTTAATTTTGTAATGTTAATGAGGTTTCTTTTGTTGCAGTTGATGACAGTAGCATGCTAGCATTCATATTAGGTAGATTAATCATCAAAAAAATTAATAAAAAAATAAAAGTATGATTTTTGCTAATTTTCACTAATGCACTGGTTTTTTGATTAGTGAAGTCATGAGATAAAAATGACAAAAAAATAGTTTTAGGATCCATTGAACACATATTCATAATCTACACATTTAGGAGACCCATACTAGACAACTTGGTTAAGGGAAAACATCAATAACTTTCCAAAATCCAAATTTTAAATTTCTTACAAAATCACGTTTTTGGGTAAAACCTGTAAAATCACGGCAATGACTATCTTCCTAATATTCTCGCCGTAATTTTCAAGATTATGAGGTAAAAAATAGTAAACCTTATCTTGCCTTGATCGGCATGATTCTGCAGTCCACGACAAAAATCGTCGTGACTCTATAGTCATGGCATACTGATAAATCACGGCATAGGGATGCGATTCTATAGTCAAAACAAAAGTCATGTACGAAAAAATCATGACATGGGATATGTGATTTTGTAGTCAGGTTAAAAATCACGGTGTATGGATAAATCACGATGTGTACAGGCAATGTGATTCTGTAGTCATGACAAAAATCATGCTGTATGATCAGAATCTTGATGTTCGAGCAAACCTATAGAATCACAACTGTGAAGACTCAAACTTATAAAATCACGGTGTAAGAACACGGTCAAAAGAAGGCAGATGTAGCCTAAAATAACAAAAGGGAGTGGAGAGAACCTTTTGAGAAGTTGGGAGCTTGCACTTTGGCTCAAGAATCCCAACCTATCTTTGAAAGCTTTCAGAGGCCTTGTTTTGCACCCAAAGTCCAATTTTTGTTACTCAGGGGTCCAAAATGACTGCCTCAACGTGACGACTTCTACACTTCTAAATTACTTGCACCAAAAACTAAAAATATTTTAATTATGTTTTCTATGAAATATTAATGCAAGTTTAAGCTTGAACTCTATCACTTGGAGGTATCTCAAAGTCATGCGTGATCTTCAAACTAAGAGTTCCCATATGCTAGAAACCTGAGAGAAAAGAGAGTTCCTTAGCCAAGAGGCTTACAAGAACAAGATCAAGAGAGGAAAGAATGGCTAGTCTAGGAGATCAAAGCTTTCCCCTACACGTGGATGTCTGATTTAGACCTTGAAGCAACCATTGAGACCTATGCCATACATTGAGGCCTCACACTACTTAGGGACTTCATATCTGCATTAGACTAACACCATACACATGAGTGCTCCGCTAGGTTTCATTAAACCTGGTAGTAACCCCAATTTTACCAATCTCAAGTTCCTTTCATAACACTAATTCCAACCCAATCACTTCTCAACCCCTTTATCCTTTAGTGAACAAAATCTTTCTATGTTAAAAAATTTAAGAAGGAGGGTCATCATGGGTTAAAAGATGTCCTAAGCTAAGAAGGAGCTACACATAGCTCAAGAGATGTCCTTAAACCCGTGGCCTTGAAAATATCCAAATACATAAATAAATTTGATGGGACCAAGGACATTACCCGTATGAGTTTATGCAAGTGTTTGGGACAACATTGTGATGTATTTGGAGCTATTGATTACCTATATAAGGTCCAAGCTTTCACATTATGCTTAATGGGAAAAGCGATCGATGGTTTACCACACTACGACCCAAAATCAAAGTGAAATTTAGAACTTTGAAGACAGCTTTCGTCTATGGGTTCTCGAGGCAGGGTCACTGGTGGTGTGTGCCATGTGAACTTTACTCAATTGAGTGGAAAATTGATGAAACCATATGAGATTTTATCCTCCGGATAAAAACTCTAGATTCATAGTGTGAACTATGGGAAAAATTGAATGATGCTCACTTAAAACGATGCTTTATGCTAAGGCTAAAGAAAAATGGCTTGCAAAATTTGATCCTTGTATCAAATCTTGAGACCTTTGACCAATGTTGCAAAGAGGGTATCTGATTGGATGACAACATGTTGGATGATGACCTAGACATGGAAAATCCCTCAACCAAACAAGGGCTTGTAAACAAACTGATTTCAGAGCTCACCACTCAACAACTTTAAACTGCTCTGATGGTGGGTAGAGAAATCCAGAATGAAATAAGAGCTAAACATTAACAAAATCTGAAACCTCTTCCATGTGGGAACATAAAGCCAATGCTTTTATATTGTAATCATTGCAAACAAGGCTATAAACCACACCTTGAAAGTTTGTGCAACTAAACCAAATCAATCACAAACACAAGTGGTGTACGAACCTTGTTTGATTAGTACATCATATTTAGCTCAACAAAATATGGCACAAATGATTCAAATTGTGAAAGATTCATGCCCCCTCTGTGCAACAAATTCTGGGGTGCTAGAAGAGCGGAAGTAGCACTTCTTGCACAGGGTAGAGACTCTCACTCGGGGCCTCGTCCCCACGGATGTCTGGACAAGAGATTAATCCCTCGGTTCTCCCAAAACCGAACCCGAAAAAATTTTCCTCGCCCAGAAGGCATAGGCGATTCCTTCAGAAAAATTTATTCTAACGTAGTCAAGGTCTTTAATTTACCCTTTTTCATTCTAACCGAACCCACAGGTCACATGGCCGGATCAAGGGAGGAACTTGCACTTGGATCATAGATATCAACATTTTTTTCCCTGTTAAGAGGCACAGCCGTTGATTCTTTTCCATAGAACAAGGATTATCTGTGATTTATTTCAACTATCGTAACTTAACATAATTGAATTTTATTTTAGGAATCCATCAGTCCAGCCTAACCCCATCCAATCCCATGGGTTAGCCAACTGCCCAACCACTATATTGATAGGATTCATTTTGAAATTTGGTTATGTTTTGTCCCGAGTAGTACTAGGGAAAAGAGTTCCTAGGCTCCTTAGCCGGATTCATGCAAAATACAATTTAGACACACCACTTACGCACCCAATATGAAATTGCCTTTTCACAGATTCAGTTGTCTTTAAAGCAAACTTGAAATGAAACCATAGTATCACTGATCATAATCCTCCAAAATATCTAGCTTGAAGTCCAATTTCCAATCATCCCTTCATCGGTGTACCTATGGTATCATTGGAAACCAGAACGCTCACCACCTGCTCATTTAGGGGCCTTTTTAATAGTTCTTAGCTCATAGTACCTGGGAATATAATCACATAAAATTCCAGATGGGCTCTCCATTGAAGATCAGCTAGATCAATCAACAAGATCCATATAAGAGGGTCATGAACTCATCCCAGCAAGGTCAATCAACTAGATCCATGCCTGTGTTTAGAAAACAACTCCAACTAATTTTCTTCCTCGACGCATGCGTGGGTATCTTCGGCAGCCCAGAGCCCGAGCATCGTATGGTCAGCACCCTCTAGGCTCCTTCATAGGTCACCTAGCGCTTCAGTCATAGGCCGCTTCCTTGTTGGTCTCTCATCCACCATACCGGAAGCTCACCATTTTAATCAAATCGAGGCTGGTCAAGACCTCGGCCAACCTTGCCACGCGAGACGTCCTTCATTGACTCTTCGTCAGTTGTTGCAACCTTTTCACTTAGGTCCTCACGACCTTAATCAACAAGATAGTCAAAATGCTTCCCACCATTCTTGACATAAAACAATCTTTTAAAAATAGGTGTCATATACAATTACAGTTTCCAACAACTCCCATCGTTCCACATCGTTCCACATTGTTCCATATCATTTCTCATTATTCCAAATTCTTCTACATTAATTCACATCACACATTCCACATCCATTCATATCCATTCCCATCATCCTACATCCATTCTCATCCATTCACATCATATCACATCTATTCTCATCCATTTACATCCACTCACATCATATCACATCCATTTACATCCACTCACATCATATCACATCCATTCTCATCCATTCTCATCCATTTACATCCACTCACATCATATCACATCCATTCTCATCCATATCACACATTCCACATCCATTCATATCCATTCCCATCATCCATTCATCCATTCTCATCCATTTACATCCATTCCCATCATCCTACATCCATTCTCATCCATTTACATCCACTCACATCACATCACATCTATTCACATCCATTTAGATCCATTCACCTCACATCACATCTATTCACATCCATTCAGATCCATTCACATCACATCACATCCATTCAGATCCATTCACATCACATCACATCCATTCACATCCATCCACATCTCATCGCATCCATTCACATCCATCCACATCTCATCGCATCCATTCACATCCATCCACATCACATCACATCCATTCACATCCATCCACATCTCATCGCATCCATCCACATCTCATCGCATCCATCCACATCCATTCACATCCATCCACATCTCATCGCATCCATTCACATCCAACCACATCTCATCGCATCCATTCACATCCATCCACATCACATCACATCCATTAACATCCATCCTCATTACTATGTTGATGAAGTTGTTGATGATGAGCTCAAAGATGTGATGTTGATTACTATAGAAGTGGCGAGATGATGATGACGACCATGTAACACTTATAGCATATACACACAATGTTTGCGTACCATAATTTTACTTTTAGATTGTAGAAAACTTAAATTCGAATAAAGAGTTTGAACTAACACTCCCTCGGATGTCAGCAAAAATATTATAGCATGCCAACATGCCTCAAAACACGCTTAAAATGACCCACAAGTTGCCAAAATGTAGTGAACTTGTTAATAGCACATTATAGGTATATACATTCTCCATCGGCAATGATTTCTAGCTAGAAGAAGGGGGTAAAAATCTCAAATTTCTCATCATACTTTCAAGAATTTGACTCATTGATTCATTATATATGCAGTAAAGGATGAATACATCAGTCTGTTAAATATGAATAACAAACATTGGATCTTTAATTGTCAGATCATTCTTTGTACTGTTAACAAAAATTTATCTATGTTAATAGGGTAATTAGCACTAGTATTTATATTTCCTTAATAAATGGAAAAAATCAAAGTATAACAATTACCAAAGTAATTAGAATATAGATGTTTATTAAAATATACATTAACATCCTTAATATTTTTTTCTTTTTAAAGTAGATATACTATCGTCCCTATATATTTATTTTAAGTTTAATTAGTATGATCAAATTTTCTTTCCTTACTCAAAAAAATTAAAGCAATAAGTAAAAAAAAACTCAAAAAGGTACAATAATAAGTTAAAGAGTGATAAAGTAAGTTTTAAATGTCAAAAATAAGTTATAAACTTAGGAATACTAATAAATATTTAAGAGCAATAAGATAAAAAATAGTTTAAAATATTTATAATTATATGCCTATATTATAAGAAAGTTTATAAATTATCATATATTAATAATAATAATTTTTAAATAGTAATTCATTCTCACTTTTATTAGTTCATATGTGTTGCACATGAAAAATTACTTCATCATGAGTAAAACACATTACTTAAATCAAATTTACTTATGAATGTAAAATTTCTTCAACACATATAAACAAATTTTTTCACTTCTTGAGGTTTACATCTCATCTCAATGGAGAGAAAAAAGAATGCACGGTAAAAGACTAAAAACACTACTATATATAGTCATCCCTAGATTTTATTGTACGATAGAATCTATCATATGTCGAAAATAAAAATTCCTAAAATGCTTACGTATATACAAATGATACGTTCAAATAAGTAAGGAATTAATACGATTTGTATGATTAATGAGATTAATTCTCAAATTTTAAAATCGAATGAATGCAACCTAGGCTAGGCTCATGTTTGGTGGCTCACATCTAAAAAAAAAAACACTCACACAGGTCAAATGAGCTTCTCGGGGATACCCCCATGCCTAGAGAGAGAAATTAGAGTTAAAGATATAGAGAGAGAAAGATGGTACAAAGATAAGATATTACCCTCAATGTGTTTACCAAAAGGGTAATACTAAAGATAAGAGATTACCCTCAATATATAAGCCATGAGTCTAGAGATGTAAGCCATGAGTCTAATGAGTCTAGAGGTAGGTGAAACCAATATTGTACCAACAACCAATTAAAACTATGAGTAAGCCACAAGTCTAGAGATGTAAGGCATGAGTCTAGAGGTAGGTGAAACTAATATTGTACCAACTAATTAAAACTACCTTGAAGACTTTTAGGGACACATCTACTCATTTCCTATAAAGATTTTTGTGTCATGAAATCTATGCCAGTAAATAAATTCCAAGTAAACTTAATTATCATGCTCACCAATCCTCATCCGGTTGTAGCCTTATGCACTACTTTGAAATTTGTCCCAACAAGTAGGCTAATTTCATAAAAAATAAAATTTGTGAGCTTATTTTATAAAACCATGCGAGACATCTTTTAGTGTATTATATTTGATTTATTGGTTTATTTAGCATCCACATAATTTAATCTATGCTTAGAATACATCATTCGCCATCATACTAAGCATTAGGAAGCATTCTAGTGAATGTTTAGCTCTCTTTTGTATTTTAACATAGAGTTTAGATGCTATTTTTTTACATTTTTAATGAAGATATTTTAGTGATCTCTTGGATTTATAATAACATAATTTTGTAAATAGATGAGCTAAGAACTAATCTTAATTATTTTTTGATTTACACATTAGGTAATGCACATGCCTTAGCAATTTAATGTGTGCAAAATCTAATGATGTGCTTAATTGTGTAAATTAATTAGTTATTAGTGTCTTTATCATCCCAAAAGGAGAAAAAAATAGTGAAAAAAGGAGAAAGAAATAGTGAAAAAGGAGAAAAAAATAGTGAAAGGATTAATCTTAAATTAAGTCCTAATCACTATTTTCCACAAGTCATTTTAGTGAGACTAATGTGTATTTAATGAGAAGATGCCTAGTGGATTAGGTTGTATCCCCATTGGGGGCCATTTATGACATGTGTAAGAGTTGTCACTCACAGAGTGTTGACTTTTTAGCCTCCCACTTTTCTTTTTGGAAAAACTTTATCTTCACACTAATTTGAAATTGAAAACCACCCCTCTCCACACAAACTGGATTCAAAACCACTTTCATAAAACTCTCTCTCTAGAATTCATGCATGATTTTCTCTCTCTAGAAAGTTAATCATGCATGAAAAAATCTACATTTTTTATGTTGTGAAAAACGTGAAAGAAAAATAGAGATAGTCATGATGTGAAAAATCGTAAATAATCACATTGCCATGAAATACTTGGGAAAAAAAGGAAGTTATTCACATCGTGAAAAACCGAAAATAATCACGCCACCGTGAAAAACAAAAAAGAAAAGAAATAGGAAAATAAAGATATTCAAGTCATGAAAAACTAGCATTTTTTAAGAAGTGAAAAATTAGAAATAATCACACTACCATGAAAATTTTAAAAAAGAAGAAGAAGAAAAAAAGAAAAAACTAGAGATATTCACATCCTAAAAACTAGAGATAATCATGTTGTCATGAAAATCTAAAAAAAAGAGATACATGTTGTGAAAAACTCGAGTAAAACTTGAGATAAACCTGTTGTCGTGAAAAAAAGTAGAGCTATTTACGCCATGAAAAATCTTAAGTTTTTAATGCCATGAAAAACTAGAGATAATCACCCTACCTTGAAAAGCCGAAAAAAACTAGAGATACACGTCATATGAAAAACTCAAGTTTTTCATGCCATGAAAAGTCATAAATAATCACGTCACCTCAAAAACTTAAAAAAGAAAAAATTAAACAGAGGAAAAAAATAAAGAGCTATTCACGCCATGAAAAACTCAAGTTTTTTACGCGTTGAAAACCATGGATAATCACTTCATCGAAAAAAAACCCTCCAAGATAGTCACGCTGTGAAAACTCCCCAAGGAATTCACTTTCCATATAGAAAGGGGATGTCACCTACGTGCATGAAACTCATAAAAACCTCCTATTTAAGTTTCTCTAAAAAAAAACTCTACCCCTTTCTAAGCACATGAGTGTCAATTATGAAATACAAGTACCCTTATTTAAGGTTTAAAGTCATAGATAATCATGTCGCGTGAAAAAAAAAATAGAGGAAAAAAATAAAGAGCTATTCACGCCCCCTTGAAACAGAAATTCAAAAAGAACTTTCCAATGTGCAATTGGAATTAATTGAAAATAGGTATAAAGGACCTTAGCCTAAGGGTCTAGTTTTTTAGAAATTTTTGGATTATGGTCCAATTAAGATTCCTATGGGCCAATAGGATCAATCCAAGTGTGGGGAGAAGATAAATCCAATTTATAAAAGAAAAATACCCAAAAATGAGTAAATGCCCACATAAGATGAAGAGTTGACTGAGTACAAGGTTTATTAGTAAAAAACTATGAGATATTACTAAAAAAAGAGATATTTTAGGTATAATGATACATTTTTGACACCTTGGTAAGGAGAAGGGGGCACTTCAAGGAGGCACTTATTTCACACATGTGGTGGAGTTTTTAACTCAAAAAAATTGTGATATTTTCATCTCTCCTCTCTCCTGGAGCAAACCAAATCAAAAGGGAGCCAAACTAGGTCCAAATCTTGTCCAAATTTAGCCAAACTGAACCTGGGAAATTCTAAAACCTAGTTGGACTTGGTAAGAGGCCTCCCTCACCTATAAATAAATCCTTAGTCCTTTGTAAAAAAATCTGTAAACTATACCATGCCAGTATTATACTAAAATAATGATATTTTCTATTATCCTCTAAAAATCCTCTACAATTTGGAGATATTGGAGCTTCTCTCTCTCTTCAACCTTCTTTGGAGCCTTCCTCAACATACCAACCAATTGATTGTTAGGGGCCTCTCCTAAGACTAAAGAATCAAGCAAAACAAGAGGTAAAGTGTGACTTTATGGTCTTTTTCTTAATCTTCTAAATGTTTTTCACTTCTCAACCTCTCTCAAGCTTGAGAAGTATTCAATTGAATGGTTCTTCAATGCAAATGAAGCTCTCTAATGAATTTTTGTGATTATTCACATAAAGTTTACATTTATGCTTAAATTAGAATGCTTTTATGTTTATCTCTCTCTCCCCCAAAGAATGGTCATTCTTATGACCAATTCTCTATTCAATTAGTGGTTCTCATGGAGAAATTCTCAATTCACAAATCAAACTCTAGGCTTGTGAAGCTAGAGGTTTTTATACTTATATGCTTGAAAATTATGGTAATATTATGAGATAAATCCATAAATTAGATTTAAGGCTAAAAGATAACTATACTATCATAATTACATTACTATGTCTTATTCTTTTCATAAAAATTAAAAATTACCAGTAATAGCAGCGAAGCTGCTATGGTAAATTTTTTAAGAAATTGATACATAATTCTTATGCATAACGTGAAAAGAGGACTTCCTACCATATTCTAGGATTGAATATCCTAGGCTAAAAGAATGGTTTTTGTCACATTCAATGCAAAACTATTTTTTAAGTTTATGTATAATTAAATAATTAAGAAAAGAGAAAATTATGATAATTTTATTTAAATGATAAAAGAGAAATTCTCATGACATTTGGAATTCAATCATTTAAATAGGAAGAGTGGAATTCTTAGCATATTGAAATTAATGGATATTTTATCTAAATTTAAAAGAGAAATTTTATATAAATTTATTTTATGAATGAGAAATATTTAAATGATAAAAGAGAAATTTCCATGACATTGGAATTCAATCATTTAAATGGAAAAAGTGGAATTCTTGGTATATTAGAATTAATGGATATTTTATCTAAATTTAAAAGAGAAAATTTAGATAAATTTATTTTATGATAAAAGAGGAATTCCCATGACATTTGGAATGCAATTAATTAAATGCAAAAAGAGTAATTTCCATGATATTTGAGATCCAAGAAATTAAATGGGAAAAAGAGAAATTTTTAGTATAATTCAATTTATGAATATTTATCAAAAGTAAAAATATGGGTAGAATTGATTTTTGTAAATCCCATGAATTCTTTTATTTAAAAGAGGAATATTGAATATAATTCAATTGAGAAATTGAGAAAGAATATGGAAATAGTCATCGAGAAAAAGAACCTTTATCTGAGCCAAACAATTGGTAGAAATTTAGAAAAAGTACCATTATCGGTATCGAAGTAGGAAAAGCTACTAAATGGAAATAAGGTGTGAATGGGATGCAATAGGATGTGAATGGATGTGATAAGATATAAATGGGATGTGATAGGATGTGATAGGATGTGAATGGGATGTGATAGGATGTGATAGGATGTAAATGGGATGTGATATGATGTGAATAGATGAGATAAGATGTAAATGGGATGCGATAGGATGTGAATGGATGTGATAAGATGTAAATGGGATGCGATAGGATGTGAATGGATGTGATAAGATATAAATGGGATGTGATAGGATGTGATAAGATATAAATGGGATGTGATAGGATGTGAATGGATGTGATAGGATGTAAATGGGATGCGATAGGATGTGAATGGATGTGATAGGATGTAAATGGGATGTGATAGGATGTGAATGGATGTAATAAGATGTAAATGAGATGCGATAGGATGTGAATGGATGTGATAAGATGTAAATGGGATGCGATAGGATGTGAATGGATGTGATAAGATATAAATGGGATGTGATAGGATGTGCATGGGATGTGATAGGATGTGGTGTGATGATAATGAATGTGGATGAGATGTGAATGATTGAATAATGGATGTGATGTGATGTGAGTTGGGATAAGTGTAAATGGGTGAGATGTGATGTGAAATGGATGTGATGTGATATGATGTAAATTAGGGTAGATGTGAATGGATGATATGTGATGTGAATCGGGATAGATGTGAATGAATGAGATGTGATGTGAAATGGATGTGATGTGATATGATGTAAAATTAGGGTAGATGTGAATGAATGAGATGTGATGTGATATGATGTAAATTAGGGTAGATGTGAATGGATGATATGTGATGTGAATCGGGACAGATGTGAATGAATGAGATGTGATGTGAAATGGATGTGATGTGATATGATGTAAATTGGGGTAGATGTGAATGGATGATATGTGATGTGAATGGATGTGATGTGATGTGAATCGGGATAGATGTGAATGAATGAGATGTGATGTGAATGGATGAGATGTGAATCGGGATAGATGTGAATGAATGAGATGTGAGGTGAAATGGATGTGATGTGATGTGGATCGAGGTAGATATGAAGAATGGATGAGATGTGAATGAATGTGATGTGATGAGATATGGATATGGGTAGATGCAAGTGGATAAGATGTGATGAGTATAAATGTGAAAAGATGTGATGAGATGGAAAATGATGTGATTGGATGAGAATGGATGAAGGACGATGGGAATACATATGATTGGACTTGGATTAAGTAATGTGTATTGATGAACAATGTGGAAAGACGAGAGTTCGTTATAGAAACTGTATTTATGACCTATTTATAAATGACTGTTTTATGTCAAGAATGCTGGGGAAGCATTTGGACCGTCTTGTGAATGAGGTCGTGGAGACCTAAGTGATAAAGTTGCAAC
Organism: Cibotium barometz; assembly: GCF_041138505.1. Classification (NCBI taxonomy): domain Eukaryota; kingdom Viridiplantae; phylum Streptophyta; class Polypodiopsida; order Cyatheales; family Cibotiaceae; genus Cibotium; species Cibotium barometz. Next base: position 14,297,812 of record NC_141063.1, read on the forward strand.
AGCTGACGGAGAGTCAACGGAGGACGTCTCACGTAGCATGGTCGATCGAGGTCTTGACCAGCCTTGGTTCGATTTAAATGGTGAGCTTCCGGTACGGTGGATGAGGGACCAAGGAAGCGGCCTATGAGTGAACCGCTAGGTGACCTGCGCGAAGGATCCTAGAGGGTATTGACCATACGGTGCTCGGGCTCTGGGTCGCCGAAGATACCCACACGTGGGTCGGGGAAGATATTGGAATAAGGAGTAAGAGTTGTTTTTTGAATTCGAGCATGGATTTGGTTGATTGACCTTGCTGGTCCAACGGATGAGTCCATGGCTCTTTTATATGGATCTGTTGGTTGATCTTACTGATCTTCAACAACGGTGATTCCATCTGGATTTTTATAAGTGAATATATTGCCGGTACTATGAGCTAGGAACTATCGAAAAGGCCCCTGAGTGGATAGGTGGTGAGTGTTCTGGTTGTTGCCACCCAATGATGCCATAGGTACACCGATGAAGGAATGATTGAAAATTTGAATTCAAGCGGATATTTTGGAGGATTATGATCAGTGATACTATGGTTTTGTTAAAAAGATTATTTTAAAGTCAGCTGAAACAAACAATTTTGGAGGATTATGATCAGTGATACTATGGTTTCGTTAAAAAGATTATTTTAAAGTCAGCTGAAACAAGCGATTTTGGAGGATTATGATCAGTGATACTATGGTTTCGTTAAAAAGATTATTTTAAAGTCAACTGAATTTGTGAAACAAGCAATTTCATATTGGGTGTGTAAGTGGCGTGACTATCTTGAAGTTTGCATGAAGCGACGGCTAGGGGGCCTGGGAACTCTTTTCCCTGATACCCGGGACAAAACCTAACCAAATTCCTAATTGGATCCCATCACTACAGTGGTTGGGCAGTTGGCTAACCCATGGGACTGGATGGGGTTAGGCTGGACTGATGGATCCCTAAAATGAGACTCAATTCTGTTATGGTACGATAGATGAAGTAAATCTCGAACAGTCCTTGTTCTATGGAAAAGAATCAACGGCTGTGCCTGTCGTCGTCGATGAGGAAAAAGGCGTTGGTCTTTATGATCCAAGTGCAAGTTTCTTCCTTGATCTGACCAAGTGACTTACAGGTTCGGTCGGATCAGTTTGGTCAGTGAGATGACCTTGACTACGTTAGAGTAAAAATATCCTGGAGGAATTGCCCGTGCTTTCTGGGCAAGGGAAGTTTTTCCGGGTTCAGTTTTGGAAGAACCGATGGATTAGTCTCTTGTCCGGATATCCATGGGCGAGACCCCGAGTGAGAGGCCCTGCCCCGCGCAAGAACTAGCACCCCGAATTCATTGGGCAGAGGGGGTAGGGATCTTTCAACCTACATGCATGAAACTCATAAAACCCCCTATTTAAGTTTCTCTAAAAAATAAACTATACCCCTTTATAAGCATATGGGTCCCAATTATGAAATTCAAGTACTCCCTATTTAAGGTTTAAACATCAAATAGCATATATTGATGTTGTACATATGACAAGTTGCAGCCCATGTAGGTAGCATAGATGTAAGTGCTAGAAGCACAAAGAGCTACATGTACTCTCCAAAAATTAAATTGTTTCATGTGTGGTTAGCTTAAAAGAGTAATAAACTAATCATGTTTTTAAACTACACCACTAGATCACATATTTTAAACTACAAAAGAAGAAACGAAACCCTTACTTTCATTCTCCCCTGCTCCCTGCTCCCTTGTCCCCCCACCCCCTGCCACCATAAATCCCCCTGGCCCCCTAACTTATAAGCTTAAACCCCCCTCCCTTACACTCATGTGATACCATAATATATCGCTTGTGAGTTTCCCCGAGAAAACTCCAAGTTAGTCATGCGTGAAAACGTCAAGGGTAGGAAAAAAAGAGTAAAAAGTGGCCCTATTTGGAGCTCCGTATCTTCCAAACCCCGAGGCCAGTGAAACGTGTTCTAGTGGTCATCTTTAAGCTCCTTCCGGTGAAACGTGTTCTAGTGGTCATCTTTAAGCTCTTTCTGAACTCTTTGAATATTTCTTTGATAAGTGGGCCAAGCCAGTTTCTGTTGTTTTGGCCTTTGACCACCAACAGTAAAAGTCAACCAAAAAATCACAGTTTAAAAAAGCACTAAATTCAATAAAAATAAGCATGTGGACCTCTTCAGACTATCATTTGATAAAACAAACAAAAGAATTTTGACAAGGTCCAGGGAACAAAGTTGTAATAATTGAGTCATTTTGATATTTCTCCAAAAAAACACATGATTTGATAGTGATGGATAATAGGTTTTAAGACCTTCTATACCATCTAGGAAACCATTGGTGTGTACACATTTAAACAAATATTCTTAAAAGGGATTTCACATGCCCTAGTGCCACATCTAAGAGGAAATTCATACAAATGGACCCAAAATGGTCCGAACTCCAAGAGGAAATTCATGTAAATGGATACTAATGGACTCTTGTTTGAGACATACAAGGGAAGACCAAGCATACTTGTTGTAATGGACTAGCTATGATCACTCAAGTCATGGAGTTATGACATGGGTGTAGGAGCACCATTCATAAGCAAGGAGAAGGGCAAGATTGCCATGGAAGCTTATTAGCTTGTAATTTTGATTAGTATGAGTTGATTTGTGATTAGCTATTCACATTGGCCTATATACCATGGCCCCCTTTTCACACATACTTATTAATGTACACCCTACTTGGCCTTTGGCCCATAAGCCTATGTCCCCACTTACACTTAGCCCTTTGGCCTAATACAACTTATGCTTGGCCCTTGGCCTCATATGTACAACTTGTGTCCATCGCTTCATTACAATACTATGGGCTACAAGAAAAAAAAGTGTGTTTTTTTTCCTTAACACTCTCTTTTCCAAGACCACGAGGACGTGATTTCACAAAAAAAAAACTTAAGTATACATTCTTATTAGCATAAATTTTAATTAAAAAAAAAGAGAGGCTAGCGTAGGGGGTTAAAAGTGTCAATATCAAAACTTAATCCAATAGTTGTTACCAGCCCTTGAGGTCCATGTCTCAAGTACAACTCCTAATAACATTTGCCACACATTACCAATATTATGCCTCCAATTGTGCCACTAGGTTTCAAACCCTTGGTGACTCCAATTGTTCCACCAAGTTTCAAATTCTCAGTGACTCCAATACCCACAATGAGTGGTCCTCCTATGCCAAATATAATAGCTGGTCCTACTTTCTTAGAAATATTAGACCAATCTTATGCCTCCAATTATGCCTCCAAATTTAAAACCCTCGATGAGACTCCAATGCCCATAGTGACTGGTCCTCCTATGCCAAGATAATAGCTGGTCCTAGTTTCTTGGCAAATGTTCGAAGTTGGTATCTCACAAATTTCACAACCCCTAGATGCCTAAACTCTAGCAATATTAAACAATCTAGGAAGGGTGTTTGCACAAGGATTTCTTGGTGCTTCCTACACATGATTCAAAGGAGTGGCTATAGAAATTTCCAAGATCATGGAAAAATATGATGAATCTATTGATCATGTTCAATTCATGCAAAGAAAATTGATCATGTTCAATTCATGCAAATGTTTGAGCAAAGAAAATTCATTCTTGTCACATGGGAAATAACAACAATGGAAGCATGCGAGTGATTCAACAAATATGAGCAGATGAAGGAACGAGGCCTAGCATCTTATCTAGTGCAATTAAAAGTCAATCAAAGCACTAAGACTTGACCCACCACGTCAAGGTGAGAACAAGACTCTTGTTAAGAGCCCTATTAAACAAAGAGACCATGATCAAAATTGTTGAGTTGTTTGTTGAGTCACCAGTTGACATTTAACCACATCTTGTTAAACCCTCCCCAAAACTAATAAGAGTTTTTCAAAACCAACAAGAAGAGTACCAATTTCAATAGGAAGGGGCACTGTCTACCACCAATACCAATTCATTGAATCATGATAAGGAGAAATTGTAAGAAGAATCTACAAGTGATACAAGTTAGTATTGAGATTGCAAGATCTAGATAGTCTATGATGAAGGATATTGTAACACCTTGTTTTAGCTTTGCACTAGGAGAAGAAACCTCATCTTATGATGATGTAACTTCCATCTTTAACTAGATCTAAATGCCTACATAATGCCACACATTAACCTCCAATCTAATCGTGACTTGTACCTAGATATAAAAGCCTACATAATACCACACGTTGTGAGGAGCATAATGAGCTAGGCACTCAACAACCGATTGGACACGACGGCAATGCTATATCCACAAGCTAGTGTTTGGAAGATGTCATGATGCACTAGTAACAGAGAGAGAGAATCATCCTATGGTAAGTGATATTTCTTTTTCTAAGCATTCTACATCGACTCGTTTAAATTCTATATGATCTTGATAGAAAAAGTGATATATAACATGCATCTAGGTATAATCATCTCATGGCCAAACCTAGTTCTAAATCTTTTTGATGATGATGACAATGGCTTTCATGGGCTTGATCGATCTATGCTTCCTTGAGCATGCCACGGTCAAGCTGTTCTTTAGTTTTACAGATGGATGCACATGCGCACCAATTACCTCATGGTTCTCAATTCGAGATGTCTAGCGATCATTCCTTACCTAGATGCCTACTACCTCTCATAGAGACATATAATCGCAGACATTATGGTGGCTAGTTGGGAGCATCACTTTGGGTTGATGGAGAGGTTTTTAGCTTTTTGGGGTGCTCGCTATGTGATCGCACCATCTACAATTGCCGACAGGGGTCGAGGTCTTTTTATTGAGAAGGATTTACATATCCCAGTTCACTCTGAGGTCACTCCTATGACATTTTTTGGACCTATCTATTTCATGGGATCCGTGGCATGAGCTTGATCACTACATTAGGAGTATGACCACATATGGGCTATGTGCTAATGTTGCCTCTCTCACTGGAAGAGGCATTACCCATAACAAATAAGAGAGATTGTATATTGATGGGCAAACCTTACACCCAAGGAAATATATTGGGGCTAATCAACAGTAGCAAAGGGATGAATGAAAGAACTAATTGTACTTTTGTGGAGTGTGATACTCATGAGCTGGTGCACATGAGTATAGATGTGCCTAGATACACTGGTCATGAGCCAATGCACATGAGTAGATATGTGCCTAGATACATTTTAGTCAATGCTATTAGATCGTTGCGTACTGGTGGGGAGTTGCTACTGAATTATGGTTGGCCGTAGGCAACTGCCAGCTCCACATAAAGAATAGATGTATTTATAACACTTTTAATGCACATGTCTTTTGTAATGGGCTTCAATCCATGACATTCTAGTAGTATATTTATATTTTTCACTTATTATATCTTGTGGCGCTCCCGGCAGGGAATTCACTTTCCATAGAAAGGGGATGTCACTTGCGTGCATGAAACTCATAAAAAACCCCCAATTTAAGTTTCTTTTAAAAATAAACTATACCCCTTTCTAAGCATATGAGTTCAAATTATGAGATTCAAGTGCCCCATATTTACGGTTAAGAAATAAAATAGAAAATATTGATGTTATACATGTTACAAGTTAGAGCCCATGTAAATAGCATGGATGTAAGTGCTCGAGGCACAAAGACCTATTTGTACTTTCCAAAAATCGTTCCATGTTTGGTTAGCTTAAAAGAGTAGTAAACTAATCAAGTTTTCAAACTACACCACTAGATCACATACTGTAACCTACAAGAAGAAACGAAACCCCTATTATCATTCTCCCCTACCCCCTTGTCCCCCCCTCCCCCACCATAAATCCCCCTCACCCCCTAACTTATAAGCTTAATATCCTCCTTCCAAAACCCCCCCTCTCTTACACTCACATGGTACTATAACATATGGCTTGTGAATCCCCCTGAAGGTCCTATTAATTTGATTATATTTGAAATAGCATATTTACATGATGTCAAAATTTAATTTGATGAAACTTTGTAAATGTTTTTACTCATTCTTTGTTGTCACTTGTATTATTACTTTATTGGCACTTGTCTTATTATGAATTATTATGTCTTTATGATTGTCTAATTTGTATTGGATCACAGGTTCTAGACTATGATATTGCAGAGAATGTGCCCTTATATCACCAAGGTCACTCTCGATTGTCAGTAGAGTGTATGCAGGTTCTTAGAGCACAGGATCCTAGTACCTTTCAAACGTTGAGAGAGAAATATGCATGTCAAACAGAGCAACATGATGATGCGAAGCATGATGATGATGGCATGATTAGATTTCTTAATGATTGGTTTCAAAAGAGTAATACAGATGAAAATGATCCTCATGAAAAATATCTTCGAGAAAAAACACACAAAGATCTATGAGGGTTCTTCTTCTATGATGAGATTATCTATGACCTTTCTCATCTTGAACCTCCAAGCTCGCTACTCCTAGAGCAATGTATCAGTTTTAACATTACTAACGTAAGTGGATCATATACATGGATGCTAAGTCATAGGGTATGTTTATTTTCCTAATAAACTATTGTTGTTGTCAAATTACTTTGTGGTAAGATTCTACTGCTTGATAACACCATCCCAAAAACAAGAAATGAGGCACGAAAGATGATGTGATGAGTCTTGGACTTGACTACGAAACGATCCATGCATACATCAATGATTACATTTTGTATTGAGGAGAGCATCAAAACTTTGTTCTCTGTCCCAAATGCAGTGCTTCACATTTTAAGGAGGGAGCAACACTTATTCCTCACCCATAAGATTCTAAGACATTTTGCATTATCCCCATGAGTAGAGTACCTATTTCAGAGCTCATAGTTATCAAAGCTTATGGATTGGGCAGCAAAGAATGTGAGCACAAATGTGATCTTATGCATTCCGTTTGACTATGAAGCTTTCAAGCACGTTGATAGAACATGGCTAGAATTTGGTCAAGAACCCTGCCGCCGTCACTTAATACTTGGTGTTGGTCTCGATGGAATCAAGTTGTTTTACTAAAAGCAGTCAAGAAGGTGTACCCCACCTTAGTCCACCACCCTGAAGAACATACCTAATCCCACCCTTGAAGGAGTCATTCAATCTTGTCTTGATGAAGAAAAGAGGCCAAAGGGAGGAGTTGAATCTTCAAATGCAACAACTTCATCGAATATCAAACAAGCTTTGTCACATCAAGTGATCAAAGTAAGGTGTATCCATTGCAAAAAGGTGGGTCATTTGGCAAATAATTGTTGGATCAAATATCCCAACAAAATGAAATGTAACAAGTGTAAACAAACGGGACATATCACTTCCAAATGTCCTAACAAAGAGTTAGAGGCTAACTTTGTATCAGCCTCTAACTCCACTGAGAAATTGTTTTAAATCTCAATGTAACCACACCTATATTCCTAACCTTAAACGCCTAATGTTATAAAGGCAACCTATATCCAATACCACCTATTCCAATTTTTTTTCATAGTTGGTATTGAGGGGGGGTATTAAAAGACTAAGGTTATGTAAAAGGGGAGGAGAAGGGTGTGTGTGTGAATGGACTTATGGTCCACTAGCTCACCTATTTAAAGGTGGAGCTAGAAGGCATTTTATGAAGCATGAAGCTTAGTTGTATTTTGAGCAACTTAATAAGCAAGATCTTTTCTTGTATTTTGGGTCTCTCTCTCCTCCACATCTTTGATCTAGCATGAGCACCATAAATTTCTAACAGATTTCTCCTGAGAAGGACACATATTGCGATTGAAAGAACAAGAAAGACATTTCAATAGAAGGATTGAGAGTGGAATGTGCCCTATACGAATGACTCCTACAGACTAGCATAGAAAATGGACAACTGGGCCTAATATAGATCCAAATGCAGAGCTTACAAGCAACGAGGAAGACAAGGATTATCGCAAAGATAGAGGAAAAAAATTGATGACACCCGAGATTTTAATATGGTAGAGTTTGGAATATTGGAAAACTCTAAAAATCACACATACTCTTGACCCCATGCATATTTTCAAAAATGTTGGACACTCTCTTTGGAAACATCTTGTGTGTATCAAAGATACAGAGGCTGTGAGGGCGGATTTAAAGGAACAAAACTATAAACCATGTTTATGGCCTATTGTAAGTTCTATCATAGGAAAGACGACTTATCGTCATGCACCATGGGTACTAACAAAGGCCGAGATGAATATAATCAATGATAGGATGAGATCGATACGTACACCTATAGGTTATGGTGCATCATTACAAAACATGTTTACTACTATGGATGATAATAGTCTTTTTGGATTAAATACACATGACTGGCATAACTTCCTAAATGTAGGCCATGGCTTTATCTTATTCTTGATGACAATTGTTAATTTGTGTGGATACTAATGTCAAAGATGGAATATTTGCAGCATATCTTGCCACTTGTAATTGATGGATGCTTAACCAAGGGCATTCGAGATATCATATACCGTTTGGGGTTGCTTGCTGCAAAGATACTGCTCCTTCAAAAAGCTGTTTAGGGTTCTTATTTGCAACAATTGAAGTTAGTTATTGATCGGTGTTTTATCATTTTCCAGGTGGATCACGTCAAAGGAAATAGAAACTCGAGAGATTCCACAAAAAGCTGGAGTGCATAGAGCTCCTATGCTTGATGGAAAAAGAGTTTCCTACATCCTTTTTTGACATCCAAGTCCATGTGCTTATCCACCTTGTTGAGAAGGTAGAGGGATCATTGCATCATGTGAGTGCATGTACTATCTCTTTGAATATTTGTAGCTTGTTGATTTGGACGACAGAAGAATTGAGTAAATTATTAGAAGAGGTGTTATGTGTGGAAAGGAACTCCCAATATGTCTTAAACACGATGAACGAGATAATTTAAGTATTTTCATTATCTATAATTTACAATGTATGAAAAAATGGATCGAAGAGCATGACAAAGAATGGCAACAAAATATGCAAAGAACATCCAAGAGACAACAGGTGACCCCCACCATGTCAATGACATGGATACAAGAGCGAATAAAAAAGGTGCAAGAAGAAGGTGCGCAAGTTACGCATGAGAAGCTTGAGCTCAGTCTCGGGTGTGACAAGGAGGTAAGAATCTAGCATGGCCCACACTTTCAGTATTCTATGTGCGTGGTTTTGTGATGTTAATATTCTCTACGCTTGTGATTTTAGGTTCGGGCATATAGTAGCACGTGGGCCCATGGACAACATCTTCGAGTCAAAAGGACTGATGATATGCATCTTACCCAAGACTCGTGCATTGTTGCATCATTTTGACAATAATCTCATGTAAGTTCCCATGACACTGATGCGCTAGGTTATGTTGGGGATCTAGAGAGAATATATGAAGTTAATTATTGTTTTATGAAACAGGTATTGTTCAACTAGGACCTTGTCCTGGTCCCTACATTTAAATGAAAACTCTATGTTTATTAATATTTTTAATTATAATTTACAACCATCTCATATTAAAATCAAAGATCTCTTACTTCCATAGCTTGTGGACCTCAGGCACATAGAGGTCCATGAGGTCTCAAAGCTGACATCAACGGTCAAAAAACCTTACCTCCGTCTTGATTCACAATGTGTCCCCGCTTGTCGATGGAGCACTCTGTACTCACATCCCCTATACGAGATCGTGCCACCAATGGTGGTGGGATTGGCAACTTGGGCAGATTTGTGATACTCTTCTCATCACTTCTATAAGGAAATTAAAACAAATAGTTATTAGATGTTGAAATAACTAGTATAACATATAAAACATACTTCATACCTGTATCGAGACGACGCCTCTGTTGAGAGTCCTGGGTGACATAACCATGCCCCTGTGTACCTCTCCTCTCTGTGTCTCTTGAATAATTGACCAAATATAACTATTATACAAATTTTTAAACAAATGATAGCTCAAAAGAGACAAATTATAGAAATTATACATACTCATCTAGTTGCATGATGCCACGTCCTATTCTTGATCTTGATCCTCTGGCACCACATCTAGCTCTTGATCTTGATCCTCCAAAGGCAAGCTCCTGACCCTCCTCCTCCTGACTCTCCTCTTGAACTTCCTACTCCGGATCCTCCTCCTCCTCCTCCTCCTCTGATGGATCTAGAGGTTCCCTCACCAAGGACTATAGGCTGCAAGGATTAATATAGCCGAGTGACGGTAGCCTCTAGCTCATCAACGCTCACAACACAGAATACTCTGCCATGTCCTCCTCTATCTCGAACCTACTCAAACTGAGATTTCGTAATAGTCTCTTGATGGCTATCAAGAGACCTGTGCCTTCCCAACACAGATATACATACACATGAAAGAAGGAGATCGTATCTAAACCTATGAGCATACACCCACAATCCACTAGTACATATACATAGGATAACAAATGCACACAATCACAATCATCACATTGTAAGGAAAATATAACATTTTCAAATATGACTCTGAATGCCACCAATGGCAACAAGAATAACATAATGTATCTCTAAATTCCACCACGGCAACAACAACAACATAATATTGGGCTATCGGAAATATAAACACGATAGTCCCATTAAACTATAGAAACAACACATTGTAAAAGGGTACTATAAACCTGATAGTTCCTAAATGTTCTGTTGAGCCTGTTGCTCTATATCGGCGAGCTTAGCACGAGCTCTTGTTTTTTTTGTGGAATCGATAAGCTGATTTTGTTTCCACTCAGTGATCGCCTCCAAAATCTTCCCCTATTATTGACATGCTAAAGTGCACCGGCCACACACTAGTGTGCCACGAACAAGGTCTACAACATATTGCTTCTTGAGAAGTGCAATGTGGTAAGCATGGTTATTGTCTTGGTGTGTGACCAGCAACAACATATCATGGACTATATTTGTCAATGTTTCCAGTCTTGCCATTAAATATAAAACTATGCAAATTAATTCTTTGATTAAACATTGATAGATTTTTCCACATAATAAACTATGACTAATAAGTTGCACTACTTTTGCACCTTATTTCTCACACTCTGATCTCTCTCTCTCTCTCTCTCTCTCTCTCTCTCTCTCTCTCACACACACACACACACACACACACACACACACACACACACACACACACACTCTCTCTCTCTCTCTCTCTCTGATCTCTCTCTCTCTCTCTCTCTCTCTCTCTCTTTGATCTCTCTCTCTCTCTCTCTCTCTCTCTCTCACACACACACACACACACACACACACACACACACACACACACACAAATAAGTGCCCATGTGTCCATGGTGCCGTGATGATCTACTCCAATTCTGGCTATGCTCTATAGAGGAAATCAAATGATGGGTTTAGCTTATATGTATCTAGCTTGAATCTTAATGTTGTCCCAATGTCGATGGATGATGAGCAGAGAGGGCTACTGTCTTAAGTCGATGGGATGATGATGAGCAGAGAGGGCTACTGTCTTAAGTCGATGGTGGATGATGATGAGCATAGAGGGATGCTATTCTCGATGTCAAAGGATGATGTGAGCAGACAAGGCTATTGTCCCAAGTCAAAGGAGGATGATGAGTAGAGTGTGGGTTGTTGTCTCTCGAGGAGAGCTACATGAGAAAAATGCAGATGTGATGGATGCAGAGAGGGCTGCTATCTTGAGTTGTGCTATAGCAAAAAAATGCTAATGTGATGAATACAGAGAGGGATGATGTTCCATGATTATAGCATGCAAGAGATTGATCATCGTAATGCACAACAAAGCCTTCTTTAAAGCCGTGAGTCTGTGCAATTCCACTTAGAGAGAGAGTAGAAGAGAGAGAGAAAGCAGATCAGAGTCGACACAGTATTGGGTCCCAATTCGCCTAGTGAAGGGCCCCCCTGCAAGCAGGAGTATTTGCTTATATTGATCTTTGGCAAACTTACAATGAGTATGCACGATGATTGAGGATTGCTACATGCAAGGACGATGTAGATCCAATGCAGGCTGATGAAGATGCTATCCAAGCTCCTTTGAATGACACTTCAATGACCACTATGCAACCCCAAAATTGAGGGATGCACATATGTTGGCTAGATGTTGAAGATGCCCTTTGTGGAGACCTCGGAATGCTTGGAACTGATACAAGCCTTGACTGAATTTGCTGAATACCTGAATGATTTGGTGCGGAGAATGCACATGCTTTTATATTCACAAAAGCTACAAGTCGGAAGGGATGCACATATGTTAGCTAAATGCTGAAGATGCACATATGTTAGCTGAATGCACATATGTTAGCTGAATGCTGACGATGCTCTTCGTGGAGACCTGGGAATGCTTGGAACTGATACTAGCCTTGATTGAATTTGCTAAATACCTGAATGATTTGGTGGGGAGAATGTGCATGCTTTTATATTCACAAAAGCTACAAGTCGGCTGGTTCATGCCATGTCGGCCAACTGCTTGTGGACAAATAATAACATTCTAATGTTTTTAGTGGAGGTTGACTAGAGTTGTTCACGACTTAATCTCACCCTCAAACCATGCTGGCCGAATGCTAAATAAAGGTAATGATGGTGGTTGACTACTATGATGAGGATTTTTTATGTTGGCCGATAGCCCATGGGGAGGTTGTAATGCTGGCCGACAGCCAATGGGCATGTGTAGGGCAGCCCACTGGATGCCCAAGCCCTCCTATGGCCTACCTAAATCATCTTAATGCAAATCTAATACTAAGGCTGACATTACATGCACTATCTAATAAATTCTCCAAGTGGGTTAAGAGGATTGACACTGACCTTTAAGGCTCAGAGAGACTTACCTACATAGCTCATGCCTGACTATCCCTGGACTGAGGTCTCACAATGGGGCCATGGCATACGACAAAATATTCCTAAAAGGGTAATTCCTACATATGGAATGGTGCACTGATCTAGAGTCAGTGTGTCACATAGCACTCTAGTGCAGGGGGTACATGTGACATCAATTATGTTGTGGTTGTTGCTAAACGATGAAGCAATTCATATATATATGGTTTGGGTTGCTAGTTGGCCCAGAGTAGGGGATGCCGGCGGCTAGTAGAACAAGACTAAAATCCAAAAATAAATCAAATTAAAAACCCCTTTTAGGGCTCGAAAAAAAAATCCAATTTTCACACAAGATTGGGACTAACAGTGTTGCCTTGTCCAAAAATCCAAACTAGTCAGAGTGCCCTGTTCTAGCCTTGTTTTCTCAATGTTGGAAGAGAACTAGGGTACAAGTTTTTGTGTGGAGTATGTCCATATGTTGTAATTGAAGTATATCAAATCTCATGAGATTTTGACACACCTAGAGAGGTGGACGTTTGCATGTGTGAAATGTACCTATCTGCTGATAGCTACTAGGATTGCATGTGTGAAATGTACCTATCTGCTGATAGCTACTAGGATTGCATAAGGACCCGAGGGACTTACAGGTTGTTGGGGGCCTTCTCCTTTGAAGTTGGGCATGAAACTTGATATGTGGGTCTTATACAAGTCAAGGAATAAATTTTCAGAGTTTCTTCCTTTTTGGGTCTATTAAGGAGGTGCAGCAGAAGGGTTAGTGTTTGGTCCTAAGTATCTCTAGCTGCCAGCTTGCAGCCATCTCAAAGGGTTGATGAAGGGCTTGCTGAAGAAGATTTGATTTGGAGCTTGGTGTGCACATGGACAAAAGGTAGAGGATTTCTCCCATTAAGGTTGGTAGCGTTTGGACAAGTGGAAGTGGCCCCGGGCCAGCTAGGGTTGTCATGATGCTTGATGCCAACTTGAAGGCCAATGCAAGGGTACAACTGAACCACAAGACAAGCCTCAACTATTTCTCCACGACCCGGGACATCTTTGTAGACTGCTGGGTAGCCTTGTTGAGAGAAAAGCACCTGTTTTCCAATATGCTTAGGTAGCTACCGACATGTATTAGGAGCACCCAACATTCATTGGGAGCTCTGGGTGCATGGTGGTAGCTATCGACATGCTTAAGCTGTATCGGCATGCACCAGGAGCTCCCAATGCACGCAGGTAGCTCTGGGTGCATGGCTGTTTGTAAACTATAGCCCCCATACTCTACTGCCATCTAGGCCATGGTTGTAGATGGGTCTAGACAACTTGGTATTGCATAGGGTTTAACCTGGTGATAGTCCAAATATCTACTAGACCTTGGTGATGTCAGCTTTCCAATATGATTATTCTGGCCATGTGGACCTAGTGAAAATGATAAGTTTGCTTGTTGTGCAATACTTATAGGTTTCTTGTTGCTTAATGTTTTGGCATGTCCCAGTGGGACCAACATGTCCAAACTCTTCCAAACTCTTCAAAACTTGATGGCTCACATGTATACACATTGGGTATACTCATCCGAGTATCAAAACCCGTGCCACCTAGACCATGGCTATAGACAGGTCTAGACAACTTGGTATTGTGTAGGGTTTGACTTGGTGATAGTCCAATATACCTACTAGACTCTGGTGATGTCATCTTTCCAATATGAGTATTCTGGCTATGTAGACTTGGTGAAAATGATAACTTTGCTTGTTGTGCACTACTTGAGGTTGCCTTGTTGCTTAATGTTTTGGCATGTCCTAGTGGGACCCACATGTCCAAACTCTTCAAAACTTGATGGCTCATATGTATACACATTGGGTATACTCATCCGAATATCAAAACCCATGTCGACATAAAAAACAGAGCTGTTGTACTACAGCCCCCGTACCTCTGTGCTGCCACCTAGACCATGGCTGTAGATGGCCCTAGAAACCCTAGTTTTTCCTAGGGTTTAACGTGGTGATAGTCCAATATATCTTCTAGACCCTCGTGATGTCATCTTGCCAATAATGCTCCTTTTTTGGTTGTGCAGCCCTAGTTAAAATGACAACTTTGTGTGTTGTACACTACTTGTGGCTTACCCTGTTGCTCACTTTTTTTAGCTATCCCAGTGAGATCCACATGTTCAAACTCTTCAAAAGTTGATGGGTCACCTGTATACACATTGGGTGTACTCATCCCAGTATAAAAAATTATGTGGATGTCACCTGTAACATCAAAAATATCAAAAATAGGGTTGTTGTAAACTGCAACCCCCATGGCTCTATTGCCACATAGACCATGGTTGTAGATGCATCCAGACACCTTGGTTTTACCTAAGGTTTGACATGGTAATATTTCAATATATATACTAGACTCTCATGATGTCATCTTACCAATAGCACTCCTATTCTGGTTGTGCGGACCTGGTGAAAATAACAACTTTGCCTGTTGTACACTACTTGTAGCTTACCCTGTTGCTCACTATTTTGACCTATCCCAATGGGACCCACATGTACAAACTCTTTATGTGATGCTGGATCACTTGTATACACATTCGGTGTACTCATCCCATTATAGAAAACCATGTGGATGTCATCTAGAACGTCAACAATATCAAAAATAGGGTTGCTGTAAATCGCAACCTTGTAAACTGCAACCCCATGCCTCTGTTGCCTCCAAACCATGGTTGTAGATGGGTCCAGACACCTTGGTTTTGCCTAGGGTTTGAACTAGTGATAGTCCAATATATCTACTAGACCCTTGTGAAATCATCTTGCCAATAACGCTCCTATTCTGGTTGTGCAAACCTAGTGAAAATTACAACTTTGCGTGCTGTACACTACTTGTAGCTTATCATGTTGCTCACTTTTTGCGACCTATCCCAATGAGACCCACATGTATAAACTCTTCAGAACTTGATGGCTCACTTGTATACATATTGGGTGTACTCATCCCAGTATCAAAAACCATATGGATGTCATCTGTAACATAAAAAACAAAGCTCCTGTAAACTGCAGCCCCCATGCCGTAGCCATCTAGGCCATGGCTGTAGATGGGTTGAGACACCTTGGTTTTGCCTAGGGTTGAGACACCTTGGTTTTGCCTAGGGTTTGTCCTGTTTTGATAGTATGATAATATAACTACTAAATGCTCATGTTGTTAGCTTGCTAATTGCACTCCTATTCTGGTTGTGGTGGGGAGTTGGTGAAAATGATAACTTTGTGTGTTGTACACTACTTGTAGCTTATCCTATTGCTCACTGTTTTGACCTATTCCGAAGTGGGATCCATATGTCCAAACTCTTCTAAAATTGATGACTCATGTGTATACCCATTGGGTGTACTCATCCCAGTATAAAAAACCATGTGGATGTCATCTGTAATATTAAAAATAGGGTGACTAATGCATGTCTATATCTATTGGCATGCTTAGGTAGCTACTGGCATGCATTCGGAGCTCCTGGTGCATGCCGGTAGCTACCGGCATGCATTGGGAGCTATCGGCATGCACCGAGAGCTCCCAATTGTCTACCTGTGATTCTGGAGGACCAAACTTTCTCCCCATATGTTGATTCTTCTTACTCTCATCTAGACCACACATGGGATGTGACTTCTTACTCATTAAAGAGCCTCGTTCAAGGTCTTACATTGCGAGATGATCAGTTTGTCTACACCTACTCACCCTCTACACTTTTCCATCTCAATATTCCTCTTAGAACTTAAAAAACTTTGCTTCCAGAGGGGGATACATTCCTTTTGCTAGCGTGTTCTAGTGTGGAACCCTGGTATCCTTCATCTTTTCTCAACTTCTCTCATGGGCCCCTTTGGCCTAATAGGGGGTGTGTGAAAATGGTATTTTAACTAGCCCTAGAAGGGGTTTTATTTGGATTTTGGTCTTGTGCTGTTGGCCGAAAGCCCCTATTCTAGGTCGCCAGTAGCCAAACACCATATATATGCATCGTTTCATATTCAGAACCACACAAGATCACCATCTACTCCTGCTGCGGCCTACCTCTGCAGCAACTTATACCTCTTTGTTGATCCGCCCTAGCACACCTTGGGGGACAACACCCTGGATCTTCATCGCATCTGCATTTTTCTCTTGTAGCTCACATTGGGACAATAGCCCACTCATTGCTCATCCTCCTCCTTTGGCTTGGGACAACAACCCTCTCTGCTCATCATCCTTTAACATCAAGACATCAGCCCAATCTCTTCTCATCATCTTCCTTCAACTTGGGACAATAGCCCTCTATGCTCATCATCTATCTTCATCATGTTGCCTCTTTAGGATTAGCCCTCCACATGTCTTGTACATGACACATCATCTCATCATCATAACCATCAGCACCAGCCACAACATCATCATCTTCACATGTCTTGTACATGACACATCATCATCATCATCATCATTAGCATTAGCCATAGCAGCATCATCATATACTTGAGGGCATGGGACCTCTTTCGGCTACCTTTAGATGTTTTTGATCAGGCTTAGGGCCGTGGATCAGTACAGCAAGACTTTCGCGCGTGCAACACTGGTATTAGAGCATTCAGGCTCAGCCCACTAAGCATTGTCCCAAGGAACGTGCACAGTTCCAAGAGAAAGGATGTAGGTGGCATATTGTTACATGTGGAAGCTCTAGGAGTCTTCTTTTAGCCCAAAACACATCCTAGAACATGCTGATGCAAAACACAAGCAAAAAATAGAGAAGAGAGAGAGAGATAATTGAGTATTCAGTGTATTCATAATGTACAAAAAGATACAAATCTTGGTAGCCCTAGGCATGCCTAAGAAGTTTATGAAATACCTAATCTAAAAGCCTAGTCTAGTGCCTCAAAATGATGAGCTTGGTTGCCTTTTATAGGCTTTGAATAAGCTGATGGCAAGTCCTGGACAAAACCCATGATTAATTTTGCAGCCGACAGGTCTACACATCTTTCATGCACTGGCTGATAGCATCATATGGTATTTCACCAGTCATTCCCTGCCCATCTTAGTAACAATTGCTCACACATCTAGTTCTGATCTATCTTTATCTTGTTGCCTCTTCAAGATTAGCTTGTGATTAGCCCTACACATGTCTTGTACATGACATAGATGGAGTGGTCTGCAACAATAAGCAAAGCTAGATGAAGCATTCCCTGAGGTATGTACGCATAACCAGTACATCATTAAGCTCCTAGATCAATTCCAAAGGCCTACCAATATGCATGCTTAGTTTCGACAGAGCAGGTGACCCACCACCACTGTGTTAAGGGTAAGGGAAAGTAGGCATGGGGACAACAGTGGAACACATTCTTAGTTCTTCAGCAAGACTTGGAAGTGGAGATCAGGAATGAAGGTGTTCAGACAAAAATATCAGTCAGTCAGTCAGTCATTGATCAGTACAATATTGAAGGAAAATGATGATAAGAGATTGGGACAACAGCCCTCTGTGCTCATCATCTGTCATTATCATGTTGCCTCTTCAGGATTAACCCTCCACATGTCTTGTACATGACACATCATCATCATCATCATTAGCATCAGCACCAAGCAGCACAGCAACATCATCATATTCACATGTCTTGTACATGACACATCATCATCATCATCATTAGCATTAGCATTAGCCACAACAGCATCATCATACACTTGAGGGCATGAGACCTCTTTCGGCTGCCTTTAGATGTTTTTAATCAGGATTAGGGTTGTGGACTAGTACAACAAGACTTTCGCACGTGCAACATTAGTATCAGAGCCTTCAGGCTCAGCCCACTAAGCATTGTCCCAAGGAAGGTGCACAGTTCTAAGAGAAAGGATGTAGGTGGGTAGCAAATTGTTAGATGTGGAAGCTCTAGGAGTCATTTTTAGCCCTAAACACATCCTGGAACATGCTGATGCAAAATGCAAGCAAAAAATAGAGAAGAGAGAGACACATAATTGAGTATTCAGTATATTCATAATGTACAAAAAGGTACAAATCTTGGCAGGCCTAGGCATGCCTAAGAAGGTTATGAAATACCTAATCTAAAATCCTAGTCTAGTGATCCAGCCCTGGCTACACTGAATGCCTCAAAACGATGAGCTTGGTTGCCTTTTATAGGCTTTGAATAAGCTGATGGACTATGGCCAACAAGTCCTGGACAAAACCCATGATTAATTTTGCAGCTGATAGGTCTACACATCTTTCATGCACTGGCTGATAGCATCCAATGGTCTTCCACCAGTCATTCCCTGCCCATCTCAGTAACAATTGCTCACACGTTAGTTATGATCTGTCTTTATCTTGTTGCCTCTTCAGGATTAGCATGTGATTAGCCCTACACATGTCTTGTACATGACATAGATGGAGTGGTCAGCAACGATAAGTTCTTTGGCAAGACTTGGAAGTGGAGATCAGGAGTGAAGGTGTTCAAACAAAAATATCAGTCAATCAATCATCATCAGTACAATATTGTACGGTAGTAGGACCCTTTAAGATATGATTTTGTCGTATGTCGTGGCCCCATTCTAAGCCCCAGTCCAGGATATGTCAGGCATGAGCTACGTAGGTCTTTCCTTAGCCTTAGAGTGTCAGTTAGTGAATCAAGTCCCTTAACCCACTTGAAGAGAATCATTCAAGCATGTAGAATTCAGTAGAAGCCTTAGGGTGGATGGTCTGCATTTGTAGTATACATATCTCTATCTCTATATCTCCCCTCTTTAAGTGTGAAGTGATAAAGTGGATTGCTCTAAAGACTCACAAAACTCAGGATACAACAGTTTAGCATTATCAGTAGAATAAAAAACATCAGCATCATCATCAATATTTAGCATCAGCATCATCATCATTCTCAGCACCATCATCATCATGGAGGGTCTAGGACCCTAGTCTTAGCAACATCAGAGGCAACCGTCCTACAGTTGTTGCTGGCAACCATCAAGGGGGGGCAGCATGCGGTTAAGACTAGGAAGTGGCCAATTAATGGGACAACATGTATTATGAAGCACAAAATTCAAAGGGATTTTATGGGAATATTCCATGTCTAGCAAAGTAGGCTGACAATTGTCTATTGGTGGCCAACCTGTACCTCTCAGCATATATTTCATGTCCAGTAGAGTAGGCTGACAATTGTCTATTGGATGATCTGTACCTCTTAGCATATATATAAGCATAATTTAGAATTCAACATTCCATCAAGTGTTCATTACCTCATTCATCATTAGCATCAATCTAAGTCATGTAGAAAGGGGTGAGGGTCAACCCTATGGGGTTGACCATGTTCTTGAGTCATGTACAAACATTAAAGCAACCTTTTTCTACCATATGAATAAAAGAAAACACTAACACTCAATCTTTCTCTTCTCTCTCCTTTGTCTTAATCATGCGTATTTAGCATCAATGTTCTTAATCAGGCTTAGGGATATGGATCAATGTTCTTAATCAGGCTTAGGGATGTAGAACAATACAACAACGCTTCCACGCATGCAACATTAAGGGAAAGCAAGCATGGGGACATCAGTTGTGGATCAATACAATGTTCTTAATCAAACTTAGGGCTGTGGATCAGTACAATAAGGCTTCTGTGCATACAACATTAAAGCATGCATGCAACATTAAAGCAGGCATGGGGACATCAGTTAAACAAATTCTTAGTTCTTCAACAAGTCTTGGAAGTGGAGATTAGGAGTGAAGGTGTTCAGACAAAAATATTAGTTAAAGTCAAAGTCAGTAAAGTAGAAGGTCAAAGTTAGTTAGCAGTCTAGGGAGGAAGGATGATAGATTGTCCATCCCATCATCAAGTTTAGTAGCAGAATCACGTGCACGCCTGTGCCATGGCTTGACCTTTGTTCTTGGAATCCTTGGCCAAATGACCTTGCTTTCCTCAAAAGTAGAAGTAACACCAACCTATCTTTTGCACTATAGCAAGTGTGTGATCCTATCCACTAGGAGGGAACCTTAACTTCTCCATATAGAAACAAGGGTAGATGCCTCCTCCAAGAGGGAACACATGCCCATGACAATAGCAAACCTCTGCAAGAAAACTTTTGTGCCACAAATGATCTTAGCACACTCCACCACCAATCTCCAAAACTTCTCGAGCAACAGAAACCACAAGGAACAATTAGCCCCCTTAAAAATCTGAGATAGAGAGCGGCTGGACATCAGCAAAACAGTATACAAAAATCCTTCGAAAAACACCCACCGGGAGGGGAGGGAAGCCAGCAAAGAAGATGAAAAGCAAGAGCCACTTGTTGGGCTGCACCATAATAGTGATACACACCTAGATTTTGTGTGCAGGCTATGCACAACCCTGTATGGCTTGAAGCAGGCACCCAACGACAATACCAGCCAGCAGATGGGTGTAGTACAAAGTACCTATAAATTAGTGTTGGATAACAAGTGAGTGGAAAATAGTTTAGTGGGGTTAGCTGGTCTCACTAGAAATTGAGAACCGGAGGAGGAGTCGATGATTAATCAATCCTAATTATGAGATTAATCAACCTTAATTTTTACTAATCAAATATTAATCAATCCTAATTATAACCATTGGACACAATTGTGGTGGTTGAATCTTGCCATTATGGACCTGCCACCCCACGATTAATCAGCCCTAATTATGAGATTAATCAACCCTAATTTTAACTAATCGGATATTAATCAATCCTAATTCCAACCATTGAGCACAATTGAATCTTGCCATTAGAGAGAGAGAGAGAGAGAGAGAGAGAGAGAGAGAGAGAGAGAGAGAGAGCGATGTGTGTCTGTGTGTGTGTGTGTCTGTGTGAGGTGTGCGTGTGGGTGATGTGTGTGTGTGTGAGAGAGAGAGAGCGATGTGTGTGAATCTTGCCATGAGAGAGAGAGAGAGAGAGAGAGAGAGAGAGAGAGAGAGAGAGAGAGAGTTGTGTGTGTGTGTGTGTGTGTGTGTGAGGTGTGCATGTGGGTGATGTGTGTGTGTGTGAGAGAGAGAGAGCGATGTGTGTGTGTGTGTGTGTGTGTGAGAGAGAGAGAGAGAGAGAGAGAGAGAGAGAGAGAGAGGTGTGCGTACATTAAATCCTTCAATCACACACACACACACACCCCTCTCTCTCTCTCTCTCTCTAACAAGCACACACACACACACATCGCTTGCACACACACACACACACTCTCTCTCTCTTTGATAAGCACACACACATCTCTCTCTCACACACACATTGCTCTCTCACACACACATTGCTCTCTCACACACTCTCTCTCTTTGATAAGCACACACACATCTCTCTCTCACACACACATTGCTCTCTCACACACACACATTGCTCTCTCACTTCCACCTCTCTCTCTCTCTCTCTCTCTCTCTCTCTCTCTCTCTCTCTCTCAAGAAGGCAATGTGGAGGAGTTGAGGTGAGGGTGCGGACTGGCATGGAGGGCGAGCGTGCATCGAGCTTGGCTGCAGTAGATGGCTCTTGCGAATTCGTGAGAGCCATCTGTTTGGGGTTTTTTTTAAAGCTTTCCAAGGTGTCACTCAAGCAACGTTTGCATTATTAATGTCACTTAAGAAATGCCTTGTAGTTTTGCAAGAATCTTTTCACACATCATTTATACGATGCGTATTTACACGTTGTTTATGTGACAATGGATGTGATGGTCATTGCGACAAGGTTTTTTTAGATTTAAAATGTGTCATTTATACGATGTTCGACATCATGTAAATAACATCCTTAGAAAAACCCATCATTTTGAGCCCGTCACACTAAGGGGGGGTTGTGTTGTAGTTCCTATATAAGTGGACCTTAGCATGTTTATCAAGGTCTATTGGAGGTAGAGAGATAGTTAAGTAGACGAGGAGTAAATTGGTAGAGAGTATGAATGGTGATTGAGATGTTGACCCTTGGGGGTTGTCAATTGATTGGGGAAGAATAGTGAAATGATTGCTAATGTTGATTAATAATGATAGTTGATTAGATCTTGAAATTTCTCTATATGCACTTTGTAACAATGTAAGAGAACATAATTAACTAGAGTTGGTTAGATCTTGCGATCTTTCTATATGCACTTTGCACGGAAACATTATTAGCTGTATGGTTCTTTCAATCCTATATTATTGCTTATGGGTGTGTGGCTTCATTAATAATATAATGGGAAGTAGTTGCGAAAACGGTCCCTTGATTTCTATCAATTGGGGGGAGAGACAAAGAGAAAGAGAGCTATGGCACAACTATGGTAAAGATGTACCAATTTTGATAGACAAGTGTGTAGAGGAGTTTGCCACAACCACCACAACTCTTGAGCAAAGTTATATGCAAATCAACAAGGTAAATACAACAACTAAGGCACCCAACTAAGGGAAACTAAGGGATATGTCCCACTCATGACATACCCATTTTGTTTGGAAATAAATGTTCAAATCTCATTTATTAGTTTGTTGCAAGTTTTGTCAAGTATAGTTAAAAATGCCTAACTTATCTAGTGCTGGAGGGAGTGGCCAATGGAAAAAAAAACCATTTATGACACCCTCAATTTTTCCATGACTTGGGTGACAGACAATAAGTAGCGAGACAAAACGGATGAGAAGGCAACCCTCAAGCATAGGGATTATCTAGAGTGCAAGAATTTATCAACACTACATACCCACTCTCTAATTGATAGAGGAGCCCACCTTATGCCCCTCCATATCACATTAAAACTTTGCAAATGGTATAAATATTCCCCAAGCGGCTTCTCCTCACCATCTCACACAAAGGAAGGCATCCTTACACATGATGTTTAGGACATATTTGGGTCTCTTGGGCTAAGGTCTTCCCTAAGTGACTCCTCCTCACCATCTCACACAAAGGAGGGGATCCTTACACATGGTGTTCATGACATATTTGGGTCTCTTGGTGGGGTAAGGTATTCTACCCTAGGACTTTGGAGTATAGCTCAAGGACATGTTAGTTATAGCCGAGTGGATCTAATCCAACATCTCAAATAGTAAGGTTAAGTATTTTTTGTATGGTTCAAAGATGTACAAATATCAACAAGGAACACCTTTACATTTGCACCTATGGATCTAGAGGTTGATGTTTTAATCCCCTATCAAGTGTTGAGGCCTTCTATAAGCTTCTAGGGCATATACCCTATGAACCAGACCTAAGGCCCCTATAAGCGTCTAGGGCATATACCATATGAACTAAAGCTAAGGTAATCTTATTAGGCTTTAAAGAGCCCATATTAGTGTGAATTACCATTGATGTGACTGAATAAAGAATATACCCTATGAACTAAAGGTGAACTAAAGCTAAGGTAATTTTATTGGTCTTTAGAGAAGGGCCCATATTAGTTCATATACCCTATAACCTAAAGCTAAGGTACTCTTACCATTGATGTGACTGAATAAAGAATATATTGGATTACCATTAATGTACTGGATATAGAGTATACTTTCTAGCTCTCCTTCTCTTAGTGAAGTATTTAAGGTCCCTTAGGTGCTCATGTATGGGCCTTTGGGAGGGATCTTATACATGAGCTAGGACACCTACTGTGGTGTTTCATTAAATTGTGAATTGTGATCCTTGCACATAGGTGATCGAGACCATGCCAATAGCATCTCAACTAAATTGCACTTGATCTTGAAGGGAGCAAGCAATGCTTTGGGGAAAATACATGGGCTTATCATAAGTCTACATACAAGTTGATTTGTGGTGAGCAAGACACCTACTATGGTGGTTGATTAAATTGTGAATGGTGATCCTTGCACATAGGTGATCGAGACCATGCCAATAACATCTTAACTAAATTGCACTTGATCTTGAAGAAGGGCCCACAAGTATGAAACATTAAAGGCACTGGGGCTTAGTGAAAAATCTTTCACATCCTTCTTTTGTTGGAGATGGCATAGGTGTTGAGGTTGGGATGGTTGTTAGCGTCAAGTCTATTTTCTTGTTTAGGGTTAAATTGAGGTCATCTAGTCAAGTTGTGGACACGGGAAGGTGAATCTATGGCACTTACAATGAAGATGTGGAGTATCTTGCCAGAATTGTTGTAAAGTTAGAGGTGTGCATGTGAAGGATTTTCCATGAGGTAGTTGGGTGACTGGTAACATGCTAAGGGCATATATCAACCATTGATTCGGAAGGGCTTGCAAGGCCGAGACATTGAAGGTGGGGCTTAGAGTGTATACATGCATAGTACCTTTTTAATAACATTTTTCCCAAGATTGGATGAAGATGTGCTTCCACTTGTGTAGTCAAGCGACAACTTTCTTGATCTTTGGAGGAACATATGTTCATAGAAGATATTCTTAGAGGTGGGGAAAACCCACCCTCAACCAACTTGCAATAAGGTCTTCTCTTTTTTAAAAAAAACCTCTCCTCACTCCCTTTTTAGGGAAGAAATTGCTTAAAACATGCCCCAAGAAACCATTTCACGTGCCCCAAGAGAAACCCTTTAATAATGTTCCTCAAGCACTACATGTGGATGCCCAATTTTGTTTTTGCTTTTTACTGGTTTCCATGCTCGTCCATGCTCTATTCTTAGTCGAGCTTGAAAGCTCCACATGTGGAGATGCTCTTTGTGACAAACTCTTTCACACTTCCCTTCTTAGAGTGTATTTACCAAATTCCGATTGATTTATTGGAAAAGCTAGCTCTTGTTTCATGGGTGGATTGTCATCCACTCTTCTTAATATGATCCTCCAACCTTCCATTCACTTTCACATTTGTCTCGCCTCTATAGTTGGAAGCCCACGAGATATGTCAGGAATCATCTAAAAATAAGCGATTTTTAGACCTAAAAAAATTACAGAGTATAGAGGTTCTTGTCAAGCCGGCATTCTGGCCCTTGCGCTTGTTGCCCGTGCTCTTGCTCCATGGAGATGCCTCAGTTGGAGAGGGGCAAGCTGCGCCACATTCCGCCTCTCCCAGATGAGCTTTGGATTCACGTGCGGGAGGGCTCCACCTGGACCTGCTTGCGTACCGGTCGACAAGCCTACTTTCAACGCACTGCTGCTTCGGGTGTTGCCGCCTTTGACCCTGTGCAAGAACCGCTTCCACCTCGGCACTCTACGTCCGGAAGCTCCTACTTGCACTGTTGCCTCCTCCTCCTCCTTCTCCTCCGCCACTGCTTGCAGTTTGCCTTGGATCTGCTGATGGTTTCCGCTTGGATTCCGCCTGCTGCCGTTTCTGATCATCATCATCCTCCCTAAGTGCGGCCATGGGTTCTTTCGTGGAGCAGAGTGGAGACACTCAGCAGCAGCTGCTGCAGGTGCTTCAAAAGGTTGAGAGGAGCATACCTCTTTGTCGATCAGAGAGAAGATGGAACCTTTTGAGCCCACTTGTATGAGAGGAGGAGTGCGTTCAGTGTGGGCAGAGGTGGATCTACGAAGGGATTCTGCAGCAGCAAAGCTAGGGTTGCTCTCTCGGACGGAGATAGATCGGCGGGCAGCCAAGGGAAGTGAGGAGCTGGGGACTTCACCCATAAATTTATATATGATGCTAGCTGAGAAGCCAAAGATAAGTGGAAGCTAGCAGCACAGAGAGAGAGAGAGAGAGAGATAGAGAGAGAGATGGCGAAGCTCAAGCTGCGCGCGGCGAAGGACTCAAGGAGAGATGCGCTACGAGAGCAGATTGCTGCACAAATGGCGTTTATAAAGGTCGCCGTGAGCGACGACCACGTCTTCTGTGCGCGTCACCGATGATGACATCTCATTGGCGTAACCTCTCTATTTGTCCATAAGTTATTTCCACCATCCATGGCCAAGTTCCCGTTGAATGCTTCCCTTTTGCATTAAGGACGTCTAAATATATTTCATTCCCACCTGACAATTGACGTGAAGACTAAGTTTTGAGAAGAATGCATCATGGCCAATCAACTTGGCCATGGGGAAGGGATGCTATAACCCATTTTCCCATTTCAAACTTCGGAGTAAAGCTCTACCCGGACGTTCCGGAGTGTTGGTTCGTATTGAAGAGTCTATAAGAAGAAGCTATGAACCATGAAATTGAATTGTTTTCCCCACCCGAGTGCTATTTTACCCACACCCCACCCAAAGTCGGCGGGCTTTGAAAGAGAGATCAAGAGTTCAAAACTTCTCTCTCTCCATTGATTGGGTGTATAACCCTCTAAGTCGACATAAAGCGACTCCATCTCTGTCTCTCTCCCTCGCACACACACACACACACACACACACACACATTTTAACATGATGAGGATTGGAATCTCCACCATCTATGAGCACATAAATGTTTTTGGATGGTTCTCAAGACTCTTCTCAATCTTTTCGATCACCTTTTATGAGTGATTTTAAAAAGCAACCATCATATTATTGCCTAGACATGGTAAATACATCTTGTTTTACCTTCATCCTTGCCAAAATAAATGGCAAGGCCATTTGTAAAAAGCAAGCTTGGATGGGCATAATTGCTTAGACAATTGTCAAAAGAAACGTTTTCAAGCACATTAAGCAACCTTAGTATTTCATCACCCTCTTAGCACCGTATAAATCCTCTCACTGCACCCTCTTAAAACCACCTATATTGAACCCCTCAATGCCTTTGAAATCCTGCTTCTATTCCCAACCTCAGAGACACCATTTTGTTACAACCAAGATTTTACAGTACCTTTCCTTAACTCTTCATTCTTCCCATGTGACATATCTAATTGTGTTGCTACCACATTAAACTCCATAGCGATTCCGTATAATTATAAAGGTAATCGCTTTATTAGCTGATAATATAACTTGCTAGACGACAAGGTATTGATCATTAAGATAGGATGACATGGATTGGCCCTTGGATATTCATTTTTATGTAAGAGAAAGGATGGAAATGTAAGAGGATACAACACATTGGGCAGCAATGTATGCAAGTAACTCTCACAAAAGAAGAAGTGGGATCTTTCACACATCACTAAAATTTAACTCAAATTGCACAATAATAAAGATAGAGAGTAATACAATATTCATTTTTATGTAAGAAAGGGGGGGAACGTAAGATGATACAATGTGGGCAACTCTCACAAGAAGTGGGATCTTTCACATCACTAAAATTTAACTCAAATTGCATAATCACAAAGATAAAGGACAATGCAATATTACCAATGTAATATAATAGATGAAAATTCCCCACACCATGTAGCTCATGTCATGACCGATTTGGAATTGCTGAGATAAAGCCTATATGCTACTAATAGAAGCTAGGGAGTAAATTACATTGATTAACTAGTATGATGAATTGTGTGGACAAGGAGCTAGATCTATATATTTATATAGACATTATACACATGGTGGCGATATAGGTCAAGAGTGGACATCCGAGAGTAAAGTCTATCTATGTTGCTTCTGTGGGTGATGGATGTGCTCTATTTTATAAGGCGGCTCCCTTTATGTGAGGAGTAGCTGTTGTGGTGAGCACCATGGCATGTGATAGCTCCTAGTTTAGACATTGGATGGTGGCCAAGTGTGGTTAGGACACTAGATGGTGGTGGTCAAGTGTGGTCAGGAGACGGCTTATGTAAACTTGGCACTCTACCAAGTAGGATGTATGTTTGTGCATGCTATGTGACTGCATTCGTGTGAGTGTTGTGGAAATCAAACCGAGGACACACTGCTCTCGAGTTGTGAGGCCCATTTTAGGGTCCAAATGGTCTCAGATGGCCATGGGAGTTGCACAAAATCCCGACAAACCTATGTTGTAATCTAATATAGTCCCAATCGAATAATATGCTAGTCATGGGATGGCTGACCTATGTCTATGATGACCCTTGGTACTATATATAGACTATTTTATTGGCATCCTTAGTTTATATCATCGAGTTCATTATGTTCAAGCACTCTTGTAAGCAAGACATCCTCCATCTAGAGTCTATCTAGATTACCATTTGAGCTCCTTACTCAGAGCACACGGGTGGGCGTTGCGGATGCATCCAGTTTATAATCAAGTTTTGTAATACTGCCAGATGCTTCTCTCGCTTTGGCGTGGACGTGAACAAATGTAGATACACTATATGCCATTGTCACCAGCGTCACTAATTCAACGAGATAACCCTGATTTAGTATACTACCACAATTTTTGAAGCATGGAAAGTTCTAAAGAACTAGTATGAGACGAGGAATCAGAAAAGGATGCATCCAGTTTATAATCAAGTTTTGTAATACTGCCAGATGCTTCTCTCGCTTTGGCATGGACGTGAACAAATGTAGATACACTATATGCCATTGTCACCAGCATCACTAATTCAACGAGATAACCTTGATTTAGTATACTACCACAATTTTTGAAGCATGGAAAGTTCTAAAGAACTAGTATGAGACGAGGAATCAGAAAAGGATTCAAAACCTTGAGAATTGATCAGCTTGTAGCAAAAAGGAATTCTCATGAAGAAGTAGTAGAGAAGTTCATATCGCAGATAAAAAATCTATAAAATTAGATGGTGGCGATGGTGGCAATGGTGATCATCATTAACCAGTGAGAGGAACTAGCATGCAGAGTGTTACCCTCAAAGTATGATAGCTTGTTGACCTCGTTGAACACACAGGTGCACAATCCCCCACCTCTTACTTTTGAGGAGTTTGACGTAAGGTTGGTGGAGGAGGAGATACGTTTGAAAGCTAAAGATGGTATAGTGATGTAGGTACATTCTCTACAAATGTAAAGAAAGAGGGGAGGGATCTGGTAAAGAAGATGAATCTAAGGCAAAGTATTTCTACTGTAATAAGTTTGGTTATGTGGTTAAATCAAGTAGATTGAAGGAAGCAGATGAGAAGAATGGCACTTTGAAGCTTTGGAACAAGGAGTCCGAGGACAGTGTTGAAGTGGAATGGGAGCTATTTGTGGCAATAAAACTAATTTATGCAAAGGCAGAACATTCCTCTCATGGTTCATAGATCAATATATGACCAGTCAAAAGGGTTGCTATTCCTCCCTCAAGCCTGTGGTGGGAGAGTCCATCCTGGTAGCGATCAATAATGATGCCAAATGCCTAGCCATGCATTTAGGTACAATTTCTTTTGTTTCTAAAAATCGTGATACTAACTAAGAAGTTGTTCAATATCCTTTATGCATCAGACATGGTGATTGTTTCTAGAAATGGTGATACTATGAAGTTGTCTAATAACCTTTATGTACTAGACATAAAGGTTTCTAGAAATGGTGATACTAAGAAGTTGTCGGATAAGTTGATAACCTTTATGTGCCAGACATAAAGAGGAGTTTTCTATTTGTGTTACGGCCTGCGATAATCTCGTGGGAAAGGAATCCAACATAACAACTTGTATGAGTACTGCTTGCAAGCTATGGCATGAGACATTTGGGCATCTGAGCTTTGAAGTGTTAAAAGAGATACATAGGTTTGGGATTACAGCACATCTACTAGCATTTTTAGAGATGTTAGATATATGTGTAAAGCTTGTATGATGGGTAAGCAACATCAGCATACATTTCCACGAGAAAGCAAGAATCATGTAGAGGCTCCTCTAGATCTTGTACATGCAAATCTTTATGGTCAAAATGCCAACCATCTTCCTAGTTATTGATCTGATGACTTTAGTAGAAAGATGTGGGTGTATTCAGGACAAGGTTGAAAATTTTGAAAAGTTCAAAATATGGCATAACATAGTAGAGAATGAGACACGAAAGAGGATGAAGAAGTTTTGAACACACCAAGGAGGAGAATTCACATCAAATGAGTTTAATGCCTATCGTCGTCTCGCAAGGAGAAGAATTGTGGAGATGGCACAGAATATGCTTAAGGGCAAAGGATTACATAATTCTTTTTGGGCCAAGGAAATTAACATTGCTATATGTATATCCTTATAAGAGTTACACAAAGGCAGTGAAGGGCATGCCACCTCAAGAAGCTTATTCAGGTAAGAAACCCCCGGTTACATATTTTAGGATGTTTGCTCGACATTTGGTTGTGACTATTTTATGCATGTTCTAGGGCCTCATCTAGAACTAAGTGGGACTCCAAGAGAAGAAAGTATATCTTCTTGGGGTACAATATCGAGTCAAAGGGTTACCAACTATATGACATGGAGGCAAAAAGGATAAGCTGTGATGAGGTTTTTGAGGAATAACTTCAGTAGGTGGACAAGAAGGCTCCGTTCACATTATCCTTCAATGAATCCCAGCTGCCCCGTAGACACGCCCTGTAGACACAACCACCACCAGTGATAGTACCACTCCACAAGAGGTGGATTCATCAGATGCTGAAGAAGAGAAGCTTGCAACACCATAGAAGGGGGCATATCCTAAATGGGTGAAGCAACTTTTGGATGGGAAAGCTCCATCAAAAATCATAGAAGAGCCAACAACAACTATTCATAGATCTAAGAGAAAAGAGGAGCAGAAGAGGGCCTCCGCTCACATTGTCAATATGGCCTTGATGGTTGAGACAATAAAGCTACAAGAGCTAACCATCTTGGAGGAAGCATACATAGATTCAAAGTAGAGGGAGGCCATGGAGTCAGAGTACGGCTCAATTTTGAGAAACCACTCTCGGGATCTTATGGATCGTCCTACAAAATGGACGGTTATTGGTACAAACTGAGTTTAGAAGGACAAGTACAAGTCTAATGATACATTAGATAAGTATAAGGCAAGGCTCATGGCGAAGGGTTTTGCATAGGTCGAAGGGTTTGACTTTCAGAGACATTTACCTCCATTGCTAGATTGACTAGTACTAGTCTTTGCTGCTCATGAAAAGTGGCATTTATTGGTAAATGGATGTAAAGTCAACATTTTTGAATGGTCATGGCATAACCACTCGGGTTTAGGATACCCCAATTCAAAAAACAAAGTTTGTAAACTCCAAACGGCATTGTACGGGCTGAAATAGGCCCCTCGAGCATGGTACTAGTGGATAGATGCTTTCTTTGTAAGTAGCATTGGTCTTTCTAAAATCCTGATAGATGCTTTCTTTGTCAGTAGTATTGGTCTTTCTAAAATCCCAATAGACGCTTTCTTTATAAGTAGCATTGGTCTTTCCAAAATACCATTAGATGCAAATTTGTGTATTTTCTTTGAGAAGGGTAGGTATATGATCATTGTCCTATCTATGGACAACCTCATTATGATGGGGAAACCATGAAAAGAAGGTCTTGTATAGACATAGGAGATGTGAGTTTAGAGTTTGGTATCATAGACCTTGGGCTTAAACATTTCTATTTGGGGATTGATGTATGGCAAGAGTTAGATGGAATCATCATTTATTAACAAAAGTATGCAAGAGAAATTTTGAAGACACTTGGCATGGTTGAGTGCAAGTTAGTGGTTACACCCATGGAGGTTAATGTGCGAAGTTGTTTGTGGAAGATGCTTCTCCACTTGTGGATATGAAGGAGTATAGGAAGTTGGTGGGGAGTTTGATCTTTCTATGCAACACATGGCATGACATCGACTTTGCAGTTGTTGTCCTTAGTAGGTTCTCAAATCAGCCCCAAGAGAACCAATGGAAGAAGGTATGGATGCGAATGTTGAAATAAATCAAAGGTACCATAGGGTATAGTATCCATGCATGTATTTTAACAAAGGCTCCAGGAGAAAGTTTTGCCTAAGTGCCAACTTCATTGACTTAACGTGGACCGAAGAGGTAGTTCATTTGGAAATTGAGAGGGGATGATGGAAAAGCATTTTCTCAATGCTCCACCCCTCGTGTTATTTCTTTAGGTGATGGATGTGCTCTATTTTATAAGGTTTCCTTTATGAGGAGTCCTTGTGGTGGTGATGACCTGGGCACTCAGAGCAGTTCCCAATTTAGACATTGGATAGTGGCTAAGTGTGGCTAGATGGTTAGGAGATGGCTTATGTAGACTTGGCACCTCTACCAAGTAGGACACATGTTTTTGCAGGCTATATGACTACATTAGTGAAAGATGGTGGAGAACAAATTAAGGACACATTGTTCTCAAGGGGTATGGGCATGGAGATTTTTTTTACATCCACTCTCTTTCTATACCCTCTTGCCCTTGTCCTCTCTCTCTCTCTCTCTCTCTCTCTCTCTCTCTCTCTCTCCCCCCTCCCAGCCCCAGCCCTCACTCTACTCTCCACTCCCGCCCCATCGACCGATGAGAGACATCTTTGGATAGTGATGTATATGATGCTTACCTTTGTTGCTAGAGTTTTCCCTCCCAGATGTTATCCATTAGGAGCTCCTAGTACCTTACTTTTACCCATAGTTGTTGGCGCTTTGCCATCTTACTTGCTGAAAACAAGCACTTATCTTTTGTAAGACGGCACTGGAACATATAAAGCAGCCTTACCTTGTGCTTAATGTCAAATAGGAAAAATATAAGGACTTTATGTACATACTTGCTTAAGACTAGTAATAGTGGTTGAACCATATTTAAGTTTGGTCGGTTTACTGTGAAAACTACTCACTTGTATATAAGTCATTTTTGAGATTAAGGAATACCCTTGCAATCGAATACTTGTGAGCTCTCCTCTTCCCTCTTCTTGCTTGCACATATGCTTGCTTGCTTTATGGATGCATGCCTGATAGGATTGTTTGTAGGTTTGTAGCTTTTTTCGCGGGATTAAAGCTATAGGGCAACTATATGTCCTATTGAGGATAAAATTATTTGGGCCAAAAAAGCGTTTCGGCCGAGTTAGGACCTCCGTTTTTCTGAAAGCAGGTGATTTCGAGCACTGCGACGGGTAACTCATCATTTCTATGCAGAACTCTGTTTTAAGAACTGCACAAAGACAGATTGGTTGTGCAGACATTGTGTGCGCTGCAAGGACGTCAACAGTTACCATTGGGTGTATGTATGCACATTGAGGTCGCACTGGTTCTGACATTTGAGTGTAGTACAGTACCGCTGTAAAAAATTTAGCACTTTGTGCAGGTGGCAAGATGTCAAATGATGGCATAAACCAGATTATTGCTGAGAAGCTTGATAAGAACAACTTCCATGCTTGGAGGTTCAGGTTGACAAATTTCCTGATGGGAAAGGGTTACTGGGACTACATAGAAGGTGAGCATAAAGAGGCACCAGAGATACCGGAGATCAATCCGACAGATGTAGATTGGAACCAAGGAGCCAGAAAAGTTATGTATTGGCTCTCTATCAGTATACAGGACACCATGATTGGGCACATATAGGATGCCAAGTCCCCCAAAGAGGCGTGGGACACCTTGGTAAAACTCTATGAAACGAATACCAAGGCACGAAAGATACAGTTGAAGAATGAACTTCATATTGTGGAGAAAAAGAATATGTCTGTGAGAATGACTATGCATTGAAGATCAAGGGTATTGTGGAATCCCTTGCATCTATTGGCATTTCAATAGATGATGATGATAAGATGGAAGTCTGTCTATGTGGTCTCGGGCCACAATACAAGGCGTTCAAGATGTCTATTCAGACTCGGGAAACATTTTCAATTTCAAAGAATTGGTGTCTATGTTGATTATAGAAGAGAAGAGCTTGGGTGAAGACCAATAGTCTTCACAAAACAAAAACAGTTCAGAGCAACAGGCCTTCTACACAAGTTCAAGAAGAGGACGAGGTAGAGGAGGCCGTGGACGTGGCCAAGGAGGTGGCCGAATAGGTAATCAGAATTATGGCCAGTAGAGCAGCAACAACAAGAGTTCCAGAATTCACAACAACAACACGCAGGTCAATTCAGAGGCAGGGGGAGTCAAAGAGGTCATGGAAATTGGCAAAGGCAGTATAATGATACACGTGGATGCTTTTATTATAGTAAGCCTGGACATGTGCAGGTAGATTGTTATAAGAAGCAGGCTGACATGCAAAATGGAAAATTACAGCAAAACAACTATGCATCCTTGAGCAGAAACAATGAGGATAATGAAAGGTTGTTTGTTATGCAGCATGTCGTTAATGCCATTCTGAAAATGTTGAAGTAGCACATAAAGATGATGTAAGGTACGTTGATTCAGGTGCTTTGAACCACATGACAAGTCATGGGGAGTGGTTCAAGGAGATGAAAAACCTTGAAAGACTAGGTTTTGTGGAAACAGGGGATGACACTGCTCATCCAATTGCCCATGTTGGAGATGTGCCATTGTCTATGCAGGATGGCAAAGTGAAGTACCTTGCAGATGTACTTCATGTTCCGAACATAACAAAGAATCTGATTTCAGTTGGCCAGATGATTGAGCAAGGTTTGCAGGTTCGGTTTAACCCTGATGGTTGTTATGTTGAAGACTTTAAAGACAAGTTCAAGTTGGTTGCAAAAGACAACAGAGTGGGCAGAATGTTTACACTGAATGTAAACATGCCTGAAGTGAGTGTTGCGATGTTTGCAAATGGTTCAGGAATTGTTGCAGACACAGACATTTGGCATAAAAGAATTGGACATGTGAATGTGCAGAGAATGAAGTCTATGCAAACTAAAGGAATTGTTGACAGGGTTGCCAAAGTTTAAAGTTGAAGGTATGCAGAAAATATGTGAAGCATGCCAATTTGGAAAGCAAACAAAGCATGTATTTCCACGTGACAAAAATGTGAGCAGAAATGCACTAGATGTTGTGCATTCAGATATATGGGGTCCTATGAAGACCATGTCTATGGGAGGCTGCAGGTATTATATGACATTTATTGATGACTACACAAGGAAAGTGTGGGTATACTTCATGAAGGAGAAGGGTGAGGTGTTCACTCACTTTTTAAGAATTTCAGAGTTATGGTTGAAAAGCAAAAAAGGAAATATGTAAAGTGCCTAAGGTCAGATGGAGGGGGAGAGTACTTCTCCAATGAGTTCTCTGAATTTTTGAAGAAGAATGGTATTCGGAGACAGTTTACATGCAGATACACTCCGCAGCAAAATGGAGTTGCTAAGCGGAAAAACAGGCACATTACTGAGATTGCGCGAGCATTGATGGGAGAGAAGAATATGCCGCATAGCTATTGGGCTGAGGCTATTTCTACATCAGTTTACATCATGAACAAGACTCCAACTGTGTAGCCATACATGATGTAACTCTAGAGGAGAGGTTTACTGGCAGAAAACCTGATTTGTCTCATCTGAAAGTCTTTGGATGCATTGCATATGTGCATGTGCCAGATGAGCTGAGAACTAAGCTGGATCCAAAAGCTGAAAAATGTGTGTTTATTGGGTATTCCCTTGAGCAAAAGGGATACAGGTGCTATAATCCTGCTACACGTGAGTTGGGGTAAGCAAGGATGTTTTTGATGAGATAAGCAGCTGGTATGCTGCTGAAAAAGAAGCTGTTATGCAGCTGGTATGCTGCTGAAAAAGAAGCTGTTGGGGCTGATGTGAGTGGAAATGTGGTTGCACAGAATGCAAGTTAGCAATCACAGTCTTTGAGTGGACCAGGAGAGTCCTCATCTAGTGGTTCAGTTATAGATCATGGAGTGGCAGGCTACGTCATAATACCAGTCCTGCAAATGTGATTAGTACATCACATAAAGGTAAAGAGAAAGTGATTGAGCCCCTTAGTATGCCTGACATTTCTGTAGGGCATTCTCATGTTGATAGAGAGTCTAGTGGCTCAGAGATGAGCCTTGATGAGGATCTTGGGATACCAGCTATGAGAACACCTGGTGTAAAGAAGGCTATGGAAGCCATGAATGCAAAGCTGTGAAGATCTGGGAGAGTGAGGAATCCTGTGCAGAGGTTTACCTATGATGGTTATGTAGCACATCACTATGCATACATGGCAAAAGTTGTACAGGTTGTAGAGCCCACATGCATTGATGAGGCGGTTGGAAATGTGTGTTGGGAGAAAGCTATGGATGAGGAGATGGATGCACTATATGGAAATGAGACTTGGGATTTAGTGCAATTGCCTGAAGGCAAGAAAGCCATTGGATACAAGTGGGTGTACAAAGTAAAACATAACAGTGATGGAAGCATAAGCAGGTACAAGGCTAGATTGGTAGCCAAAGGATATGCACAGACATATGGCATTGATTATGAGGAAACTTTCAGCCCAGTTGCCAAGATGGCAACAGTGAGAGTTGTGATAGCAGTGGCTGCGTCAAAGCAATGGTCTTTACATCAGATGGATGTAAAGAATGCATTCTTGCATGGGGATTTGCAGGAAGAGGTGTATATGTTGTAGCCACCTGGTTATGAGGATGTGAGTCACCTGGAGCATGTTTGCAGGTTGAAGAAAGCCTTGTATGGCTTAAAACAAGCACCAAAAGCATGGTCTGACAAGATTTTTGAATATCTTGTCACTATTGGCTTTCATGTAGCCAATGCAGATTTCTTGCTGTATGTGAGACACAGTGATAGAGGGGTTGTGCTTGTTGTCATCATCTATGTAGATGACCCGATAATTACGGGGGACCATGATGCAGAGATCTTTGATGTAAAGATCTTGCTTAGATAGAAGTTTGAGATGAAGGATCTGGGGGAGCTCAGATATTTCTTGGGGATTGAGGTGATTAGGTCACCACATGGTATTGGATTACTGCAGAGACAGTATAGCCTGGACATGTTGTCCAAGTATGGTATGACAGGCTATAAGCCTATCTTAGTGTCATTGGATCAGAATGGCAAGTTGAGTGCAGATTCAGGGGAGGATCCTACTATGTATAGGCGCATAGTAGGAAGCTTAATCTACATAACGATTATGTCAGCACACGGGATCAAGTCAGTGATATCTTCACCAAAGCATTGGGTACAGAGAAGCTCCGCAGATTCAGGGCTTCGCTTGGTGTACATGAGATGGAGTTGAGCTCGAGGGAGAGTGTTGAGATATCGAGCTCGTCTAGTGAGGTGGTGGACACCGATGACCCGCCTGGGGGATAGGCCCCACACTTACACCATTGGCATGGTTGGTGATATCATGGGTGATATGCGGCTAGTGGGATGACAGGCTGTGTGACAGCCATTCTAGAGACTGGCATAGTTATAGCGCGAGCTCATTTAGTTGGGTTCACACTATAGAGAACCCTAGTATATATTTGGTTGAGTACCTTTCATACTGTGTGCACTCTTATCTTATCTTTGTATACGGTGTGTTGAGTGTTGTGTGAAGAAGAAGAAGATTTTCAGCCTCTCACCTTGTGTGTTCTCTTTTAGGGTTTTGTGAATGTGTGTGTGCTTTGCAAGAGCTCAAGCTCTCTTCTCCCCTGCATCTTTTCACTTTTGGTAGCATGTATGCACCCTTTTGATTTTTTTAACACCAATCATTAGTGTTTCTGTTTGTTGATTTATAGCTATGGTTAGGGGTTTTGGAGGTGTATGTAAAGCAAGTGGGAGTATTTGTTGGTATGGCAAGGCATAGTGACACAAGGATAACAATGCTGATTATATCATGGTTACACAATACAATTGTGGCCTTTGGCAATGATGATGTTTCACCCAACTCAGTATAGTTTTATGATAGAATCTTGCACTTTTTTGGCTCTGCCAAAGCAAGTGCAAGATATGCTTCCTCTCTAAACTAGGTTTTAGTTATCCTCCCCAGGGATAATGGTATCCCAATGAGGGGTTTCAATGGCAGCTACACAAAGAGATGGTAGTGTCAATCGTAAGGTTGATAGCTTAGTTTTTTTATGGTTGGTTGATGATTATCGATAACAACCTCCCTAGATTGCTTCTAGGATAAAGTTTTGGCTACATCAACATCGTGCTCTTCCTTCTAATTTTTGTTTTTTTATAAATGTGGTGCCATTGTTTGGACTGTACATTCCGTCCATAATGAACTACTTTGTGGTTTATCCCACATCTCACAGTTATTTGGGCTCACTTAAGAGCTTATTTGGGCCTCTCAATGTCAGGGTAGAGTGTCCAAGAGTGAGCCAAGAGTAAAGTCTACCTACCCTCGTGTATCTCATTTTTTAGCTAACCTATATCGGTGTAAACACCAAAGCTAACAAAACCATCTAGCCACTAAGGCCGTTGTCTAGTGTCTTAACCAAAGACAATATGTCAAGCTACTCATCTTCTTCTAATGGGGGCTTACACAATAGAGTGATGGTGGACATTGATATGTCTTTAATAGTGTCTAAGACATTGATATCCAACAATACCTAAGGCTTTATTGTTGACACTACTATTAAGTTTCTTATTAATACATAGAAAGACATGAACAAAAGTGGTTTTAATAATGTTTACTATATATAGTTAAAGTTACCATATATTTAATGTACATATCGATATAATGTAATGGTCAATATGGGAAAAAATTGAAAACCTTATTCATTTAGATTCATTCAGATAATGCTTTTTTTAATATGCTTTTCTATATGTAGTCAGAGTGATAAAAAATGGGATTGTAGATGTGTACATGTCCGAGGTTCAAACCATGGTAACATAGCATCTATATATATGTGTATATGTATGTATGTATGTATATATACATACATACATACATGTATGCATACATAGATATAGATATACATGCACACACACACAAGCACTCACACAACCCTCATATACATATACACATATATGTGCATGCATGCTTTTCTAGACAAACCATACATTTTTTCTTGTGCATGTATACATGTGGTTTCACTTGTTGTATGCTTAAAAGCATTTAAAACAACAATCCTAATTCTAAAGTATTAGCAAGACAAGTGGTTTGGTTTATCTTCGATAATGTGTGTGGCATGCCGATTTTGTTTGTCTATTTAAAAAAATATTCAAGAACCCTAGGCATTGTATAGTTACAATATTTTATATTTGAGAAATGCCAACAATAAGCTTGTTAGAGTAGTGGTAGAGTGCTAGAGCTTTAATATATGGTGCATGACTAAGTTATACTCCTAGTATTAAATTACCGAGCCTCAAGACAAAGGTATACTCTTTCAAATCAATCATATGGTCCTACTTATTAATTAGTTAAATGCAAACAAACCATTTTTAGATTGAAAACATGTATCAAATGTGTGCCTATTTTATTTTCTCAAATTTTCTTTCTTCAAAAAGATTAAATATTTATAGTTGAATTTCTCCTCCTCCATGATGACATAGCCATATGGTGGGAGAAAAGCTTAATCAAACGAAACCGAGTGATATTTACAAGCATTGAATAAATAATCAGATGAGGTTGTAGAAGGGCCAACAAGGACTCATTCAAAGGGTTTGTGACATGCAACGACTTGGTCATGGCAAATACCTCTTTTACATATATATATATATATATATATATATATATATATATATATATATATGCTTTGAGACCTCCGTCCCTGCAGTATTTGCAAACACGCCGCCCGCCTGTCACACGCCACCCCTTCACGCGTTCCCTTCCTTCTGCTGGTTTTTCTCCTCAGTAGCTCAGAGCTCGCCTAACCCCACTTAATGGGCGCTTGGACAGAAGCTCCTGGCATCTTCGTGGATGCAGTGAGCTTATGTAACGACCGTCGTCACGAGCTGAGCTGGGTTGTCCCGCTCATCCAAGCCTGCATCGCCGCCCTCCTCCTCCTTTGCTTGCTCCAGTACAGTAACAGAAGCAAACCGCTGCTTTGCCGGATGCCACCCCCTTGCGCCTACCGGCAGTCGTTGGCCACCGACGTGGCATCG
The DNA here is from genome assembly GCF_041138505.1 of Cibotium barometz. NCBI lineage: Eukaryota > Viridiplantae > Streptophyta > Polypodiopsida > Cyatheales > Cibotiaceae > Cibotium > Cibotium barometz. Next base: position 14,337,917 of record NC_141063.1, read on the forward strand.
CCGCTTCAGGGCACGCACCAAAATGGCTCCATTGTTGGACCTTCAACATGACACGGCCTATCTACTACTGGGCTGGCCATCACAGCAACCCTCAATTTACATTCAAGCTTTTGCCTATATATTCTTCATGGATGTTACAAAATTCCCATAATGTAGCTCTCTCTTTTCACATTTTTGAAAGTACTTCAGTCATCACTGTTCATTAACATGTAGTTATTTTTTATATAGGTGCATGGATGTGGCCATTTCATTAAGGGGTGTGTGTGTGTGTGTGTGTGTGTGAGAGAGAGAGAGAGAGAGAGAGAGAGAGAGAGAGAGAGAGAGATCATGATTATAGCTTCAAAAGCCCCTTATCTATGGTCTTGGTGGATAGTCTAAGTTTCTTTCCCAAACTGATTTGGGACTACAGTAGCTTTTCAAGCCCCCCACTCATTTGATGAAAGCCTACTAATAGCTCAAAATTCTTATCCATGCAATTGCTTAACCTCTACTTGTGCCTTTTGTAGTCCAACCAAGATTTGTAGCATGACTTGTATCATAATCAACAAGATTTAAAGTGTGTTTAAGATTTTATTGAGCTAACTTTGCAGCTTGCAATATAAGCTTTGCAACTTAACTAGAATCTTGTTGATCTCCACTAGGATCAACATTTTCCACATCATGATGCACCTTATATGCTCTTGTATGATCTCTAGCTTGCATCCTTGCTTCGATTTCATCTTGCCATCTCCTTTTTCTCTTTCTCCATGGACCTTTCCCTAGCCATTCTTGCAAAAGGAAAAGGAAGTTGCCTATTCTCATTGGCAAAGTCTTCATTGAGTTGGCCCAATGACTTTAAATCAAAGTTACAAAAAAAACAACATAAGCTAGGTTGTTATAGGTCTATGAATACCATCAAAGGATTAGTCTCACAAAAGAGAAGATAATTGAAGTTGGGATTATTAAGTAAGGGGAGAAGCACAAACTTTGTGATGTTTAGAGACCTTAAAAACAACTTCTATTTAGATGATAAAACGGTCATCTAGGTAGGAAACCCTTTTTGTTATTATGATGTTTAGAGACCTTAAAAACAACTTCTATTTAGATGATAAAACGGTCATCTAGGTAGGAAACCCTTTTTGTTATTATGATGTTCATCCGTCACTCCATTGTGTTGTCTCTGTAGTTTTCTCTAACTTACTTCACCTCTAGATTCAATCTACAATCCCATAGGTTCTACTTAGAAACATGCCATTCAAAGTACTTTGAAACTTTCTAACACTTCAAAGTCTAAAACACATACCAATGGTTGTACGTTGGACACACTAGTTGCATTTATACACGTACCAATGGGTTGTACGTTGGACACACTAGTTGCATTTATACACGTACCAGTGGTTGTACGTTGGACACACTAGTTGCATTTATACACGTACAACTTGTTACTAGCTCATACCAACATCCTTGAATTAACTTACTAACTAGTCTTCATTTGATGTTGAATTTAGAGGGAGATATGGTAGTAAAGTACAATTTTGCCATTGGGTGCATGGACACTTCTATGTCAAGCCATTAAATTTACGCCCTATGCACTACACTTGCCACTCGTCATATGAACCTAGAGACAACTTTGGATTTGTCAAGTCATTAAATTAATGAACTGATAGTTCTATGTCAAGTCATTAAATTATAACCTATGTATTGCACTTACATCTGGAGCTACAGACAACTCTGGCTTTGTCAAGTCATTAAAGTATGCCCTATGCACTACACTTACTACTTGTCATATGGAGCTAGACTTTCTTAGAGTATTGTGGCATTGGTTGGGCAATTTAGATAATGTATTTTATTTGGAAAGGTTGATGAACTCATATAATGATAGTTATAGAGAAACGGATAAGAGTTGGTGCTAGCTTTGTAGGTTCTAGACAATGTCGTGGCTGGGAAGGGCAATATAGACGTTATGGGGATTTCAAGAGTGAGTTTGAGTGAGAAGAAAACATGGCAATGGATTGGAGGGGAACGTTCATCAACGAGGCAATAAAAAATGTTTTAGAATTGGGAGATGAATGAAAAAGTTGAATCTCAAACTAAAGGAAGTAGAGGGTGAGAATACACTTTTTGGAGTACATTGTGGTGGGGTGACAAGGTTAAGAAGGCCATTTGTTATACTCATTAAGCTATTTTAGATAAAGTGTTGGTAATTATAAACACACTCAATATTTTTTCTTGACCAATTGGTATGCCAACATACTAGTTCCCTTTAGATGGTGTATCATTAATTGGTATACATATGCCAACATACTAGTTCCCTTTAGATGGTGTATCATTAATTGGTATACATATGCCACTTATCCATCATTAGGGCCAAAAATGAAAAAAAAGGGCCGTGTAAGGATTGGATTAACTTTCTTAATCAAAGTAGTAGAGACAAATAGCTATATTAAATGCGTTCCTCTTACCTATATTTAGAGGATAGTGTCTTTAATATGCCATCCATTATGTATCTATAGTGTCTTTAATTCACCTATACTGGGTAGCTGTCTTACCTGGGTGGTTGCAAGATGAGGGTACTCACTTTCGTTCACTCTCTCTAAAATTGGGACATTGATGCAAACGAGCGAAACTCTTGGGTGAAGTATCTCGATTGTGATATCTACATCAGTAAAAACATGACGTCCCTCCCAAGCCAAAAGCCCCATATCTCGATTGAGATATCAACAACCGCCATGCCATCAGGCTCGGGAGGCAAGTCACCATCCATGTCACCTCCACCTCGCTATCTTGATCAAGATATGTAGGCCACTCGGATCCATGTCAATGCCATAGTGGATCCCCCTCGACTTGCCCACTCGGATGTACATTCAACATATTCAATGATGCCGTCTCCATCGTCCACATATCTCGTACGAGATAAGGAAATACAATCTCGACCACCATTGATGTATCTCGATCAAGATATGGAGATGTGATCTCATCTGTTCACATATCTCGTTTGAGATACCAAGATGCAATCAAAGCCATAGAAATAGCTCAATCGAGATAGTACACCCATATAATCCGACCCGTCCATTAAAATACATTCCAAGATACGATCCCAGCTGTTGACATATCTCGATCCAGATATGTAGTCGAATTGCAACCATCCAACGTATCTTGATATTGAGTTACTCACTTGAAATTGAAGCCGTCCATTTATCTTGATCGAGATACCTATTTCAAATCGAAGTCGTCGATCACACCACCAACCGTAAAATCAAACAAATATCGGGGCTGTTTGTTTCACTAACCCTCAAACCACACATACATCCAGGGCGTTAATCTTGCAAACCCTAAAATGCACACATCACCGAATCCTCGATCGAGATTATAAAACTGCAAAGTTTTTTTTCCCTCTCATTCTCTCACGTCATTTTCACTCTCCTTGCTCTCTTGGATTGAAGCACAATTAGTGGGATTTGAATCCATCATTAGTGTTTTTTTATAGCTTCGTTAGTGCTACATTAAAATTTTCTTAGCACTAAGCATTGGACCTTTCACATTAGCCTTTCACATTGACCTGCCCGTTTGTGTTAGGCTTAGGGTCTAGCATGGAGTCACACGAGGAGGGCCGCTCGTCCACCCCGTGGACCTCATCATATCGTTTCAAACTTGGAGGCGATGCTCTCATCCCTTCGTAGCCTTCACAATATTGTTTATATAGATGAGTGGATAGTACACCACCGCATTGCTCCAGTATCACATGGCTTAACATATCATCAGGTTTGTGAGCTTGGTCCTATTAGGGATGGAGCCTACTTAGACCTTTTTCTTGATAGTCGTGGGTTGCAGCCTGGGACAAGGAAGCCCCTTACTATTTGGTGGTGTTCGCATCCTTGTATGGAGGCACATATTTATAGTCGATATGTTGCCACATCTCGGAGGATGCCAAATAACCGCCAGATTCCCATATACTTTGCAAAGCAATTATATGCAGAGTTTGTATTAGGGGAGTAGGTGGACTACACTAGCCATTGGCCCGACGGTGGTCCTAGTTGAGGTTGTCTCTCCAGGACTAGGGTAGGTGATCTCCACTAGCCCTTCATGTAGTTGCTGCTATACAGATCCTACCCTTGTGCCTTTATCCACTATCAAGGCACTAGGCGCCCAGGTGGGGATCGATGTACGGAGTACCACAGAGAGCGTCTAGCACGTGGTGCGCCTGTTTTCACAATCGATACCGATAGATGATGAGGTATTTATACATATTCATTGCTTCTTTAGGTTTTTCATAGTCATTTGTTTACATGTTTATATGTACTTTTCTATATTTTAAAAATGAGTGGCATGGTTGATTGTGTCATGTAGGGGGAGAGCCGGCTCATAGCACATGAACGTGTGGGTGGTGCTGGTTGTCCCAGTGGCACCTTGGGTGATGGTGCTAGCAGTAGTGCTGCTTCACATGAGTAGTGTGTCCTTACAATAGAGGAGCTTACGCACATAGAGTGGCAGGCACGGACCATCACCGATTAAAGATTTTGGATTTACAGACAGAGACATCTTGTAGTAGCATGACATAGAGAGAGGGAGAGGGCTATAGCAGCTTATGGGACTCGTGAGCTCTCGACTACACCATCACTAGCTTATGATCTTGCCTTTGAGGTAGACCTCTCCATAGATATTTGACGACCCCTGCAGCCAACACAACCTCCTCAATGTGCACAATAGCCTCGACGTGCACGTCGACCACCAGTCAGAGATGATGATATTGATTGGGTGCCCGCTGGATAGTGACTAAACTTCAACTAGCTAGGTTATCTCACTTACATTGTACTCAGTTTCATTGGCAGTGTGACTAACCTCAGACTAGCTGGGGTAGCTCATTTTCATTATGCCTTGATCTATTGAGTTAGTGGCTAAACTCAGAGTAGCTGGGTTAGCTCACATTCTGGTGTACTTAGTTGATGTTTATATCATTATGAGTTTTTTCATTATTGAGGATCATTGCATTTTAGTTGATGTTTATGGGTTTTTTAACACTTTGGCTATCATATTGTTTGTTATGTCATCATACCCAAACATTCTCCGATGCTGACCAAACTTTGCGAGAGCATGTGGGGAGGAGCAAGCATGTGGCGGTGGGTCTCCCCCAGATGCTTGCAAAGTTTGGTCACCGTCGAAGCATGTTTGTGTATGATGGCATAGGGAAGAGCGGGATTTTCCATGGCCTCTCGATCACTAAGAGACTTGAAAAATCTGCACTAGGCACTAATTTTCAATCCAAACATGCTCCGTGACCAAACTGTGCAAGCATGTGGGGGTGAGTCTTCCCCACATGCACACAAAGTTTGGTCACCATTGGAGCATGTTTGGATACGATGGCATTTTTGAGCACGTGGGGGTGGGTCCCCCCCATATGCTCACAAAGTTTGGTTAGCATCGGAGCATGTTTGGGTACGATGGAATGGGGATTTTCAACAAACAATATGATAACCAAAGTGTTAAAAAAATCCATAAACCATGAATATCAACTAAAATGCAATAATCCTCAATAATGAAAAAACTCATAAAACGATATAAACATCAACTAAGTACATCAGAATGTGAGCTAACCCAACTACTTTAGGTTTAGCCACCACTAACTCTCAGAATGTGAGCTAACCCAACTACTTTAGGTTTAGCCACTAACTCAATAGATCAAGGCATAATGAAAATGAGCTACCCCAACTAGTCTGGGGTTAGTCACTGCTAATAAATCGGAGTACAATGTAAGTGAGCTAACCCAGCTATTCTGAGGTTAGTCACTGTTGCTACTAATAAATATGAGTACAATGTAAGTGAGCTAACCCAACTAGTCTAAGTTTAGTCACTAACTATCAAGATGGAGATATAGTCAGCAATACCCTCTCTATCTCTCCAATGCTCTAGAATGCTCTCATGGTCATCTACTCGAAGCGAAAAATGCGGGTGAGATCTCTATTTTCGTCTCTGTACTCGATCAAGAGTGAGCCTGGTAGCAAGCACTAGATGAGAATACTAAACATTGCCACATCTAGAATAGTCCTATCTTTGGCTCCTCCCATTGCCACATCTGAGCAAGAACAGCACCAGTGGTACTTGATTGCTTGTCATCCTTTTTAAGTTGCACATGTCCACCATGAAAGCCATGTTAGAGAGTAATATCTCACATTTCTCTAAACATGCATCCGATAGCTCTGATGGTAAAATGGAATGAGGATAGTCAAGATGAAGCTTTAATAGCTTATCCAGCATTCTAATTTCTACATGTAAATTATAAATGTGAACTCTCTCTAGCTTTATAGAAATTACGGGATCCCAATTGGGATTCGCAAGCACAATACATGGTTCACCCTTAACTTTGGCTTTTTTTGTTGGCTTTAACTTGCTCTTGGTATTTGGTCTTCATCTCTAGTTACTTCCTTTGTCTCTTCTCTAGATGTAGCCTTCGTACAATCCATTGTAGGGTTGTACCATTCCAGACTATTCATGCCTGCCATGCAATAGAGGCATGGGTTTGCTAATCTAGGACTGCCACACACCCCATACATGCACTTCACTGCTTTCAAATCGAAACTCATGTACCACTCTACTGTAAATTTTCCTACCCCATCCACCACAATCTTCTCACCTTTATTCTAAGCATCAATGATGCTTGGAATTTTTGTGTAGTGCCAGAACAACCACTTGAGAGTATCATGACTCTCATCCGCCGGCACTACAGCTTCCCCTATGTACCATAGCTCCATCTCTGATTGTGCACTATGTAACGCGACTGGTCTCCCTTACCTTGAGCATAGTTCAAAGCTTTGTTCATCAGTATTGATTCTTCCATTTTTTTAAGTTTAAGGATTTGTGCCACCCTCACCGTCCTCTACTGTGCACTGATAAAACTTCACTATGGCTGATTGGACCCTTTTAACATCTATAAATATGTTATTATACATGTCATACTTGAATGTTGATGTCTTCTTTTTTTGGCTTCTCCATAGTCATTAAACCATCAATGTGTTTGTATTTAGCTATGAAATTTTTTTGGTGTTGTGCCATTGCTACAGTATGTGGTCAGAGCATGAAGATAACGAGGCTTCATAACTTGGATGGGTAGCTTTGATATGGCCGTGTATCCCTTCCTTCTTATTGAAACCTTGTCACATGCCTCCACCACCTCATTAGGTTTGGCCAAGTTATGAAAGTCATTACAAACTTCCTTCTTGAATACCCTCCTTCAAAGTCTTACACACTCCAAAAGCTTGAGCATTTCAATCAAGTCATTGTTTTTAATATAGCAGACTTTATTATAACAATTCTATCTATAGGATTATCTAGGGAGAATCCTCCCACACTATTCATGTAGCTCTGAGGGAGCTTCATTCGTTTCTTCTTAGCACCCCCATGTATTGCTGGCATGTAACACCTTAAACTGTCTAGATCTTGCCCTTAACCCAAAAGGAGTGCTTTTTAGTTGGGTTTTTTGGAGTGCATGTTCCTCCCATTTTCCATTAGTTTGTCTAAGCTCAGTCATCTCTTCCTAATATTATTGAAGTAGTCTTTCTAACTCATTTACATGCTGAGTTTGTGAGATCACAATGTCTTCTAACTCTTTAACATATTGCTTATACACACCAAGCATAGTTTCAACCATGTGTGTGTGGTGACACAAATCTTATAAAATTTTGAAGAAAGGCTTGGCTTTGAAATGAGCAGCCCATACTATGTACCGAAAATTACTTTGTATTACGATAAACACTATGTACCCGACTTTTTTTTAGTACAAGTAGCGAAAGTTTTCTTCTTCTTTCAAAAAGACTTCTTCTTTTCCCCTTCTTCCTATGTTACTCTATCTCAAAGAGATTACCCTTCTTTTCAAGGATCTCTTCTTCAGGCAATTATTCACCCTCCTTTTCAAGGTAGTTCTCTTCGTATAATTGTGTGCCCTCATCTTTTAGATTGTCTTCTTTGGGTAGCTTGCCTCTATATCTCAGTAAATTTTGGCATTTGTAGCCTCTAAGAGCACATGCATTCAAATCAGGAACTGCCTTAGCATAAGCTGCATAACATAAAAAATACCATGCCCATACCCACAACCCTCGACCATATTCAAATATACATATTGCTTCTTTCTTATCTACAACTTGATCTTTTCTACATTATGCTGTATCTTAGAATATCCTAAGTATGTTAATAATAAGGCCATTAATGGAATGTGTGGATTATCCGATACTTCGAATGGTAAATGATCAACACACCTGGACGTATTTTTGAAATAAAGTGCCCGAGGGCTGAATCTCTACCAACAAGAAATCGTCTACCTCCACATCGGCCAAGGAATCCATCTTCATCTACTATCAAAAGCAGTAAAAAAGAGGAAATATAATTACTCAACAAAATTAAAAACTTAAAGAAAATAAATATTGATTTTATTTTTATAAATACCTTTTTGTTTTCATCTTCAACAAGTGGTCTATCCTCCTAGTCAATTGAACCTTGTGGAGGGATCTCTACTTCTAAGCATGGTGTCTTTGGTAGATCTCTCCTAATATTAGAAATCCCCATGCTTTCTTGAATAGCTTTAAACTCTTCTTTTATGGGGAGAGAGTTTTTCCTTAGTTTTCAAACTTTTTTAGGCACATTTCTAGAGCCCTTGGTGCATCAATGAAATTTCTCCATGCTCATGAGTATTGCTAGACAAATTTGTGATGATTGGAAGCTTGGAATGAGATAGGCCTCCACAATGCCATATGTGCATTTCAAGAGGCTACAAAAGATTTTATTATAGATTTTTTATGGACAGCTATATTTGTTTTGCCCATGCCCAAAAGTCACACTTATATAGACAAAGACATATACACATACATACTTATTAGATATAGAATTGAAAATCTCTTACATCCTATACCATTGAGTGATTATAAGGCATTTAATATCTTGAATGTGTCACCAGCCAGGAAACCCAAGGATGCATGTATTAAGGTTGAAGATGTAACACATGATAGGGATACTAGAACTACATATCATGCCAAGGCTGAGAAGAATAAAGGTAAGATATCTTTTGAGGAAGATAAGAAAATTGAAAAAGAAAGAATCATGGAAGAGGAGTTGCTAGATCTTGAGAAGAAGAACCTTCAAGATTTGAAAGATGTACCTGGATAACTTATTGTTTAAGTGAAAGATTTTGTTGATGGTTTAGAGTACCTTGATATAGCACCATCAAATATATATATGTTGGTAGAGAGAAACCAAGAAATAAATGATATAGTGATCCTGATATCTCTCAAGTATGCAAGCTATCCTTTTCATGAATTTTATTGTAGTTTTTTTGAAGTTAATATATTAATTAATTTAGTGATTTGTTCTTTGTAGGCTCCTTCTGGCGACCCTGTACCAGAGGCCTATTATACTCTTTTTTGTTAGATCCTATAGTCTCTATTCATGTAAGAGACACAAACCCTAATTTTAATAGGCTCCAAGAATGGTTGAAGAGATGCAACTTTGAAAAGTTCACACTTTTCTAGTTGCCCCTTAGCATTCATATGATGTTATTGATTAACTAAGGCTTTATTCAACCTAGTGTGTCACCTCGGGGTACCCATTCTCTTTCAAAATTAAAGAGATAACTTAAGACTCTATGTTGATTATAGAGGCTGTGACTAATGCATCATCAAGAATAAATATCATATTCCTTGCATTGATGAGCTTTTTGATGATAGGTTGCATGGTGTTCACCAAGATAGACTTGAAATCAAGGTACTACCAAATCAAGATACGAGAGAAAGACATTCCAAAAACTACTTTCAATTCTTGCTATGGTCACTATGATTTCAAGGTCCTCTTCTAGAGGAAGGTAAGGATCTTCTTGATCAAGATCCTTATTTTCAACTAGTTGTGCAAGCTCTAATCTCTAATACTAGGGATCCAAAGCTTGAAGGATTTACCTTGGAGGATGGGTGTCTATTTTTTCAAAGAAGGTTGTGCATTCCCCAAAATGAGAGGAAATTAGAAAGAATACTCTCTCTGAGGCACATGATAACCCTTTATCATGAGACGAAGGATATGAAAATACATATTCTTCAATTAAAAGCTGTTTCTTTTGGCCCGATTAAAGAGGGATGTATTAAATTATGTAAATTCAAGTGTTTTGTTGATCATGACCCTTATTTTCAAACAATTATGAAAGCTTTGACCAGTAATAGTAGAGATCAAAGCCTGAAGGCTTTACCTTGGAGGATGGATGCCTATGCATTCCCCACAATGAGAGGAGATTAGAAATAATATTCTCTCTAAGGGACATGTTAAACCTTTATCATGACACCCTGGATATGCAAAGACCTATGCTTCAATTAAAAGGAGTTTCTTTTATCCTTTTTAAAGAGGGATGTATTGAATTATGTAAAGCAATGCCTTTTTGGTCAAAAGATTAAAGAGGAAAGAGTTAAGGTTCTAGGGAAGTTTTATAACCCTTTATCAGGACACCCTGGATATGCAAAGACCTATGCTTCAGTTTAAAAGGAGTTTATTTTAGCCTATTTAGGGATGTATTGAATTATGTAAAGCAATGCCTTTTTTGTCAAAAGATCAAAGATGAAAGAGTTAAGCTTCTAGGGAAGTTTCAACCCTTAGAGATACCTTAGATGAAATAATGATTAAGTGTAAGAGTTGGGTAATTTGCCTCCAATATTTTCAATTTCTCAACTATTTGGAAATCTTGTAAGATCATAGAAAGCAAAACTAGCAAAATTGGTGTTGCGAGTCCATGTTATATAGCTATACATAGAGGAAGGAATGCATGCAAAGAGAGGAGAGTTGAAAGAAACTGAACATCACTTTTAGTATCATAATTTGTTACATTAAAGATGCCTATAACTTTTGTCTAAAAATTAGAGTAGTGACACTAGGGGGTGCCCCTAGAGTGCCCCTTGTTTTTTAGGAAGTTCTCATAAAAGGAAAGAGTTACTTAAATTGTGACTCAATGCAGGTGTTGTGTTCGTGCACACATGCATGCACTCACACCTCACACTACTTTGGGGATTTGAATATCCTATGAAAAACATTATTTGATACAATAATTGACTATGGAAAGGTATTCTTAAAAGTGCAGTGAGTGGGGAGAATAGCTGGGTAGATAAGGCATCATCCTTTCTCTCCTAGACATGGGTCCCACTCACTCCACAAAGGGGTAAAAAAATATGCGTGTGATGTAATTCTTAAAAAAAATGTAGTGAGAGGATAGGTCTTGAGCCAACTAGGACGGAGGTGCATACACTTGGCCCATATATCTGTAGTCCTCTCAACATGTATCATCAATGAACATAAGATGATGTGACATGGAAGAGAGTCCACATGCACTGCAAAAAAAGCGAGAAGGCCATAAAAGGATATTTTAACATGTGTCCTTTAGACACGCAACGTTAATAAAAAATTAACTTTTTTTTTGCTCTAAATGCTAATTAATTAAATAAGTAGCCCAAAACATTGTGAGTGCTTATATTGACACATATTATTACATTCGAGAAAACAGATGTGAAGAGGAAGAAATTCTAACCATTAGCATATTTTAGATGTATTCAATGTTCACAAATCCCTAAATACTTTGAAAAATCATTTATTTAGATTCTAAAAAATGTAGATATTCAAAAATATATAGAGCCTATAGAATTAATGAAGGATATGAGAGAGATTATGATATTAGAGAATTTAGTGTAGCTAATGTAATATAATAATACTTATATTACATTAGCATCAAAGTTTCTTCTTACTTTTCTCTAATATCATATTACATTATGATATTAGAGAATTTAGTGTAGCTAATGTAATATAATAATACTTACATTACATTAGCTACAGCGTCAGTTTCTTCTAAAAAATGGAAGAATGGAAAGGATTATTGTACGGGTATTATACTTGGTGCCATATTCAAGGGAACATAAACTCTCTTCATTTTTTCTTATTGCATGTCTATTCGATTGTAGATTTTATATGTTCCTTACTTTTGTGTTATCTTCTTTTTGAATGGACAATGCTTCTATGTTTGTTACTTTTGTGTATTCGCTCTTTTGAATAGAGAAGAAAGTTTTGTTTCTATCTTAATGTACAATACATGTAATTGTTTCTTCTTTATGTGAGAGGTATAAATACTTATACATAGTATTTCAATATAAATAGAGAGATCAAAGTGTAAACAAATCACTCTTCAAAGAGTTGATCCATTAAGAAGTGGTTATGGTTTAATTTGTTGCTCAAGGAAAGTATAATTTTCAAGAATGGAAAAATTTGTGTTCTCTTTTTCTCCAAGAATGAGAGCATAAGGTATAATTCATGATTAAAATGTGAATGAAATAAATATGATAGAAGGAGATGTATTAAATGGAAAAGTAGCAAGCTATATATGAACAATAATTGCAATCATCATCATGAGAAAACAAATTTGTATTTCAGCTTGGAGTCAAAATTACCACCTTGATTTGAGATGGTAGTAGTACATCAATTAAAATATAAATAGAAACATTTTCTAAGAGATAATTAAAGGAAAATGAAGAGTTACTAGTAGATTATTATGAATTCTTGATTTATTTAGTTCAATGTCTCTTTTGGAACAATATGTTGGTTGGAGATTTTCTATTAAAGACTCTCTCTTTCTATTAAAGACTCTCTCTTTCTATAAAGTTGTAAGAATTCTCTCTCTCTCTCTCTCTCTCTCTCTCTCTCTCTCTCTCGTGTGCAAAGATTTGAGTGAGAAAGAGATATTTTCACATCCTCTGTGAATTACTTGCTAGTAGTGTCGTGGACAAGAGATCTACTAGTGGCTTTATATTTTTGTTTGGGAGTGCTGCTCCTATGAGTTGGAGCAATAAGAACAATAGCCAATAGTTTGCTTTGTTGAGTACAGAGGTAGAGTACAGGGTTTCTGCTATGGCAGCTTGTGAGGTAGCTTGGTTTCAAAAGCTACTTCGTGATATGGGTGAGCCTATGGATAGAGCATTTGTGAGTGACAGCATGAGTAGCATACAGTTGGCCAGTAACCCAATATACCATGCTTGAGGTGCATTATCACTTTGTGAGGGAGAAGGTTGTAGCAAATGATGTAGATTTGGTATATGTCAGCATAGAGGATCAAGTGGCTACTATCTTCACGAAGGCATTGGGAACATAGAAGCTCCACAGGTTTAGGAGTTTATTTGGAGCGCAGTGTGTGTGTGGAGTTGAGCTTGAGGGGGAGTGTTGAGATATCAAGCTTAGCTAGTGGTGGTAGATAGATGACCCGCCTAGGTGATAGCTTCTGCACTTATGCCACTGGCATGGTTGGTGAGATTATGGTTGCAAATGTATGCATACACATATTCACACACATTTACATGGATTGACATGACGAAGTTTCTTATTTTAGACCAACCAAGTGTATTTTTTATGAACACTTTGCTAGAATAGGTAGAATGTATCCTTAGTCAGTACAAAACATTAATTTACATGGGAGCTATTAGGTTTTCCATTCCACTTGGTTTTGGTTGCTCTCTCTATTTCGACTACCGGCTTCCCATGGGGTAAAGCCACTCTATTTTCTCATGTGGATAGGTGATGACATTTTCAACTTCCATATCAAATAGCCCACTCCTACTAAAGGAACCAAGAAGAATTCTATATAATATTGTAAGTCTTAGCCTAGCATTGAGCAAATGCAAGTATTGGCCCAAAGATTTATCCATACCCACTATCTTCTAAGACTTTTCGAGTCTCTAAAGGCTCTCTATTTCAAGGAGATTTAAGATTCTAGGAGAGCCTAAGGAATGGTTACCTATCATCTAAAAGAACAATGCCTAGAAATATAGGATGCAAGTAGAAATTTATAATTGTAAGATCTTATTGGTAAGTGGCATACCAATTGAGGGGATAAAAACTAGGGAAGCAGTATGTGGTGTATGTATAATGGTAAATCACCTAGAGTGCACTAGTATGTTAGCACGCCATGTTACCTATCATCTAAAAGAAAATTCCAATTGTTTTGTTTTGCAACTAAGAACAACATGCTAGAAATATAGGATGCAAGTAGAGATTTGTAGTAAGTTCCTAGTGGTATGTGACATACCAATTGGTGATAATCACTAGGGAATGGATAAGTGGAATATGCATACCAATTAATGGTACACCACCTAGAGTTTCTCCTTCAGCTCAATTTTCCCTGGAACCGATATCTTGTAAGCTCTCTTGGTCACTAGATGAGATCCAAGCTCTAACTCTATCTCATGATCAACTTTCCTATGAAGTGACAATTTAGCAAGCTCCTATGGGAATAGGATCACATACTTGCTCAGCCATTGAGGTTCCCATTTTGGAGATTTTTCATCAGCTTTGTTCAATTGTATTTAATTTCACATCATACAAGCTTAATGCTTTTTGAAGACCTTTACCTAGATGGGATGCTTTAACCACATGCAAAATGGCTTTTACCAAGAGCCCCAATTCCTTGCACCATACACTGGACGATGCATCCAAGAAGGACACATGACTTGATTGAAAATGAATGTCAATATCATTCTTACCAAGCCAATGCATACCTTAGATTCCTAGAAGATTCCCAAAAGAATAAGCTTGAAAGCAGGTGGAGTGGCCATTAAGTAGAAATGGAATCTCATCTTGTCTCTCACTTGAAGAACTTCAAACTTCCACTGTCCATTTCTACCATTAATGATTTCTTAATTTCTTCAGCTTTAATACTAAGCATTTTCAGACATTAAAGAGAGAGAAATGTATCTGAGCTTGAATCAATCAACAAATGGATGAAAGATTGTCTATTGGGCCCTTGAGATTCCACAACTGCATGGACATGGGCATCTTCTTCTTCTTGATCTTCCAAAGTGACTACATGAGCTACAATACCACTAGCTTGACTATTTCTAGGGTTGGGGAGGCAGGGAGTACGACTAATTTGCAGCTTGACATGCCATAAACTTTAACTCTGCATGGCTTCTTCCTTATCCTTGGTTTGGAATACTGCATCTAAGATGGAGGTCAGTTTACGGCTGCAGGGCCTCTATTTCAAAGTTGAGAGGAGGCCGCCCCAATCCGGTGATAAAACTAGATTTGAGAGGAGCTCCCAATCCGTTGGTAAACCGGCTGTGTTGAGAGGAGGCCCCAACCGGTGATAAAAACGTTGTGCCTCCTCTAACATGGGCGGTGCATAGTTTGAGAGTTGAATAAACTCTGATTGATTGTTCATACACATCCACAAATATTCCTCTTATTTGACATTCAAGAAAGGCATCCATTTTCTTTAATTCAAAGTCGATTAGGGCGATACCTTTCCTTAAGAATGGCCTTTAATTGTTCTGAGGTAAGATCATTCTCGCTGATGAGTTGGGTTTGACAAAATGATTTCCACCATGTCTTGGCTAGTCCACATAACTTAAAGAAAGCCATGATTGATTTACTGTTTTCATTGTAGCTGGCCATGGCAAAATGGAGCCAGCCCATTCGCCCAAGGTCTCTCCTAGGGTGGGGCCTTCACCCGAGAATGTCCCTAGTTGGGTAGGATCACACAAGAGATCATGAAGGTCGTTATGCATGACACCTTGGAAAAACTCTACTAGCTTGCCAAGACATGGTTGTAGAAAAAGAAAGTATATAGGTCTTTATGTAATTTGATAGCTTTTTAGGGAAAAACTACTCTTAAATAAGAACTCTATATATGTAAAGTAATTACATTACTCGAAAAACCTTAGAAAGCTTTTTTTTGTTATAATTCCCTTCTTAGGTTTTTCTAAACATGCCTGAGATCTCGCATAATTCTAATCTTTGTCGAAAATGATGGACAAGGAGGATTTATCTAAGCTCAATGATTTCACTACAAAAGATATAGTTTTTCAAAGCATCGTCAATGTCTGTAACCCAATAATAGTCTAAAAAACAGCCTCTTCTAACTCATGATAAAAAAACAGTTGTATTCTAGACAAGCATTTCTATATCCCCTACAAGGATCTTAACAACACAATGATGGTACTGATCGTCCCATAATCGGGTCTAATAAGCCCACCCATTATCCCCAAATAGCTCAGCTTTATGCTTCAGAATGTGACAAACGGTCGGTAGGTCGGTCACCCACTCATTGTAGAGACTCGTTATAGAGAGCTTCTAAAAAGATATCACTTGATTGTCTATGCTTCTTGAAAGATAAACAACCAAGGTTCTCAGCCTCTTCATCATTTTTCAAGGCACAACATTATGACCATGGGTTTGCTCTGATACCACCAATGAGGTCCCAAACCACCTGCCCTCAGTTCCTCGATGCGTGCCTTGCCTTCACTTAGGTCTCAAAATTTTGTTACTGAGCCCAAGAGGGATAGCTCATATCGTAAGAATCCGCATGGACATAATTTTCCAAAAAAAGGGCCTTGATTTGATTCATTTCTTATCACAGGAGATTACAATCAATTAGGAAATTAAACCAACAATGCAAGGATGCTATATTTTGTGCATTATGCTCATTTAAGGTTCTAACATGAAATTTCAACTGAAAAAGAAAAGCACCGAACTCATTTGATCCACCCACCTGTAGGCTAGTGTGTCAACCACCACGCTCCCCTTAATCTTGTTTTACTCCATGACGCTTGGACTATGGAGTCAACCCAACTAGGGAGCCCCACTCTGTGGGGATCGCATTGCCTTCTGCTGAGGGCCACTCACTAACAAGCCCAATGCACCCCAGGCACTTTCCCTGACCTCACTCTTTCCCTGACCTCACTCAAGCCAAACTGGAGGACCCATGTAGTTAGACGCTAGACTCACTTCTTTCCACGAACGAGCATAAACTTCCTTGCTACCCTCGTGAATCTCGTCGATTCCATTCGTTATTGTTAGACTTAATATTGTTTCTTTGAGATAACAATTGTGCGAAGACATTATTACAATATTTCAAAACCATAATAACCTTAAATTTTATTTCAATCAATGAAAAAGAAATTCCCATAGTGTTTTAACATATTTATTTTTTTGTCTTTAACTCACTCCCTCAACTAATCCTCTTCGAAAAGAAAAGCCTCTATGTTTAAATAGACTTTCTCAATATCATAACTTATAAGTTTATCTCTAACAAAAAATAACACAACCTTAGTTCAAGAGAAGACAAATCCTTTTTCCTCATTAAAAGATCTTTTTTCATAGATCCCATGTTTCTCTCATATTACAAGAATAGTAGGAAAACCATAGCTTGTGCTATGCCCGATACAAGGATAAATTGGCCTCGCTAAGTACCTCAACTCCATCCCTGATGCTAAAACCTTAATGTCCTCATACATCCATCATACTAAGTACCCGAACTCCATCCCTAGTGTCAAAACCTTCATGTCATTCCATAGGAGGCACATGCTATGTATGTGGATTTGAACATGCCTTCAATGATTGTCCCAAAGAGTGATACCTCAATTTAATTACAAAACATTCTTTCTCTATTTAAAGAATGATCTCGCTTTTGAACTTCTTCACTCTCACAAATCATCATAGTAGCTTGCGCTATGCCTGATATAAGGATAAATTGACCTCGCTCAACCCCCTTTTAATTATTCATTTTCTTAGTTAAAGAAGGATATAAAACCTAACCCTACATGACGATACTATCTCACAAATTCAATATCATAAAGCATTAAATACTCCACTCTTTCGGGAAAGGAGAGAATTGGATTAACCTAGGATAAGAGATTTAAAGAGATGCTTAAGATACTTAAAAATAAGAAATCATAAGAAAAAAGGAAAAATTTCCATGGGAAGAATTCTCACAACAAGCAACCTTACATTACCAAGAAATTGATAATGGCATAGGTTTTCCACCAATCCCATTTCTCATAAATCATTATACATAATTATAGTCTAATAAATTAACTTCCCTTGACTCATTTTAGGAAAGAGAAGCTCTATAATAGAGCAAGATAGAGAGAAAATCTAATAACTAGCTTCCTTGGGAGCTTTGCAACACTCCATAGCACATTGGAGGCATAATTAAACTCCAAGAAAAGCATGATTAGCAAATAATAGCTGAAACTTAACTAAACACCAAAATTTTCACTTACAACATACAAAGCTTCACTTTGAGAAAGAAGAAAGTGTTCTTACTCCAACAACAGCTCCAAAAGTACCTTAGAGTGGAGAAGGTAGCACTAGGAAATAATAAGCACCAAGAGAGAGAATTGGTAATGATCAAAAGCTCACACGTGGGGAGAGGAAAGTAGGCACATTTTTCAATCCATGAATAAAGAAAGAGAAACATCCAGATAAGCCTAAACAAGCGAGGGAGATGAGGGTGGTGGCTTCCAATGGAATAAGGAGGACAAAAGGTGAGATGAGAAGCATCCCTCCCATTCTAAAATGATACATGGAAGATACATGGCTGAGAATGGGTAAACATGCCTCTTAATAAGGTCTAATGGTGAAGGTTACAATCTGTGTACACACCTAGGTGACCGAATGACCACCTACACTGGCCGAAACTTTCACTCCACTGAAATCCCCACGAGTTTTTTAAAAATTTTATTGTTATTTTTTTATAAATTCCTAGTTCATTTTACTTTGCTTGAAATCAAGGTTTATCACCATGGCTCTCTATAACGCTCTACTTTATAATTTTTCTAGCTCATTATCCAGTAAAAGTTTTCATGCCTAATATTTATTATATCATTGCCTTAAAAATGCAAAAATATCTATTATTATCTATCTCTGAGTGACAAAATCAAGAATTTATTATCATGTCCCCTTATAATGCTCAACTTAAGAATATCCACTTTATTTGAGTAGACCTCATCCACAGCCTTTAGGGGGGGGGCATCTGATGAGTGATTTGGAGTACTACAATTGGAGCTTGGGTCCTTGAGGGGCAAGTGACATCACTTGGGAGTATAGGTCCCCAGTGTCCCAATGTCCCCAGTGCAGCAGAAGAAAATTTGATTTTTACTAAACTGGGCATGACCATGGTTATAACACATCACTTCTGGAAATGCATGGCATATTTTACTCTGTTTGGACCCCAAGTTAGCTAGCCTGTTGTTTACACTGATATGGCAAAAAATGGAGTTTTAATATAGCTTCCATAAGCAGCAGTTTTCTCCTCGCCAGAAGCACTCTGCATGCACAACACAGAACTCCTCTAAAAAAATGTCCACCTTAGATTCAAATGGTAACACCAACCACCAGGCTGCAACTCTGACCAATTCTTGTTGCACGTGTTGCCTCCCACTTGAAAACACTCCTATACTTCTGCTCCTCTACCCTAGCTTAGTGGGAGCATATATACACACGGTGCACCATTCGATTGGGATGGGGAAATGTAAAATCCAAACGCGCGCGCGTGTGTGTATGGTGTGTGTGTGTGTGTGTGTGTGTGTGTGTGAGAGAGAGAGAGAGAGAGAGAGAGAGAGAGAGAGAGAATGCATGAGGTTTCTTAGATGAGTAAAACGTTTTGGGTGGATGTGTGTGTGTGTGTGTGTGTGTGTTGGTGATGTGTGAGAGGAACACACACACACACAGAGAGAGAGAGAGAGAGAGAGAGAGAGAGAGAGAGAGAGGTAAATGTGATTTAAAGCCACACACACACAGACAGAGAGAGAGAGAGAGAGAAAGAGAGAGAGAGAGAGAGAGGTAAATGTGATTTAAAGCCAAATTCATGCTTGAGGCCATTGAAGCACCTTTATAAGCCAAGTTCTAGCTTTAGGCCATTGAAAAACCTTTCTAAGCAAAGCCAAACGTTCAATCTTAACCTAAGATACAGCACGCTGCATGCACAACACAGACAACTCCTTAATATACTTTTTAAAAATGTCCACCTTAGATTCAAATGGTAACACCAACCACCAGGCCGAGATTTTATGGTCATTGGAGGTGGAAGTTTTTTGTTTGAATGTATTTTGAATAAAGCTGCTCAAAGAGTTTCATTTAGAGGTGGCTAGCCATCCCTTCCAGCCAGACCTCCTGGGCCACCTCTTTAAACCTCCCTCTCCACCTCTCAGGACTGGTTAGAAATCCAAATAAGATACCAAAACCACATCTTTAAGCCACTCATAATTTCTTGGCAAGTAAATGGTGGGGGGGCCTTTTCTAATGCTTGAGAATAGCACTTCAAAAATGCTTCGCCCACCTTGATTATGGTGTTGTTCTCCTTTAAAAGGTAATCATACCCCTACCCTCAGCTCTGCTCTCCACCTTGGTGCAGAATCCTTTCAGCAACTATCATATCATCTGGGGTGGTAACCTGCCGACATTTCAAGTATCCATTTAAATTACAGGTTTCTGCAACTCACACTCATTTCTCTCCTGATGAAACATCATGTTCTGGAATTTCCCCTCAAAGAAATATGATGATAATACTATGATATATTACTTGCCTACAATGTAATAAACATAGGACTTCCAGATCAAAAGGCCAACATAAATCTGCTGAATATGAAGAAGACCAGCCATGTAAATCACTCTGGTCACATCACCATCCTCCGAGAAGATTATTTGAGCCATACTCTGGGTGACATGGTAGTGCCCTAGAGGTGAGACTTACCTAGTTTAGGTGCTAGTGCATTCTACGGTGCACCTGTATTCCCCTGCACTCAAAGGTCCACCAGAAGCGTGCACGTGCGCGTGCGCGTGAGAGAGACCATTTACCTTGATATTCGTGTATGAACCCTCAGTGATGAAAACTGGATGTTTGAGATGTTCGACAATGGAAACATCATCAGTAACCTCCAGATTTTGCCTGTAGTAGTTTGGACCATATGCCACAGTTTTAGTGTAAGGCATTAACTCCAAAATTCAGATGACTACTTCTCAACTTATCTCAAACGCTCCAATCGTTTTTGATGAAAAAAGATGGGTAATGCAGAAATGAAACCTTACTGTTCAACCAGTTCAAACCCCTTTCGTAACAAGCTTGGTTCAATAACCTGTTGAATCATATGAAATGTTTGCCTCCTTTTTGATAGCCTAAGTGGAAGAACACAATGTGAAAGATTTACCCAGGGTGAGAAATGACCTGAGGAGTTTGCATCTCCCAAAGCAAACGTCTGTCCAGTGTCCTCATGACAAAACCATCAGTTTTTGCCTGCAAATTGGGGGGGGGGGGGGGGGTGGGGAAGTTGAGTGTGCATGCATTTTAGATCCGTCGATTTGGGAAGCTCATACTGAGGTCAGTCAAAGATCAGATCTATGCCACACCCTACTACATCTGTTTTCTCCACAAAATCTGTCACCAAAGCCATCCATAATTTGAAAGATGGAAGAGCTAAGGACCACAAGAGAGCTTTATTCCAGTGTTCTTTTCCATGGCTGACCCTCTCCCCTCTATTCTCTTACATCTAATCCCTTCCAAATTAGTCTTGGATCCTGTCTTAGCAAAGCTCTTTCATGAGGTTGTTTTCCATGGATTTCCCAAACATGGACCACCAACACAATCCCTATCCATAAAAAACAACACCTAATGCACCCATAGACTATCATGGCTGGACAATTGTCAGCTTAGATATATGGAACTACCCTACACGGAGTGCAGCAGATAAATGACACCAGCCACCTTGGAGACTTGCAGCATCACACAGACCCAAGATTTGTGGAACAATGTCCATACCCATAGGTGATCACAGAAAGTCTGTAGCCAACCAGGGCGAATACGGATTATCAATATGTTCTATGCACATCTAAGTCCTCAAGAGATTCTTCACAGGCATTGTAAACCTTTTTCTTGCATAGCGTCGGCTTACAGCCTACCCCTTTAGCTTATAAATAACTCACAAGGATCAACTAGATAATTTGGTATTGACAAACCCCACAGCATAGACAAGATCAGCATGTGACAGGAGCAACAACTTCTAGAGCTACTTGACTGGCAGAAGATGGGGCGGCCATTCTAACCACTTGCAAGGCCTCAAGAACAGCATTGTGGCTTCACTACATGGATAGTGATAAAGCAAGACTACATCTTGGCAGTCAGGAACTGGCTTTACAGAAACGTATCTTTTAAGGAAACTTAAATTTCATCAGGCAGCTGGTTTTGAAAACATGCATAATTTGATAATATTTGAACTTCAGAGCCAGAAAAAAACCTCCTTGATCGTGCCTTTCACGGGCACTCCAAGCACTGCTGCACCATGAATGTAAGCATCTGAAATGACCTGTTAACAAACGGGAAGCTTAGATAACCAAAATGTTCTACAAACATCGAAACGAATTAGCACACCATGCTGGCTAAACCACTGCAGCACTTTCCCACTAGCAAAAATCCATACCTAACAATATATATAATAAAGAAAATCCAACAACAGGAAGGGGTAAAGTTAGAGAAAGACTGCACCTACTTTGCGGATATCTTTTAACAAAACTAAAGGTCTTGCTGAATCGTGTACACATACTAGCTTTGCACCTTCATATATCTCCTGTAATAAAGCCAGCCCATACTATTTAGCAATGCTGCAGATTTTTTTGCTATTCGTAATAAGGATACAAAAACAGATACCTTTGAATCACAACTTTGTGATTTCAGCTATCCAAAGAAACAAGGGACTACAGAATGGAGCTTATGATTTGACTTGTTCGTACCTTTAGTCCATTAAGCACGGAAAATTGTCGCTCTTTCCCAGGAAGAGCAAACTTTAGCCCTACTGTAGGCTTAGTCTTCCCAGCCTCTGCACATAGACCAGCAAACAAAGCAGGTTTACACCTTTCTTTTTCTCTTCATACAACAATCTGAATGTCAAGAACTCATAAGCATCAACTCAAGCTTCCCCTTGCAAGCCATCCCCTGCTATCTAGTCCCTGTAGCTTGCTACTAGAAATTTAAACACCAACGCACACCTTCTTCCTGTAGAGAATACAAAATTGCAATGAATGCAGCCAATGTTAGCCATTTCTCCTCATAGAAGTTCAGGTGTGAACTGGTCTACTCACGGGCAATTTTTAAAATGGCTGGACATGGGTTTTTTTCCCGTGTGAACACACTTATTGTGTGTTGCACTTTTAGACCTAGACAATATAGTACTTTGTACTTTCTCATTCTTCATTATTATCAAAGTACATTTCCAGCACTCTCTCACTCACGTTTTTTCTGTTTGAGTCGTGTGAGTGTGTATGTGTCAGTGTGGTTGTAGAGCTTCCCCCATACCCAACATTGGTATCATAGCCGGCGTGCTCCTCGCAATTGCCCTGCAGGTGCTGTCCTTTCAGATCTTCACCGACCTACCTGCTGTACATATCTACGCAGCCGTATCCATGTACAGCTGCCCGTGCTGCCCTGCACCACCCTGCAGAGCTGCTGCCCTGCACTACCCTGCATCTGCCACTTACAGCTCTGTTACAGGATTTACAGGTTTTTGGCTGACATTTGCGCATTTTTGATTTACATGAACATTTTGCTCAATTTTTGTGCACTTTGGTTCATTTGGCTGCAACTCATTTGGTTCAGGCAGTTTGATTCAATTGAGTGAATACATGTTCTTGGAATATGTCTAGAAACACCAGTGACTTGTTTGGCATGTTGTCAGTTGAGGACAAGTTGGATGGTACCAACTATCCCATGTGGGCATATATGATGAAGCATGTATTGGTTGCAAAGAATTTATGGATATGTGTATCTGGTGTCGAGTTAAGACTTGCTGGTCCTACACCTACAGCTAGCACGCCACGGGCATCCACTATTGGGACTAGTGATTCTGGTTCCAGTAGGAGTGCACCACGTCAAGGGTGTCCACTGTTGGGACTAGTGATTCTGGTTCTAGTGGGAGTGCACCGCCTGCACCTATCCCTTCTACACAAGAACAACTCAGATGGGATGCTAAAGATGTACAAGCTCATGCATTGATCGCTCTCTCTCATGTCAACGGTAAGTCATTCCTCATATCCGTTCATGTACTTCTGCTAAGGGTGCATGGCCTTGTTGTATCAGATCCGAATGAAGCTCGTGTAGCTTCACATTGAGCATATGACTGAGGGTGATTCTATGGATGTATTGCTCACCCATGCTAAGGATTTGCAAGAGCAGTTAATCAATATTGATGAGGTGATACTTGACGGTTCCCTTGTTTCTACTGTGCTTAATGGTTTGCCTAAATGCTATCAAGGATTTGCTACCACCCTTCGGCTCTTAAAGAAGATAAATTCAGATTTGTACACATTTGATGATTTGGTAGCTCTCTTGTTACAGGAAGAGAAATCCCGGTCAAACCAGAACACCATGATTGTTGCAGATCAGGCATTTGCTGCCTCTTTTCGTGGCAAAGAGAAATCAAGGACATCTTCTAGTGTTATGCCTAAGGGCAAGGCACCTGCCCGTTTAGATCCTCCTGCATCAAAAGTGGGTGGGGACAAAAAGAACATTGTAACTATTGCAGAAAACCTGGCCATGTCATTGAAGAATGCAAAAGGCGTATTGCGAGCGAGGCAAGGCACCTGCCCGTTCAGATCCTCCTGCGTCAAAAGTGGGTGGGGACAAAAAGAACATTGTAACTATTGCAGAAAACCTGGCCATGTCATTGAAGAATGCAAAAGGCGTATTGCGAGCGAGCAAAAAAAACAGCAACAAGACTTGGCTGCTACCATAGATGACACTAAGGAAGAGGCCAACTTGACCCATGATGGCTATGCATTGCTTGTCACACGGAGTACCCTGTCTATGCCTTTATTCCTCCAGGAGCACCACCTCTCAGTGGGGCGCACCCGTAGATGCGGGAAGATTCTTCCACACAGGAGACACACTTTCTAGTCTCCATCTTTCGGCCCCTCTGGGACGCAATGGTGAGGTTGGTCGATGAGGAGTTATCGAGGTCAAGACTTTTCCTTTGAGTTCCATTTTAGCGATAGATGGTTGCGCTTGGGGGACTTCTTCAGGAATAGCCAGTGATGGAGAGGTTTTGGCATTGGACTTTGTTGGTAAGGATGGAGTTGGAAGGGCTAAATGCTTTGTCGGAGTTGCTCATTGACACAAAAGGTATGTTTTCATGTAGAGGGGCTTCTGAGAAAGAGGCTTGTAGCTTTTTGCGATCAATATCATAGAAATCCCTTAGGGTTGGATCCTCTTCCTTGCAGTATGGTATTGTCAACTTTGTGTCGTTGACAATCATGATGACCCTATCGCTACCAAAGCACGGTGGTGAGCTTAGGCAGCAATAGTCTATTTATGCCCCAAGATCAAATCTGCTTCCAACACTGTAACGTGCAGCAGAAGTATTCATAATTGAGGATCCTGTCACACAAATGCTTACACCGTCTTCTGTACCCTGAGTTTCGCGAGTTTAGCAATCCACTTTATGACTTCAAACTTAAGAGATTTGAGAGAGAAATGAAATGAAATGAAATGAAATGTTATATTAACGTCTTCAAAAGGCCATAATGACCGATGAGACCAAAAAGTTACATCATGGTGGATCTGATACAATGTCTAGATTTTAAAAAAAAACCAGAAAATGAAAAATAAAGATGATACTACTGGCACCTAGAAACTGAAACTGAAACTGGAAGGTAAACAGAAACGCTTATAGGGTGTGACTATAGTGAGGGGGGAGGTACGCTATGGAGGTGAGTGGAGTACAGTGAGGGGATACAATTATCATGTGGGACGGGGGGTACACTATGGAGGTGCCTCCATCTCATAATATGTGCTGCATCAGACGCTAGCGGATCTCCTCAATATCCTCTATGGTCAGCACCCTGACTGGGTGTCCCGCATGTCTCGCAAGAATAATCCGAATCTGCCGCTGCAACCTCCATCTATGCTGGGATGCCCTCCTCCGTAGTCGTGGGCGTCTGGACCACCCAGCTCAATCGCACGATCAATCAATGTACACCGTATGGGTAATATTTTGAGTAATACTCTGACGCTTCTGCCATGGTCTATGTGGTCTTATGTGCCTATGGGATGAATGATATTCAAAATGCAACCATGAGCTAATGCAAACCTTAAGGCTTCTACTGACTTGAGTAGCATAGCTAAAGCAACCTGAAACTTCAATGGTTTCTCCATTAGCACCTTTCGCAAGAGAATTTTCTTAAGGGATGATTGCAAGTTGGCCCAATGATACCCAAGTGTCTATTGTTATAAGGTTATTACTTGCTCGAGGGCTAATCAACGCGCGCTTACGCTTAACCTTATTTCCCATAGTGAAATCTAACCATACCATGATAGAATCCTCAAGCGGAACCATGGATGTTTTAGTTTTTGTTTCAGCTTCAGTTTCCATTTAGGTTTCATATTTCCATTCACGTTCATCCTCTTCTTGGCTCTCAACTTTTTCAAGAGTTCCCTATGTATACAACAGTACCCTGGGTCCCCTAACCACTTCAAGTGAGGTTTTTTTGGAAACTCGTGAATCCTTACAGGGCTGTTCTATGTAGCTTTTGATATCTTGGTATAACTCGTGGTTAGCCATTAATGGTGCAAGGACTAAAGCTATGCTAGCTTCACCACGAGAGAAGAGCACTCCTCCAAATGAGGATTTGAAAGACTGCTTAGATTTCTGAAGGGATTCATTGAATTCCTCACGTGCTTTTTCAACTACATCGTTCGTGCAATCTTCCCCTGATGACTCTTCTTGGCTTAATGAGTTTATTTCGATACAGAGTACGTCTTCGTCTTGGAAGGGGAAGCGATACTCCTCCGGTTTTTGTATTTTGGTTGCTTTTTTAGGTTTGACATTATGAGGTTCAATCACAACCGGTGATCCTCTATGACACTCAACAATGCTAAGCATGCTCTCTTGAGCTTGCTTTTTGCGTTCCTCATATGTCATGTGATCATGATTTTCAATTTGGGATGGTCGGGCAAGTTCTAGTTTCTTGATTGGACTGTGAGGTACAGAACGTGTTTCGTCCTCCTAAGTGACGTACTAGAACTTGTTTCATCTTCTGACTTTCCTTGGATCGTCAAGTTTTCATTATGTTTGTCCATGCGACAAGAAGAAACTTTACTTTGGGCTTTTGTTTCATGTTTCGCACATGTGGATTTTGTATTTTTAGGGGTAGCCTTTGAGGTGGATGCATTTGCATCATGTGTATCTTTTGGCTCTTTTGGAGTTAGGTCCTCCACAGGTTCCTTTTCCGTGTTCTTTATTTCAACTTTGGTTTCGATAGTTTATTGACCCTTGTTCTTCTTGGGTTTAGAAAGTTTTGTTGGTAAATTAGGACATTGAGCTATGTCGTGACCCAAGGTTTTGCAATGTATGCAGTACAAAAAGATAGGCCTAGGATACGCACACATTGGGGATTGGGATGGATGTAGTGATGGCAACGAATACAAGGCATTTCGCCCATCACTTTGAAAGGCATTAAGGATGTTTGGTTTTGAGAGAGCTCATCCTCTTGGAGAGATTCCGGTTCAAAGCTTTTAAGTAAGACTGTATAGAATTCAAGGAATGACAATTCCGAGATCAATTTTTCTTTAGTCGTTGCTTCACTTGGTTTAGATGAGGAACATCTCATATCATGACCATCCTCTATCATGTTGTCATCTAAACGTATTATTTCTTTACAACATTGATTGAATGTTTCTGGATTGGATACAATGATCAAGTTCTGTAAGCTATCATTCTTTATTCCCATCATGAAACATCTCTTCAATTGAGCACTGTTTAGTTTCTCCCATGGCTTACATCGTGAGTCCAATATTTTTATCCGAAGGATAAAATCTCTAATGGTTTCATTTTGTTTTCGCTCAATCGAATAGAGTTCTCTTGCTGCACTCCACCGATCACCTTGTCTTGAAAAGCCATGAATAAGGCTGTTTTCAAGGTCTTGAAATTCGCCTTAACCACAAGCATCAATGTGATGAACACATCGACTAGCCTTTCCTACTAAGACAAGGTTCAACGCATGTACCTTGGTGGGGCAGTTTGTATTTCCAAAGGCTATGCGGCTAGGCCGTAGAATTCATATGCCCGAGGTTGAGAGCACCTTGCAGCAAAAGTACACTGGCAGTCACAGGGCCCCTCACAACATTTCTCTCAGATTTTTGAAAGAGGCTTTGGGACAATTTTTTGCCTCGAAAGATCACCCTCTTTCTTTGGCTGCTGGTAAACAGGAGTTTGGCGGTTGGCACGTGGTTGGCCATTGGCGGTCAACCAGCAACTTGTCCTAGGTGCAGCCACCCCCAAGAGTCTCAGCGACACTATCTTTGGGATTACTTAAAGACTCGATAGGTTTGGCAGCGGATTCTCCGTATTTTCATGATGGATAGGACCTCGACCCGTATCATTTCATGGAGCACTGTCACTTGATGTCAAATCCCCACGGATCCACTCGTGATCGATCTTGGATCGAAACTCGAATCCTACAAACAAACGAACAAACAAACAAGCAAGGGGGTGCAGGCCTGACTCACCTCCCAACCATGACAGCCGTGGGCAAGCCCACAGTCTTGGCTGTCCCCACCGAGCCACGAGCTGAGCTAACTAGGTTGACGTACTGACCCATCTCCTCCTCGCGACGTCCCATACCGTCACGAAGCTGCCCTCGCGGGCCTCGAGATTACTGCCGACCACGGCTGCACAAAGCAGGTGCACGTCTGCACTAGATCCAGGCTCCAAGACCATAGAGCTCTCACAAACTCGCGAGACTCTCTATAATACAATAACTAACCTTGGCCACCCTTTTATAGGCTCTTGGCCGGTCATCGGGCGTCCACACTTGGCCGTCCGCCCGTCCATACTTGGATGCCCGCCCGTTAGTATTTCCCTAACTCAGCTCGTCAATCAGCCTGCCTAGTTCCAAGCTTCCCCAAGCCTCGAAACTAGTCTTGCATGCGTCTAGCACACGGTAGATACACAATGTGCACATGACATACTCCCCTTCCTCTAAGAGCTCACTCCTGAGCTCACTAAAAAGCCAGGGTAATCTCTTTGAAGAGAAGTCAATGTCTCCCATGTAGCGTCCTCCTCAACACGATCCTTCCACTTGATCTTGTATTCCGTGATAAGCGTATGACGCAATCTTCGTTCACGAAATCCAAGAATCTTTTCAGGTTCGTGCGAAACAAATGTCATGTCCTGGACATCTATGATTTCTTGAGGAGTAACTAACTGATCTACTCCACCCGGTACTTCCTTAAGTCTACTGACATGAAATACAGGATGAACTTTCACATGAGAAGGCAAATCCAATTCATATGCAATTGAACCAATCCGTAGTGTAACACGAAATGGTCCACAGTATCTAGGGGATAATTTCGGAGATCGACGTGTTCGTAAAGTCTCGGAATCTTTCGGAACTCGCAAATACACCATCGTTCCTTCAGAGAACTCTCTAGGTGAACGATGTCTATTAGAATAAAACCTGTCTCGGTCTTGAGCACTTCTAATAAATTCCTTCAAAACTTGTAACATTTCTTGCATATCTTGCAAAAAATTACGTGCTGCATCATGCTGAAGTCCTGAGAATCCTACTGTAACAGGTGATCTAGGTTGAAAACCATACATAAGCATGAAAGGACTAAACCCTGTACTCGTATGCTTAGTACTGTTATATGCAAATTCTAACATAGGAAGATAATCCTCCCATGAACTCTGTCTTTTGGATACATATGCTCGAAGCATATCCTCCAAAATCTGATTCACTCTTTCAGCCTGGCCATCAGATTGAGGATGATCTGAGGAACTCAAATTCAAAGTTGTTTCCAACTTCTCAAAAACAAGTTTCCAAAAATCACTCGTAAACTTAGAGTCCCTATCACTGACTATGTGCTGCGGTAACCCGTACAGTCTAAACAATTGCTCGATAAACTGCCGAGCTAATTGTGTAGCTGTAATAGTCTTCCGGGTCGGTAAAAATCTAGCCATTTTTGTCAAGCGATCTACCACAACCCAAATAGAATCGTGGCCTTGATGTGTTCTTGGCAATCCGGTAATAAAATCCATGGAAATACTTTCCCATTTATTACCTGGGATTTGCAAAGGATGCAACAACCCAACCTGGCTAAAGCGTTCAGCTTTATTTGCCTGACAAATCTGACACTTGAGAACATAATCTTCTACATACCCTTTCATCTTCGGCCAATAAAAAGTGTGTTTCACTAACGATAGTGTCCTGTGTACCCCAAGGTGTCTAGCAGAAGTTGCGTCGTGACACTCCTTAAGAATCTTGGACCTAATGTCCGGGATCTGTGGTACACAAATTTTGTCATTACGGAATAGCAAACCATTCCGAATCATCCACTGACCTCCTGCAGCCTGAATAGTAGACTGCTCAGTCATCGAGTCTTGGTCAATCAATGAGCTCCCGTCCTGGATCTTCTGCCAAAATGGACCAAAATAACTATCAGTCCTGCAAAGCCCTCTCAATGACTGAAATAAGTCAGTAGAAATCTCGGTGAACGACAAAGTATTCACCTCTCTAATCCGACTAAGCGCATCTGCAATACTATTCATGGACCCTTTCCGATAACGGATCTCAAAATCAAAATCTTGCATTAACTCTGCCCAACGAGCTTTCCTTCCTCTCAAATCATCCGCATCACACACATACAGTCATCGGTAGTGTGAGCTGAGAGTACTCTCGTACAGATTTCCGAAAAAAAACAACAGAACCGAGAAAAGAACGAAGTTGTTTCACTGTTCGTGGTATAGGCCAGTCCAAAACCTTCTGAACTCGGTCATAGTCAATGCTCAATCCATCTCTAGTGATCTTGTGTCCCAAGTAAATGATGTCGGTCATAAAGAACTCACATTTACTTAACTTAGCATATAGTCGATTCTGTCTTAAAATAGATAAGACAATCGTGAGGTGTCTGACATGATCCTCGAGAGTACGACTACAAATCAAAATATCATCCAGGAACACCACCACAAATTTCCCCAAATGTTCACGAAAAAGATCGTTCATCATTTGTTGGAAAGTGGCTGGAGCATTGGTTAACCCAAAAGGTAATACGAGAAACTCGTAATGGCCATACCTAGTCCGAAAGACGGTTCTTTCGACATGCCTTTCATGAATACGTATCTGGTGATAGCCAGTGCATAAATCTATCTTCGTGAAATATTTCGCTCCTGCTGACCGGTCAATCAAGTCATCTGACCTAGGGAGAGGATAACAGTTCTTAATAGTCAGCTTGTTCAATCTTTTGTAATCTATACACATTCTCCAGGTATTGTCCTTCTTTCTCCTAAGCAACACAGGTGCACCCCAAGGTGATTTACTTGGACGGATCTGGCCCATCCTCAAATAATCTTCGAGTTGTTTAGCCAACTCATCTTCCTCAGCTTGGCTCATCCGATAAGGTGGAATACTGATAGGATGAGCACTAGGGATCAAGTCAATACGATGATCTACTGCCCGTTCAGGTGGTAAACCCGATGGCAGTTCCTTAGGAAATACGTCTTGAAACGAATCAAGTATCTTCTGTAATTCTTTGCTTTCAAACACACTTAATTCATTCACATCCATGGAAGGGATGAGAAAAGAAGAAAGTGGAATCAATACACAATGGAAAGCGGTATACAAAGAAGAATTCATTATATTTCCAAAATCAATTGTATTTACAAGAGGTCCCTGAGAGGGATGGATACAATCACCTAAAATACTATACTTGCTGTCCCTATGCTGAAAAGAAAAAATATGACTAGACCAATCTATCTGGACGTCAAGAGTCTTAAACCACTCAATTCCTAATAACAAGTCTACATTTTCCAGATGCATAACATAGCATTCCAGAGTGTCTTTGTAGTCCTGAATCTAGATTGGAAGCATCTCCACCTTGCGATCCCAAACTTGTCTTCCCGCAGGTAGACGTACCTCATAGGTATGGTCGTTGAGTGTCGTATCAAGACTCAATTTCTGCACAAGTTTGTAATTAACAAAATTATGCGAACTATCAGGATCTAAAAGAATGTGAATCTTATGGCCCTTCACTTCTCCATAAACGCGGAGAAGATCATGCATGCCAAATACCTTAGAATTGAACAGACAATCAGAACAAGTACTAGGGCGAGAAAGTACAGTAATTGACTTACCTGTCAAAGACAACTGGTTAGCTGCCTTTGGCTTGGGTCCTGCGTTTGACTTGGTACCCTTTTGCTTCGGCACTCATTACGCATGTGTCCTTTTTCTTCGCAGATAAAACAACGTCCTTCCTTCTTGAGCTTCAAAGCCCGAAGGAGTCGTTTCTTCTTCGCTGGTGTCGAACTGGAATTCTTCGAAGGTTGGTCCGAAGACTTGTCTTCATTCGTGTTAGCCATAGGTGCAGAGAATTTTCTTTTATGCTTGTTCCCCTGCTCGGTAACGGGTTTCGACTTGGAAGAGACCATCGTATCATCATAGATACGAGTTGAATGAATGGCCTCGTCCAATGTTTTACATTTGTTATTTTTAACCTGTAATCGGTACGAGTCTGGTAAACCAACAACGAAAAATCCCAAAAGAGTAGTGGGATCCATCTTTGTAGCTTTCATCTGCAAGTCACGAAACTTCTGAAGGTAGACCTCATAAGTGAGGTGCTGCGAGGTCATGGTCAAAGCTGAAAACCGGGCAACAACATCGTAATCATTCTCTTTCTTGAGGAATTCTTTCTTGAAAACGTCTTCGAATTGTGTCCAAGTCGTTGGCTTAGGATTGAGTTCCTTCCACCAAAGCAAAGCTTTGCCGGACAGGAAACCTGCTGCTAACTGGATCTTCTTTCCATCATCATATGGATGAAACTGAAAGTGAACTTGCCACTTGTATAGCCACGTGTCCACGATCTCCTTGGTTCGCTGCTTTTGCTCGCCCCCGAACGGTTCCGGAGTAATGTTGGGGCCTAAAGCTGAAGCCAAGGTATCCATACCCGAGAAAGTAGAGAGGGTAGTGGTCAATAGAGCGATGGAGTTCTACAAAGCCTGCATCTGGGCTGCGATTTGTGCCTGACGTTCCGTCGAAGAAGCTTCGAGAGCTACTTTTGAACTCTTGGAAATCTGATTTTGACACAAAATCGTCAAAAAGATCGGCATCGGTACCTTCCGTAGCCGGCAAGCCTTCGCGTTCCACGAGGGGCTCCAACTCTGATTCTTGGGTCGACATCGTGAAGAGGGTACGCGGAGAGAAAATTCGATCTTTGCACAACAAAAGTGCACGGGAACTTGAGAGCTTGAGAGCTTGAAAACTTGAGAACTTGAGAGATGTGTGGCAAGAAGCCCACTTGAGGGGGTTTATAAAGGTTTCCCAAAAGCCAAAAAATCCCCAAAAGCTAAGCTTAGCTTTTGCTTTAGCTTTTGTGTGTTTTTTTTTTCTTGAATAAATATATATATATATATATGGATATATATATTCTATTGTCTTTAAAAAAAATAAACATCTTGAAACCTTTGAAACCTTGGAGGGTTCTTTTAAAATTTAAAAATTTTAAACTCCCAAAAAAAACAAAAAACGAATGCTTTCCTTGTGTTTTTTTTTTTCGCTTCCCTCCTGGATTCACCCGTCGGTGAGCTGCCGGCGCTTGGTTATTTGCCGGTTGGAGTTTCCGTCGCCAGCTGCTGCTGACATCGCCTGCGTGACCTGCGTGCAGCTGTACCCGTGCCAACTCGCCGCGGCGTGTGCCTCGCCAGCCTGCATGGGCCTCAGGCTGCCGGCTTGCTGTGCGTGGCCTGGGCGCCGCCTGGGCTGGTACGCTAGCCTGGCTGCCTGGCGTCAGCGCTGCCTAGGCTGGCTGCGCAAGCTGCCCGGCTTGGTAGGCTTGGCCGCCTGGCTACGTGCCTGCCCACTTGCAACGCGTCTGCCCACCTGCATACGCACTTGCCCGCCTGCCACGTCAACAACTCTCGGCCAGCAAACCCACTCACCAGCCATCCAGCACTTCTCTCGCTCTCTCTCTCGTTCGAACCAGAAAAGCAAACGTGCTTTTTCTTCCTTTTTTTTCTGTTCTCTCATGCGACTGCACAAAACTCCCTCTCTTCCTTGCAAAGCAAGCAACCCTACTACACTACCATCTCCCATCAACATGGGTGTCTTTGATGAAGGAAAAACACATACCACATCTGAAAACTGCAGTATGCACAGAAAAAACAGCAAGTTTTTTTTTTTTAACACATACCGTTCTTCGACCTCTTCTTCTCTACCTACCGACTTGCTCGTTCACGAGGTATGCTCTGATACCACTGTCAAATCCCCACGGATCCCCTCGTGATCGATCTTGGTTCGAAACTCGAATCCTGCAAACAAACGAACAAACAAACAAGCAAGGGGGTGCAGGCCTGACTCACCTCCCAACCATGACAGCCGTGGGCAAGCCCACAGTCTTGGCTGTCCCCACCGAGCCACGAGCTGAGCTAACTAGGTTGACGTACCGACCAATCTCCTCCTCGCGACGTCCCATACTGCCACGAAGCTGCCCTCGCGGGCCTCGAGATTACTGCCGGCCACGGCTGCACAAAGCAAGTGCACGTCTGCACTAGATCCAAGCTCCAAGACCATAGAGCTCTCACAAATTCGCAAGACTCTCTATAATACAATAACTAACCTTGGCCACCCTTTTATAGGCTCTTGGCCGGTCATCGGACGTCCACACTTGGTCGTCTGCCCGTCCATACTTGGGTGCCCGCCTGTTAGTATTTCCCTAACTCAGCTCGTCAATCAGCCTGCCTAGTTCCAAGCTTCCCCAAGCCTCGAAACTAGTCTTGCATGCGTATAGCACACGGTAGATACACACTGTGCACATGACACTTGAGCCACACAGGCTAAGGTTGTCATGGCTTATGAGGAGGAAGGTGGGGGGCTAGCCCTTCAGATCTCTCACCTTTGCATTTCGGCTGTACCAATCCCAGCCCCATATACTGATCATTGGACTCCGGGTTCGTGCCAAAGATGCGAGATTTGTACAGCATTGGAGCCTGACACACTTGGAGAGCTCGATGTAATGAGGCTATCAAGGGAACCCACACTCCGCCTGCGGAGTCCATCAGGACATTTGGCTCGACATCATGCATACCCTCTGTGGTCACTGGGAGAAGTTGTAGGGTGGCTCTGACCGCATGCGGAAGCGGCGGGAAGCTTTCTCAAGGCTCCGACGGCCTGGCCCTTTTCTCACAGATAGAGGTGGTGATCCCACTTGGCATTATAGACCACCTTTGTGGTTATTCCCTCCCCCTCCCCCTGTATGAGATAGCCTTCTCCTCATAGAGCGGCCAGCCAAAGGAGAAGTGCATCTTTCTCCACCTTTCAATTCTTTGGTTTCCGCCATGTACAAGGAGGCGAGTTTGTATCTAGCCCTTCATGGTTGTATTTAGCCCTTAGAGGCTGGTTTTTTTGTTAACTAGTAGAAGGATGTTTTTCCCGAAAAAAAGAAAAGAAAATGCTGACTCTGCCATGTTAGGTGATTACTTGGTCGCCAAATTTGGCTACAGATTCCAAGAGGGGTCCTTCCAAAAAGAAAATGCTGACCCAGCCATGTTGGGTGATTACTCGGTTTTTCAATACGTGCGGTTTTGGTGCTCTAGCAACTCGCTTTATTGTTCTTCCTTACCCTCTGGATAATGCGTTGTAATCTTCATTATATAATATAGCTTTCTCTTTCTTTCTTCTCAAAATATAAAGCAGATGTTGAAAGTGAAAAAACCTCTGGTTCTTTCATTTCTTGTTTATGAATCCTTTGCTTTTCAACT
Source organism: Cibotium barometz (assembly GCF_041138505.1). Classification (NCBI taxonomy): domain Eukaryota; kingdom Viridiplantae; phylum Streptophyta; class Polypodiopsida; order Cyatheales; family Cibotiaceae; genus Cibotium; species Cibotium barometz. The sequence continues at coordinate 14,373,454 of NC_141063.1, forward strand.
CTCACACAATTTGAATCCCCTAACTATGTATTTGATCTTTTACATATTTTTGTCTTGCCTATGGCTTGGCTTGCTCATGGATCCCCCCCATTAGTAGCCATAAATATCCACTTTGGAATTATCTTGTGGCTATTTAAGTTGAAGATGCTTGTAATAGTTCAATTGACAGGTACTAAAAAGGCTCTTCACAGCAAAAAGCCATCACAAAGCGAAATTTTCAAATGAAAGTCCCAACGATACAAAAGCAATAACTCAACAAAGTCTCCAAAGCATAATTGACATGTTTTTTTAAACAGAATTATGTTCAAAGTCACAACTTTTTGTTCCAGAATATCATTAAAGTATGGCCTTTGAAAATTTGAAGTACAGAAACCAAACCTTCAAAAATATCTCTATATGATGGATCACAGACAACAACAATCTCCTTTACCTCTTCCATATCAGCAAAGGTATGAAAGCTGCCAAAGCAAGAGGGTGAAACCGGATGCCTTCATAAGTGTCTTGCAAAATACAAGTTTAACTTTCTCATGGCTGAACGAGTATACAAAAACCATGTAGTCTTGCTTTAGTAAGCACTTGCCTGTGAAGTGCAATAGGTTGCCCAAGTAGAGGTAGATATTGCTTTGGCATATTTGCCTTCAATACAGCAAAGAACAAAGAGAAAAGTATAGTTAATTATTACTATCACAAGACACAATTACAAAACTAGAAAAAAGTGGCCATTTATGAAACCATAGATACCAAATGGTTTTTCAATGTAAAAACAAACAAGAAAGATCCTTAAAAGTAATAACTAGGTAATATCCATTGGATCCCGCTACAAAATCACAAACAACCTCTCTCACCTGCTGAAATCTCTTGACTAGGAAGCCTAGACTGACCTATGTTAATTGCTGGAGTTCAGCCTAAACATGATGCTATTTAAGACTCCTTGACTGCCTGCTCTAAAAGACTTGTGGAAGATGTATATAATGGGGAAATGTCACGTGCACAACCATGCCATGGCATAATCCTTAGCATCATCAGCATAATCCCTGATTAGGACATCATCAGTATCATCATCATCAGCAGCAGCAGCATCATCATCATCATCATCATCATCATCATCATCATCATCATCATCATCATCATCATCATCATAGAGGGGCATGAGTTCCCAGTCGGCAGCCACAACAGCAGTTGGCAGCCAACAGGGCACCTAGGCAAGCAGGCGACTAGTCTACAGCAATCAGCCAACACATGGGCAAGCATTAAAGTCAGCGCAACATTTTATATAGCATTTTATGAATATCTTTGTCCAAGAACTAGCCGACAGCAGGGATGTGGACTGACCAGCAACCTCAGCATATATATAAGCAGCAAGGCATCATTTGCATCATTCATTCAATCATCATTCATCATTTCAAGAAGTAGAAGTTAGAAGAAAGCATGTAGAAGGCCAGAGGTCACCCTTTGGGGTAGACAAAGGGCCTTTGAAGATGTACAATCATTCAGTCACCTTTTTGTACCATATAATACAAGAAAACCCTAACACCAACTCTCTCTGTCTCTTCTCTCCTTTGTCTTAATCATGTTTAATCAACATCTTGTTCTTAATCAGCCTTAGGGCTGTGGATTCGTAAAGCAAGGCTTCCATGCATGCAACGTTGTTATCAAAGCATTCAAGCTCAGCCACTAATCATAGTCCGAAGGGGGTGCACAAATCCATCAGAAGAATGCAGCCAGGGTGGCAGATGGAGTGGTTTGCGAAGCTAGAGGAAAGCATTCTCCGGGAGTATGTACTCAGAACCAGTACATCGTTAAGCTCTCAGATCAATTCCAAAGGCCTAGCAACAAGCATGATCAATTCCAGCAAGAAACCCGCCGCTGCGTTAAGGGAAAGGGATAGCAAGCATGGGGACAACAGTGGAGCAAATGCTCAGTTCTTCGGCAAGACTTGGAAGTGGAGATCAGAAGTGGAAGGTGTTCAGAGAAAGTGTCAAAGTCAAAGTAGAAGGTCAAAGTTCATAGTCCAGGGAGGAAGGATGACAAAGTGTCCACCCCATCATCAAGTTTAGTGTCACATGCATGCCCGTGCCATGGCTAATATTTAGTATAAACATCATTAATCCATGATTTAATCATCAATTAAGTCAGCATTTAGAGCATCATCAACACTAGCATCATCCTCATCATCAGCAACCACATCATCATCAGAATCACATCATTAGCATCATAACCAGTATAATAAGGGGCTTAGTACCCTATCAGTAGCTTGTTGTGTGCAGTCGGCAGCCAACAGGAGGCTCAAGCAATAAGCGGCTAGGTACCAAAGTGCATGGCAGCAGGCGTGGGCAAGGCAGTAAGCAAAGTGCCGTATTTACAGAAAATCATCATGAATATTTGTCCCACAAACAGGCCGGCAGCTCTTGTAGCTGGCCGACCTGCATCCCAAGCACATATATAAGCATAAGAGTCATATATCATTCATTTATCAAGTCCATTCAGCATTTTGTAGTAGAAGTCATCATCCATCATGTAGAAAGGGGCCAGAAGCTCACCCCTTTGGGGCTGACCAAGGCCTATGCATGTACAAGCATTTATGCCACCTTTCTTTACAAATATTAAATACAGAAAACCCTGACACCAATCTCTCTTTTCTTCTCTCTCCTCTGTCTTAATCATGTTTATTTAGCATCTTGTTCCTAAAGCTTAGGGTTGTGGATCAGTGCAACAAGGCTTCCATGCATGCAATATTTAGCATGAGGGGATGTCATGTGCACACCTATGCCATGCCATAATCCTCAGCATGGACAGCATAATCCCTGATTAGGACAGCAGTTAGGAAAACATTTAGGATATCATCATCATCATCATCATCATCATCATCATCATCATTATCATCAGCATCAGCATCATCATGGAGGGGTATGAGTACCCAGTCGACAACAGCCACAATAGTAGTCGGCAGCACAGCAGGCAGCTAGTCTACAGCAGTCGGCCAACACATGGGCAAGCATTAAAGTCAGTGCAGCATTTTATGAATATCTTTGTCCAAGAACTAGCCAACATCAGGGATGTGGACCAACCAACAACCTTAGTATATATATAAGCATCAAGTCATCATTTCCATCATTCATCATTTGAAGAAGTAGCAAGTAGAAGAAAGCATGTACAAGGCCAGAGGTCACCCTTTGGGGTAGACCAATGGGCCTTTGAAGATGTACAATCATTCAGTCACCTTTTTGTACCATATAATACAAGAAAACCTTGACACCAACTCTCTCTCGCTCTCTTCTCTCCTCTATCTTTATCATGTTTAATCAACATCTTGTTCTTAATCAAGCTTAGGGTTGTGGATTAGTAAAGCAAGGCTTCCGCACATGCAACAAGAAAGGAGGGGTTCTTTTACAGATCTCTAAGAAATACGCTAACTTGCATTATTTTTCCTTTGTTGCATTACTTTGTGTTAGTTGAGTTGATTTGTGTTTTACATCAAATTCATACCTGTGCCAGTTGGGTACACATCCTACTATTGCCCCATCTAGGTGCCCGCCTCAAACTCATAACATCTTATGTCCCTTTATAGATTAGGGCTCATGAAATGGGTTGATTTCTCTACAAAATCCTAGCTCTAACTTGCAGCCCTAGCATCGGAGTGTTGGAGCTGATACATGTGACTGCTATAGACACTCAACTAGCAAAGCTTGACTGCAAATATTTTATGATCTAGGTCCAAATATTACCACAACCTTGTAGCAAAGAAGATCATTGTAAGAAAATGTGCTACTTGAGTAGGAGTCGTACAATGTGACCTCTCTCTCATATACCAAACTTGAAAGAGAGTGCAAATTTTGATGTTGCATGCGGGGAAGCCTTGCTGTACGGATCCACAGCCCTAAGCTTGATTAAGAACAAGATGTTGATTAAACATGATTAAGACAGAGGAGAGAGAGAGTTGGTGTCACGGTTTTTTGTATTAATATAGTACAAAAAGGTGACTGTAATGCTTGTATATGGCTTAGGCCCTTGGTCACGCCCAAAGAGTGACCTCTAGCCCCTTTCTAGATGACTTCTACTTAATGCTACCTCTACTAATGATGAATGACTTGATGTGAATGCTGCAAATGATGCCTTTGCTTATACATATATGTGCCGGCCAGCCCCTTGGATAAATATTCATGAAATAATACTGATAAATGCTACGCCTCATACAATGCTTTGCCCACTTTGTTGTCCTTCAACCTTTTGCCTGGCCGCTTGCTAGCTGCCAACTGGGTGTCTACAAGTTGCCATCAGGACTCCCATGCCCTCCAATGCTTCTGATGTTGCTGATGGTGATGATGATGATGATGGTGGTACTGATGCTGATACTGATGCTAATGCTAATGCTAATGCTAGTGCTAATGCTAATGATGCTACTACTTATGGTACTGATCTTTGACATTTAGAGCGTTGGGCAGAACTCACATTGTGTCAACATCCATGGGGACCATCACAATGTGATGAAGACCTAAGTGTTGTCCTATCTTATGTCCTAATCAAGGATTATGATGTTCATGCTAAGGATTAGCCATGGCACGAGCGTGCATCTGACATCCCCTCCTACTAAACTTGATGATGGGGTGGACACTGTGTCGACTGTCCTCCCTAGACTACTATCTTCGACACTTCTACTCTTAACTTTGACTCTTTTTGTTGAGCACCTTCCACTTCTGAACTCCACTTCCAAGTCTTGCTGAAGAACTAAGCATCTGTTCCACTATTGTACCCTGCTTGCTATCCCTTTCCCTTCACACAGCGGGGGGTCACTTGCCGAAACTGAACATCCCTATTGTGAGGCCTTTGGAACTAATCTGAGAGCTTAATGATGTACTAGTTCTAAGTACATACCCTCAAGGAATGCTTTTCTCTAGCTTCGCATGTTGCAGACCACTCCATCTACTACCTTGCTGCATTCTTCATATAGATCTGTGCACCTCCTTGGGACTATGGTTAGTGGTTAACCTCAATGCTTTGATACCAATGTTATATGCGCATAAGCCTTGCTATCCTGATCCACAGCCCTAAGCTTGATTAAGAACAAGATGCTGATTAAGCATGATTAAGACAGAGAAGATAGAAGAAGAGGGAGATAGTTGGTGTCATAGTTTTCTTTATCAATATGGTAGGAAAAGGTGATTGTAATGCTTGTACATGGCTTAGGCCCTTGGTCAGTCCCAAAGGCTAACCTGTCACATGCACTCTGCACTGTAGTGCATGGTGACAAGATGGCTCATCATCATCAGTGCAAAATTGTACATTATTAGTACCTTTTTAGGATGATAATTGTCGTACGTCGTGACCCCATTGTAATCCTCAATCCAGGAAGTCAGGCACGAGCTACGTAGGTCATTCTCAGTCTTAACACAGTCAGTCAGTCAGTCAGTCCAAGTCCCTTAACCCACTTGAAGAGATGCATTCATGCATGTAAAGTCAGTAGAAGCCTTAGAGTTTGCATCAAGACATGTGTGCATTTATGCATAGCATTCATCCCATAGGTATGTAGGTCATCTAGACCATTGCAGAAGTCTTCAAATATCATCTAGCAGCCATCAAAATTTATCTAGTACTATTCCCATAATTTACAGCATTTATTGGGCATTTTTCACATCATTTATATACTTTTCTTGAACAAGTGCAGTCAGCCAGCCCTGTAGCCAGCTGACCAGCACCCCATGTCCATATAAATAGCTCAACATATCATCCATTTATTCATTCAGATCATAATCAGCATTGAAGACCTCATCACCTAGAACCTTCAGCACAAGGAGCATAAAGCGATTGCAGAATTCAGCACCTCATACCTCAGCGTTTTCCTCAGCAACATATAGGAGCATCAACGCTTGAGCAATTCAGCCTCTATGCAGTAAAACGCAGCATCTACAGCATTCAGCATTCAGTCCCCTTTGCGCTTTCAGCATATATACAGTTTTCAGCACCTCACATGCATCGTTTTGCTACAGCCACTCGGTGAAGGTAAAACTCAGCATTCATACTCATTTTCAACATTCATACATAGTCTAGAACAGTCCCAATCAGCCCCTTCTCTCAGCCTCAGATTTGCAGCCTTCCTACATCCATTGGGAAGAGTGCATAGGCTCAAGATTGGTCATCATTGGTGCTCCTACAGCCGTGTACAGCTCAGCCCGACTCTTGGTCTTCCGAGATCTTGCGTTTGGCTTATCATCAGTCCACCGTCAGTCTTTTCAAAGAAATAAAGCAAATACTATTCTAGTAACGGGAAAGGGGGCCCTTCAGTGGGTAATTCAGGACCCCATACGATGTACAGTTTCCATCTCTCTCTCTCTCTCTCTCTCAAATCTCTTAAAGTTTGAAGTCTTAAAGTGGATTGCTAAACTCGTGAAACTCAGGATACAGAAGACGGTGTGAGCATTTGTGTGACAAGATCCCCAAATTACGAATACTTCTACTGCAAAATACATGACCTCTGGCCCCTTTCTACATGACTTCTACTTAATGCTACTTCTACTAATGATGAATGACTTGAGGTGAATGCTGCAAATGATGCATTTGCTTATATATATGTGGAAGATGCTGGTCTGCGAGCCCCTTGGACAAATATTCATGAAATAATACTGATAAATGCTACACTTCATACAATGCTTTGCCCACTTTGTTGTCCTTCAACCTGTTGCCTTGCCGCGTGCTGCCGGGGTACCTACTAGCTGCCGGCTGGGTGTCTACAGGCTGCCGGCAGGGCTATGCTCTTCAATGCTTATGATGCTCCTGATGGGTGATGATGTTGATGATGATGATGATGATACTGATGCTGATGATGCTAGTACTGATGCTAATGGTAATGATGCTACTGCTATTGATAGTACTGATGATACTGATGAAGACCTAAATGCTGTCCTATTTGATGTCCTAATCAGGGATTATGATGTTCATGCTCAGGATTAGCCATGGCACAGGCATGCATGTGACATTTTGGTTGGATGATTTCATGATATTACTCAATAAGTGATGAATTAGAAAGATCCTAATTGCTCTATTTACGGACACTTTGATGCTGACAAGTGTTGCATGCAAAAACAACCAGCTTGCCCAGAAAGGTTCTCTTCTCAATAGCTGGATCAATGATGCCCAATCCACCACGCTGTCGGGGCTGGATAATAACCCACCATGCCACATTGGCCTAAAAGGGGAGAGATCAAGAAACACTGTAGACCGGTGAAGACCACCTCATGATTATGGCATATTTAGAGGTGTGCACATTAATAGATGGTCACATTTCAAGAGTTTTCTTTTTGCCTTGTTTAGAGCCAAGGTTTTGTATAAATAAGGGTTGTCCTCCTCTCATAATTCAAGGAGTCTTGAGGTTTCCAGATTTTTATCAATTGAGACTCCCTCCTTCCTCCCTTGGTGCTTTGTCCCAAACAAAAGAGCCCTCACATTTTTGGTGAGCCGGACGTGAAAGCCGCTGGCTTTGGTGTGGGAGATAGAAAGAGAGAGAAGGCTTTGGCCTTGTTCCATAAGTTTTTGGAAAGATTTTATTGTTTTTTTTATGCACATATCCAAGAGAAAAAGTTTCAAGTTGACTGTGTGTGTTCATGTGCATGAGAGGAGTTTTGAAGTTGCTGTGCATACTACAAGTGTCGTGTGCACAGTGGGTATCTACCGTGTGCTATACGCATGCAAGACTAGTTTCGAGGCTTGGGGAAGCTTGGAGCTAGGCAGGCTGATTGACGAGCTGAGTTAGGGAAATACTAACGGGCGGGCACCCAAGTATGGACGGGCGGGCGGCCAAGTGTGGACGCCCAATGACCGGCCAAGAGCCTATAAAAGGGTGGCCAAGGTTAGTTATTGCAGGATAGAGAGTCTCGCGAGTTTGTGAGAGCTCTATGGTCTTGGAGCCTGGATCTAGTGCAGACGTGCACCTGCTTTATGCAGCCAAGGCCGGCAGCAAACTCGAGGCCCGCGAGGGCAGCTTCGTGGCGGTATGGGACGTCGCGAGGAGGAGATTGGTCGGTACGTCAACCTAGTTAGCTCAGCTCGTGGCTCGGTGGGAACAGCCAAGACTGTGGGCTTGCCCACGGCTGTCATGGTTGGGAGGTGAGCCAGGCCTGCACCCCCTTTGTTGTTTGTTGTTTGTTTGTTTGCAGGATTCGAGTTTTGAACCAAGATCGATCACGAGGGGATCCGTGGGGATTTCCCAGTGGTATCAGAGCATACCTCGTGAACGAGCAAGTCGGTAGGTAGAGAAGAAGAGGTCGAAGAACGGTATGTGTTAAAAAACTTGCTGTTTTTTCTGTGCATACTGTAGTTTTCAGATTTGGTATGTGTTTTTTCTTCATCAAAGAAACCCATGTTGATGGGAGATGGTAGTTTTGGTAGGGTTGATTGCTTTTGCAAAGAAGAGGCCTGTTTTGTTGTGCATACACATGAACTGCAGGGAGAGAAAACAGAAAAAAAAAGAGAGAGAAAAAGCACGTTTGCTTTTGATGAACGAGCGAGAGAGAGAGAGAGCAAGAGACGTGTTGTTCACGCTGGCAGGTTTGTGCGCTGGCGCTGGCGAGTATTGCAGGCAGTAGTTATTGGCGGGCTGAAGGTGCCTAGGCCGGGCATGGCGGGTGCCCAGGCCACGTGGCATTGTGGCCAGGCTAGCGCAGCCAGCCCAGGCGGCGCCTAGGCCAAGCGGGCAGCGCCCAGGCCAGCCCAGGCCTACGCAGGCGCCCCAGCCAGGCCTACGCAGCCTAGCGCAAGCGGCCCAAGCCAAGCAGGCCAGCGCCCAGCCACGCCCATGTAGGCGGCCAACTCTACGTTGGCAGGCGGCCCAGCGTAAGTAACAGCTGGCGCACACAGTCATGGACTCCAATCACAGGCGACGACGGCAGTAAAGCTGACGGCAAAGGTGACGCTTGCAGACAGCACGCCGGCGGGTTAATCCAAGAGGAGGAGAAGAAAAAAAAAAAACAAAGGAAAGCTTACGTTTTTAGCTTTCGTTTTTTTTAGAGTTTAAAATTTTCTAAGTGAAAAAAGACCCTCCTCCAAAGTTTAAAGGTGTTTAATTTTTTTAAGACTTTAGAATATATATATATATATATATGAATATATATATATATATATATATATATATATATATATTCATATATATATATATATATATGAATATATATATATATATATATATATATATTCATATATATATTCATATATATATATATATATATATATATATGAATATATATATATATGAATATATATATATATGAATATATATATATATATATATATATATATATATATATATTCATATATATATATATATATATATATATATATATATATACATATATATATTTATTCAAGAAAAAAAAACACAAAAGCTAAGCCTAGCTTTTGAAGATTTTTTGGCTTTTGTGAAACCTTCATAAACCCCTCAAGTGGGCTTCTTGCCACACATCTCTCAAGTTCTCAAGTTTTCAAGCTCTCAAGCTCTCAAGTTCGCTCGCACTTTTGTTGTGCAAAGATCGAATTTTCTCTCTACATACCCTCTTCACGATGTCGACCCAAGAATCAGAGTTGGAACCCCTCGTGGAACGCGAAGGCTTGCCTGCTACGGAAGGTACCAACGATCTTTTTGACGATTTTGTGTCAAAATCAGATTTCCATCAAAGTAGCTCTCGAAGCTTCTTCGACGGAACGTCAGGCACAAATCACAGCCCAGATGCAAGCTTTGCAGAACTGTCAAATCCCCACGGATCCCCTCGTGATCGATCTTGGTTCGAAACTCGAATCCTGCAAACAAACGAACAACAAACAACAAAGGGGGTGCAGGCCTGACTCACCTCCCAACCATGACAGCCGTGGGCGAGCCCACAGTCTTGGCTGTCCCCACCGAGCCACGAGCTGAGCTAACTAGGTTGACGTACCGACCAATCTCCTCCTCGTGACGTCCCATACCGCCACGAAGCTACCCTCGCGGGCCTCGAGATCGCTGCCGGCCTCGGCTGCATAAAGCAGGTGCACGTCTGCACTAGATCCAGGCTCCAAGACCATAGAGCTCTCACAAACTCGCGAGACTCTCTATAATACAATAACTAACCTTGGCCACCCTTTTATAGGCTCTTGGCCGGTCATCGGGCGTCCACACTTGGCCGCCCGCCCGTCCATACTTGGGTGCCCGCCCGTTAGTATATCCCTAACTCAGCTCGTCAATCAGCCTGCCTAGTTCCAAGCTTCCCCAAGCCTCGAAACTAGTCTTGCATGCGTATAGCACACGGTAGATACCCACTGTGCACATGACATACTCCCCTTCCTCTAAGAGCTCACTCCTGAGCTCACTAAAAAGCCAGGGTAATCTCTCTGAAGAGAAGCCAATGTTTCCCATGTAGCGTCCTCCTCAACACGATCCTTCCACTTGATCTTGTATTCCGTGATAAGCGTATGACGCAATCTTCGTTCACGAAATCCAAGAATCTTTTCAGGTTCGTGAGGAACAAATGTCATGTCCTGGACATCTATAATCTTTCTTGAGGAGTAACTAACTGATCTGCTCCACCCAGTACTTCCTTAAGTCTACTGACATGAAATACAGGATGAACTTTCACATGAGAAGGTAAATCCAATTCATATGCAACTGAACCAATCCGTCGTGTAACACGAAATGGTCCACAGTATCTAGGGGATAATTTCGGAGATCTACCTGTCCGTAAAGTCTCGGAATCTTTCGGAACTCGCAAATACACCATCGTTCCTTCAGAGAACTCTCTAGGTGAACGATGTCTATTAGAATAAAACCTGTCTCGGTCTTGAGCACTTCTAATAGATTCCTTCGCAACTTGTAACATTTCCAGCATATCTTGCAAAAAATTACGTGCTGCATCATGCTGAAGTCCTGAGAATCCTACTGTAACAGGTGATCTTGGTTGAAAACCGTACATAAGCATGAAAGGACTAAACCCTGTACTCGTATGCTTAGTACTGTTGTAGGCAAATTCTAACATAGGAAGATAATCCTCCCATGAACTTTGTCTTTTGGATACATATGCTCGAAGCATATCCTCCAAAATCTGATTCACTCTTTCAGTCTGGCCATCAGATTGAGGATGATCTGAGGAACTCAAATTCAAAGTTGTTTCCAACTTCTCGAAAACAAGTTTCCAAAAGTCACTCGTAAACTTAGAGTCCCTATCACTGACTATGTCCTGCGGTAATCCGTACAGTCTAAACAATTGCTCGATAAACTGCCGAGCTAATTGCGTAGCTGTAATATTCTTCCGGGTCGGTAAAAATCTAGCCATTTTTGTCAAGCGATCTACCACAACCCAAATAGAATCATGGCCTTGATGTGTTCTTGGCAATCCGGTAATAAAATCCATGGAAATACTTTCCCATTTATTACCTGGGATTTGCAAAGGATGCAACAACCCAGCCTGTCTAAAGCGTTCAGCTTTATTTGCCTGACAAATCTGACACTTGAGAACATAATCTTCTACATACCCTTTCATCTTCGGCCAATAAAAAGTGTGTTTCACTAATGATAGTGTCCTGTGTACCCCAGGGTGTCCAGCAGAAGGGGCGTCGTGACACTCCCTCAGAATCTTGGACCTAATGTCCGGGATCTGTGGTACACAAATTTTGTCATTACGGAATAGTAAACCATTCCGAATCATCCACTGACCTCCTGCAGCCTGAATGGTAGACTGCTCAGTCACCGAGTCTTGGTCAATCAATGAGCTCCCGTCCTGGATCCTCTGCCAAAATGGACCAAAATAACTATCAGTCCTGCAAAGCCCTCTCAATGACTGAAATAAGTCAGTAGAAATCTCGGTGAATGACAAAGAATTCACCTCTCTAATCCGACTAAGCGCATCTGCAATATTATTCATGGACCCTTTCCGATAACGGATCTCAAAATCAAAATCTTGCATTAATTCTGCCCAACGAGCTTTCCTGCCTCTCAAATCATCCGCATCACACACATACTTGATTGACTGATGATCAGTCAATACCACAAACTTGGAGCCATATAAATAATGTCTCCAAACCTTGAGAGCATGAATCACAGCATAAAGCTCCTTCTCAAGGGTTGGCCAACGAGATTGAGTGTCGTCTAGCTTTTTACTTTCAAAAGCAACCGGTCTACCATCTTGAAATAAAGCAGCCCCGATAGCATAGTCACTGGCATCAGTTTCAAGAACATAAGGCCGACTAGGATCAGGCAATGCTAAGATAGGTGCTTCCTTGACTTTATCTTTCAAAAGTCTGAAGGCCATATCCAAATCGTTATTCCAAGTGATAGGCTGATTGGACTTACGTCCACGACCTTTCAATAAGTCGGTCATCGGTAGTGTGAGCTGAGAGTACTCCCGTACAGATTTCCTAAGAAAAACAACAAAACCGAGAAAAGAACGAAGTTGTTTCACTGTTCGTGGTATGGGCCAGTCCAAAACCTTCTGAACTCGGTCATAGTCAATGCTCAATCCATCTCTAGTGATCTTGTGTCCCAAGTAAATGATGTCGGTCATAAAGAACTCACATTTACTCAATTTAGCATATAGTCGATTCTGTCTTAAAATAGATAAGACAATCGTGAGGTGTCTGACATGATCCTCAAGAGTACGACTATAAATCAAAATATCATCCAGGAACACCACCACAAATTTCCCCAAATGTTCACGAAAAAGATCGTTCATCATTTGTTGGAAAGTGGCTGGAGCATTGGTTAACCCAAAAGGTAAAACGAGAAACTCGTAATGGCCATACCTAGTCCGAAAGGCGGTTCTTTCGACATGCCTTTCATGAATACGTATCTGGTGATAGCCAGTACGTAAATCTATCTTCGTGAAATATTTCGCTCCTGCTAACCGGTCAATTAGGTCATCTGATCTAGGGAGAGGATAACGGTTCTTAATTGTCAACTTGTTCAATCTTTTGTAATCTATACACATTCTCCAAGTATTGTCCTTCTTTCTCCTAAGCAACACAGGTGCACCCCAAGGTGATTTACTTGGACGGATCTGGCCCATCCTCAAGTAATCTTCGAGTTGTTTAGCCAACTCATCGTCCTCAGCTTGGCTCATCCTATAAGGTGGAATACTCACAGGATGAGCACCAGGGATCAAGTCAATACGATGATCTACTGCCCGCTCAGGTGGTAAACCCGATGGCAGTTCCTTAGGAAATACATCTTGAAACGAATCAAGTATCTTCTGTAATTCTTTGCTTTCAAACACACTTAATTCATTCACATCCAATGAAGGGATGAGAAAAGAAGAAAGTGGAATCAATACACAATGGAAAGCGGTGTACAAAGAAGAATTCATTATATTTCCAAAATCAATTGTATTTACAAGAGGTCCCTGAGAGGGATGGATACAATCACCTAAAATACTATACTTGGTGTCCCTATGCTGAAAAGAAAAAATATGACTAGACCAATCTATCTGGACATCAAGAGTCTTAAACCACTCAATCCCTAATAACAAGTCTACATTTTCCAGATGCATGACATAGCATTCCAGAGTATCTTTGTAGTCCTGAATCTGGATTGGAAGCATCTCGACCTTGCGATCCCAAACTTGTCTGCCCGCAGGTAGACGTACTTCATAGGTATGGTCGCTGAGTGTCGTGTCAAGACTCAATTTCTGCACAAGTTTGTAGTTAACAAAGTTATGCGAACTGCCAGGGTCTAAAAGAATGTGAATTTTATGGCCATTCACTTCTCCATAAACTCGGAGAAGATCATGCATGCCAAATACCTTAGAATTGAACAGACAATCAGAACAAGTACTAGGGTGAGAAATTACAGTAATTGACGTACCTGTCAAAGACAACTGGTTAGCTGCCTTTGGCTTGGGTCCTGCGTTTGACTTGGTACCCTTTTTCTTCGGGCACTCATTACGCATGTGTCCTTTTTCTTCACAGATAAAACAACGTCCTTCCTTCTTGAGCTTCAAAGCCCTAAGGAGTCGTTTTTTCTTCGCTGGAGTCGAACTTGTATTCTTCGAAGGTTGGTCCGAAGACTTGCCTTCATTCATGTTAGCCATAGGTGCGGAGAACTTTCTTTTATGCTTGTTCCCCTGCTCGGTAACGGGTTTTGACTTGGAAGAGACCATCGTATCATCATAGATACGAGCTGAATGAATGGCCTCGTCCAAAGTTTTACATTTGTTATTTTTAACCTGTAATCGGTACGAGTCGGGTAAACCAGCTACGAAAAACCCCAGCAGAGTAGTGGGATCCATCTTTGTAGCCTTCATCTGCAAGTCACGAAATTTCTGGAGATAGACCTCATAAGTGAGGTGCTGCGAGGTCATGGTCAAAGCTGAAAACCGGGCAACAACATCATAATCATCCTCTTTTTTGAGGAATTCTTTCTTGAAACTGTCTTCGAATTGTGCCCAAGTCGTTGGCTTTGGGTTCAGTTCCTTCCACCAAAGCAAAGCTTTGCCGGACAGGAAACCTGCTGCTAACTGTATCTTCTTTCCATCATCATATGGATGAAATTGAAAGTGAACTTGCCACTTGTGTAGCCAAGTGTCCACGATCTCCTTGGTTCGCTGCTTTTGCTCGCCCCCAAACGGTTCCGGAGTAATATTGGGGCCTAAAGCAGAAGCCAAGGTATCCATTCCCGAAAAAGTAGAGAGGGTAGTGGTCAATAGAGCGATGGAGTTCTGCAAAGCCTGCATCTGGGCTGCGATTTGTGCCTGACGTTCCGACGAAGAAGCTTCGAGAGCTACTTTGAACTCTTGGAAATCTGATTTTGACACAAACTCGTCAAAAAGATCGGCGTCAGTGCCTTCCGTAGCCGGCAAGCCTTCGCGTTCCACGAGGGGCTCCAACTCTGATTCTTGGGTCGACATCGCGAAGAGGGTACGCGGAGAGAAAATTTGGTCTTTGCACAACAAAAGTGCGAGCGAACTCGAGAGCTTGAGAGCTTGAAAACTTGAGAACTTGAGAACTCGAGAACTCGAGAACTCGAGAGATGTGTGGCAAGAAGCCCACTAGAGGGGTTTATAAAGGTTTCCCAAAAGCCAAAAAATCTCGAAAAGCTATGCTTAGCTTTTACTTTAGCTTTTGTGTTTTTTTTTCTTTTTTTTTCTTGAATAAATAAATAAATATATATATATATTTTTTAATATATATATATATATGGATATATATATTCGCTGTTTCTGAAAAAAAATTAAACACCTTTGGAAACCTTGGAGAGGGGAGGACTGTTAAACCTTTTTTTAAAAAAAATATTTAAACTCCCCCTTAAAAAAAACAAAACGAAAGCACTAAAGAATGCTTTCCTTACGCGTTTTTTTTTTCGCTTCCCTCCTAATCTGCTGGCGCCTGGATTAGCCCGCCGGCGCATGCTGTCGTCACCCACTGCCGGCGCATGGTTTCCTGCCGGCCCTGCGCTTCTCGCCAGCGTGCCTTCGCCAACCATCGCCTGCAACAACCCTGCGTAGGTGTGGTCACCCGTCCACGTACGCCTGGGCACTACCTGGGTTGGATGCGCAGGCCCGGCCTGGGCGCTGCCTGGCTGGCTGCGCTGCCTGGCTGGAGCGCTTGCGTAGACCTGGGCTGGCCTGGGTGCCTGCCCGCCTGGCCTAGGCGCTTACATGGGTTGGCTGACTGGCCACGTAGGCCCATGCGCCCGCCTGCAGGACCGCCAACAGCATACTAGTGTCTCCCGCCAGCGTACTAACCTGGCCGCCTGCATGCAATCCAGCCCACCAAACGAACAGCACATCTCTTGCTCTCTCTCTCTCGTTCAACAACGAAAAGCAAACTTGCTTTTTCGTTTTTCAGTTTCTCTCCCTGCACGTTAAACGACTGCACACAAGGCCTCTTCTTTGCAAAGCAATCAACCCTATTAAACTACCATCTCCCATCATCAACATGGGTTTCTTTGATGAAGAAAAAGCACATACCAAACTGAAATCTGCAGTAAGCACAGAAAAAACAGCAAGCTTTTTTAACACATACCGTACTTCGACCTCTTCTTCTCTACCTACCAACTTGCTCGTTCACGAGGTATGCTCTGATACCACTGTCAAATCCCCACGGATCCCCTCGTGATCGATCTTGGTTCGAAACTCGAATCCTGCAAACAAACGAACAACAAACAACAAAGGGGGTGCAGGCCTGACTCACCTCCCAACCATGACAGCCGTGGGCGAGCCCACAGTCTTGGCTGTCCCCACCGAGCCACGAGCTGAGCTAACTAGGTTGACGTACCGACCAATCTCCTCCTCGTGACGTCCCATACCGCCACGAAGCTACCCTCGCGGGCCTCGAGATCGCTGCCGGCCTCGGCTGCATAAAGCAGGTGCACGTCTGCACTAGATCCAGGCTCCAAGACCATAGAGCTCTCACAAACTCGCGAGACTCTCTATAATACAATAACTAACCTTGGCCACCCTTTTATAGGCTCTTGGCCGGTCATCGGGCGTCCACACTTGGCCGCCCGCCCGTCCATACTTGGGTGCCCGCCCGTTAGTATATCCCTAACTCAGCTCGTCAATCAGCCTGCCTAGTTCCAAGCTTCCCCAAGCCTCGAAACTAGTCTTGCATGCGTATAGCACACGGTAGATACCCACTGTGCACATGACAAGAACTCCATCGCTCTATTGACCACTACCCTCTCTACTTTCTCGGGTATGGATACCTTGGCTTCAGCTTTAGGTCCCAACATTACTCCGGAACCGTTCGGGGGCGAGCAAAAGCAGCGAACCAAGTAGATCGTGGACACGTGGCTACATAAGTGGCAAGTTTACTTTCAGTTTCATTCATATGATGATGGAAAAAGGATCCAGTTAGCAACAGGTTTCCTGTCTGGCAAAGCTTTGCTTTGGTGGAAGGAACTCAACCCTAAGCCAACGACTTGGGCACAATTTGAAGATATCTTCAAGAAAGAATTCCTCAAGAAAGAGGATGACTATGATATTGTTGCCCGGTTTTCAGCTTTGACCATGACCTCGCAGCACCTCACTTATGAGGTCTACCTCCAGAAGTTTCGTGACTTGCAGATAAAAGCTACAAAGATGGATCCCACTACTCTTTTGGGGTTTTTCGTAGCTGGTTTACCAGACTCGTACCGATTACAGGTTAAAAATAACAAATGTAAAACTTTGGACGAGGCCATCCATTCAGCTCGTATCTATGATGATATGATGGTCTCTTCCAAGTCGAAAACCGTTACCGAGCAGGGGAACAAGCATAAAAGAAAGTTCTCCACACCTATGGCTAACACGAATGAAGACAAGTCTTCGGACCAACCTTCGAAGAATTCCAGTTCGACACCAGCGAAGAAGAAACGACTCCTTCGGGCTTTGAAGCTTAAGAAGGAAGGACGTTGTTTTATCTGCGAAGAAAAAGAACACATGCGTAACGAGTGCCCGAAGCAAAAGGGTACCAAGTCAAACGCAAGACCCAAGCCAAAGGCAGCTAACCAGTTGTCTTTGACAGGTAAGTCAATTACTCTACTTTCTCGCCCTAGTACTTGTTCTGATTGTCTGTTCAATTCTAAGGTATTTGGCATGCATGATCTTCTCCGAGTTTATGGAGAAGTGAATGGCCATAAGATTCACATTCTTTTAGACCCTGGCAGTTCGCATAACTTTGTTAACTATAAACTTGTGCAGAAATTGAGTCTTGATACGACACTTAGAGACCATACCTATGAAGTACGTCTACCTGCGGCGGGCAGCAGACAAGTTTGGGATCGCAAGGTGGAGTTGCTTCCAATCCAGATTCAGGACTACAAAGATACTCTGGAATGTTATGTTATGCATCTGGAAAATGTAGACTTGTTATTAGGGATTGAGTGGTTTAAGACTCTTGACGTCCAGATAGATTGGTCTAGTCATATTTTTTCTTTTCAGCATAGGGACACCAAGTATAGTATTTTAGGTGATTGTATCTATCCCTCTCAGGGACCTCTTGTAAATACAATTGATTTTGGAAATATAATGAATTCTTCTTTGTATACCACTTTCCATTGTGTATTGATTCCACTTTCTTCTTTTCTCATCCCTTCCTTGGATGTGAATGAATTAAGTGTGTTTGAAAGCAAAGAATTACAGAAGATACTTGATTTGTTTCATGATATATTTCCTAAGGAATTGCCATCGAGTTTACCACCTGAACGGGCAGTAGATCATCGTATTGACTTGATCCCTGGTGCTCATCCTATCAGTATTCCACCTTATAGGATGAGCCAAGCCGAGGAAGATGAGTTGGCTAAACAACTCAAAGATTATTTGAGAATGGGCCGGATCCGTCCAAGTAAATCACCTTGGGGTGCACCTGTGTTGCTTAGGAGAAAGAAGGACAATACTTGGAGAATGTGTACAGATTACAAGAGATTGAACAAGCTGACCAGTAAGAACCGTTATCCTCTCCCTAGATCAGATGACCTGATTGACCGGTTAGCAGGAGCGAAATATTTCACGAAGATAGATTTACGTACTGGCTATCACCAGATACGTATTCATGAAAGGCATGTCGAAAGAACCGCCTTTCGGACTAGGTATGGCCATTACGAGTTTCTCGTATTACCTTTTGGGTTAACCAATGCTCTAGCCACTTTCCAACAAATGATGAACGATCTTTTTCGTGAATATTTGGAAAAATTTGTGGTGGTGTTCCTAGATGATATTTTGATTTATAGTCGTACTCTTGAGGATCATGTCAGACACCTCACGATTGTCTTATCTATTTTGAGACAGAATCGACTATATGCTAAGTTGAGTAAATGTGAGTTCTTTATGACCGACATCATTTACTTGGGACACAAGATCACTAGAGATGGATTGAGCATTGACTATGACCGAGTTCAGAAGGTTTTGGACTGGCCTATACCACGAACAGTGAAACAACTTCGTTCTTTTCTCGGTTTTGTTGATTTGAGAGGCAGGAAAGCTCGTTGGGCAGAGTTAATGCAAGATTTTGATTTTGAGATCCGTTATCGGATAGGGTCCATGAATAATATTGCAGATGCGCTTAGTCGGATTAGAGAGGTGAATACTTTGTCGTTCACCGAGATTTCTACTGACTTATTTCAGTCATTGAGAGGGCTTTGCAGAACTGATAGTTATTTTGGTCCATTTTGGTAGAAGATCTAGGACGGGAGCTCATTGATTGACCAAGACTCGATGACTGAGCAGTCTACTATTCAGGCTGCAGGAGGCCAGTGGATGATTCGGAATGGTTTACTGTTCCGTAATGGCAAAATTTGTGTACCACAGATCTCGGACATTAGGTCCAAGATTCTGAAGGAGTGTCAAGACGCCCCTTCTACTGGACACCCTGGGGTACACAGGACACTATCATTAGTGAAACACACTTTTTATTGGCCGAAGATGAAAGGGTATGTAGAAGATTATGTTCTCAAGTGTCAGATTTGTCAGGCAAATAAAGCTGAACGCTTTAGACACGCTGGGTTGTTACATCCTTTGCAAATCCCAGGTAATAAATGGGAAAGTATTTCCATGGATTTTATTACCGGATTGCCAAGAACACATCAAGGCCATGATTCTATTTGGGTTGTGGTAGATCGCTTGACAAAAATGGCTAGATTTTTACCGACCCGGAAGACTATTACAGCTATGCAATTAGCTCGGCAGTTTATCGAGCAATTGTTTAGACTGTACGGGTTACCGCAGGACATAGTCAGTGACAGGGACTCTAAGTTTACGAGTGATTTTTGGAAACTTGTTTTTGAGAAGTTGGAAACAACTTTGAATTTGAGTTTCTCAGATCATCCTCAATCTGATGGCCAGACTGAAAGAGTGAATCAGATTTTGGAGGATATGCTTCGAGCATATGTATCCAAAAGATAGAGTTCATGGGAGGATTATCTTCCTATGTTAGAATTTGCATATAACAGTACTAAGCATACGAGTACAGGGTTTAGTCCTTTCATGCTTATGTATGGTTTTCAACCAAGATCACCTGTTTACAGTAGGATTCTCAGGACTTCAGCATGATGCAGCACGTAATTTTTTGCAAGATATGCAGGAAATGTTACAAGTTCCGAAGGAATCTATTAGAAGTGCTCAAGACCGAGACAAGTTTTATTCTAATAGACATTGTTCACCTAGAGAGTTCTCTTAAGGAACGATGGTGTATTTGCGAGTTCCGAAAGATTCTGAGACTTTACGGACAGATCGATCTCCGAAATTATCCCCTAGATACTGTGGACCATTTCGTGTTACGCGACGGATTGGTTCAGTTGCATATGAATTGGATTTGCCTTCTTATGTGAAAGTTTATCTTGTATTTCATGTCAGTAGACTTAAGGAAGTACTGGGTGGAGCAGATTAGTTAGTTACTCCTCAAGAAATCATAGATGTCCAGGACATGACATTTGTTCCGAACGAACCTGAAAAGATTCTTGGCTTTCGTGAACGAAGATTGCGTCATACGCTTATCACGGAATACAAGATCAAGTGGAAGGATCATGTTGAGGAGGACGCTACATGGGAGGCATTGACTTCTCTTCAGAGAGATTTCCCTGACTTTTTAGTAAGCTCAGGGGTGAGCTCTTAGAGGAAGGGGAGTATGTCATGTGCACAATGGGTATCTACCGTGTGCTATACGCATGCAAGACTAGTTTCGAGGCTTGGGGAAGCTTGGAACTAGGCAGGCTGATTAACGAGCTGAGTTAGGGAAATACTAACGGGCGGGCACCCAAGTATGGACGGGCGGGCACCCAAGTGTGGACGCCCGATGACTGGCCAAGAGCCTATAAAAGGGTGGCCAAGGTTAGTTATTGCAGGATAGAGAGTCTCGCGAGTTTGTGAGAGCTCTATGGTCTTGGAGCCTGGATCTAGTGCAGACATGCACCTGCTTTATGCAGCCGAGGCCGGCAGCAAACTCGAGGCCCGCGAGGGCAGCTTCGTGGCGGTATGGGACGTCGCGAGGAGGAGATTGGTCGGTACGTCAACCTAGTTAGCTCAGCTCGTGGCTCGGTGGGGACAACCAAGACTGTGGGCTTGCCCACGGCTGTCATGGTTGGGAGGTGAGTCAGGCCTGCACCCCCTTTGTTGTTTGTTGTTTGTTTGTTTGCAGGATTCGAGTTTCGAACCAAGATCAATCACGAGGGGATCCGTGGGGATTTGACAACAAGGGAAGAAGCATGGATATTGAGAAGAAAAGAGCCTTTCTGTCTTCTAACGTTCAGTCGCCTGCACCTACTTGAGGTGCACCTACTTGAGGGAGAGAAATCTTTGAACTGGTTGTGTATAACAAGAGTGGTTGTGTATAAAGACAAGCAGATCAGAACTGAGCGCTTGTATTTATAAGGTGTTTTGCTGCTGGTCGGTGGGCTGAGAAGCTGTCATCCTGTTTTGTTTGGACAAATAATGCTAATTAACGGCATTTCATGCTGTGCATCAAGCATCATTGCCTTGCCAACGCTGGCCGACTGCAATCCCTCCACGACCTGCTGCTGAATGTCATTTATGCTGGACGACTGGAGCCTGTTTGGGGGCTGTTTACAGCCCTGGACAGAAAATAGAACCAGCTGACAGCATAAGAGAGCATCCATACTGCAGACTGAGGCCAATGATGCTAAGCATCAACCCCAAGGTATGCCCTATGAAGGGCTTCCTTATGGGCTGACTGGCCCATGGTTTCATGCTTCTAAACATGCTTCCGATGCAATGCAGTACCTAACGCTAAGGTTGACTTCTACATGAACCTATCTGATAAATTCTCCAAGTGGGTAAGAGATCTCACACATGTAGACTCTCTATGGCTGTGGAGACTAACCTACGTAGCTCATGCCTAACATGTCCTGGATTGGGGCTCACAATGGGGTCATGGCATACAACAAATATTCCTTAAAAAGGTAATCATTGCACTGATGTAGAGCCAATGTGTCACATCGCACTCCAGTGCAGGGTGCATGTAACAGCCCCGCTTATTAGATCCCTAATCCGTAAATTGGTGTCCAAGTACATAACATATAGAAAAAGGGACAGATGCCACTTCAAGAAGTAAGACTAGGGAATGTGAAAGGATTGAACTAGGTGCACACTTGTAAAAGGTGTCGTAAGACCATATGCAAATGTCCTATGAAAGTGCTGGCCAGGGAGCATATGGAGCAATGAAGCATGAAAATCAGGCAAGTCTGGAGATATATGCAGCAAGGCAAACAGATTTGACTAATCTTGGAGCAAATTTGGCAGCAAAACCAGCCACTATTCATTCTCTGCATGGTGTATTGATACCTTGAGACTTTGACTCATGAATAGTTTCTTTTACAGTGAATAGAAGTCCTTTTCTTGAAAAGATAGAGACCCCACACATTTTGGCCATGACAGCGTAAGTGCCCTATGCATCAAAGGGAAACTTTCCAATGTTTGGGCAACCACCAGGGTACAAGCAGATCCAGATGATGGTCTAATCTCATAGCAGTCTATGTCTTACGTTGACCCTTAGACTCATGTATTGTTTCTTTTACACTAAATAGAGCCTTTTCTTGAAAAGCCCCACACGTTTTGGCCATGACAGCACATGTAAAGTGACCAATGCATGAAAGGGAAGCTTTCCAATGTTTGGGCAACCACCAGGGTACAAGCAGATCCAGAGGTACTTTCTTGATGATGGTTTTTTCTTGATACTAATCTATGTCTGACATGGAGGCGGCAAGTATATGGTCCTAGTATTGTATGTGGATGACATCACGTAAAATCATAGGTGGTCACCACAAGATGATGGCACACATACATAGAAGTTGCAAGTGGATGACCTCACACGACATCATAGGTGATCACCAAAAGGCGATGGCACACATACATGGGGCACTCTTGTAATTTCTGGCCAGGTGGAGGCCGACCAGCAAGCAATAGGCCTGATGGTTGGCCTACGTAAAATCATATGATGGCATGCAGAAGCATGCTAACCAACAAGAAGTTTGCATGGGGGGTGTATCTAATTCATGCAGTGGCATGGGGGGTGTATCTAATTCATGCAGTGGCACAGAATTGCAATGCCTTAGTATGCCTGGTACTTCAATGTAGCAAAGGTGTGGCACATAATGTGTACATGATGTTACTGGTATAAGGTACTCAAGGTAGCTCAAATGGCCCCATTTGCTCTTAAGCATAAGCATGATCCTGCTAGTTCGGATTGTCCAAGCTATTTGCAAACAACTGTGTTCTTTGCTAAGTGATAGTTGACTCACCCCCATACGCTTGCCCCTGCCTCCGGCCAGGAGGACTACTGAAACAGTGCCAGTGGGAACATCCTGCATTGTGCACAAAGCCCAAGTTCGTACAATCAGATATAATCCGTACAATCACAAAGAATGAACTTGCAAATGGGGGATCAAAGGAAAACCTGAGAGACTTCAGAATTTGAGATGGTGGATTGAGCATCGCTGCATGCAGAGACTCTAAGGCGGGGGACGGGCGACCAGAGGGACCATGGGATAGCACTAGAGTGAAGGTCACGGGTGCCTTTGATCAGGTCAACGGAGAGGATTAGAGAGAAGGCAGAAGGTGGGCAATGAAATGGAGTACAGAAATTTGGTGATGGCGGCCGGGGCAATGCAGAAAATGAAGAGAGGTGAGAGAAGGTTTTCAGTGCTGCAGGGATACAAGAGAAACTCAAGCACTCCATAGCTCAAGAAGCTGTTTGCAGTAGCAAAGAGATGCGAGAGGGCGCACTCAATCTAAGGTTTTTGTTGCATTGAAGACGCTATGGTTTAATTAATGAATGCAATAGGCCCTCACATGTTTTCATCACGATTCACCTCCCCTATTCTTAGCTGACTTCGTGAGCGCCCATTCCAGCCACCCATCTTGCCTTTGTATTTTTAGATTAACACTTATTGAAAAATAGGAGGAGAACCTTAGTCTTCTCTTTCTTCTTTTTTTTTCTTCTTCTTCTCCATATCACCAAAGCCATGCCCTTATAGAGTGATTCTTCTATTGTTATGTCTTCAGCCATATACTTTTTTTTGCATGTGTAAAGGGGAGGGCACCCACGCTACACAAACAAAGGTTTTCATTGGTGTAACCAACCTAGATTAGCTTCAACAAAAGGGCACATATCCAAGACCACCATGCTTAGACAAGCTATAATCCACGTAGATACTTCGTGATAAAGGCCCTCGTCTTAAGTAAGCCTAATCCATCCTCTAAATCCCATGCAATAGTAGCATATAGAAGCACATATCCAAGACCACGTTGTACTCTTAGACAAGCTATAATCCACGTAGATACTTGGTGATAAAGGCCCTCGTCTTAAGTAAGCCTAATCCATCCTCTAAATCCCATGCAATAGTAGCATATAGAAGCTTGTCCATGAATTTGCAAATTCTTAATTTTTGATGCACTTGATGTGCATATTCCTCTTGTCCATGTGTAGAGTTGATTGTAGTTCATAGCCAAGGACATTGTGTGCAAGAATGTAGAGAAGAGAAGAAGATAGAGAAGAGAAGAGAAGAAGATAGAAGAAAATTCAACCATCTATCTCTCTTTTGTGTGTGTGTGCGTTTTTGTCACGTAGGCTGTAACGCCTGTGACCGACGGCGGGCGGCAGACCGGATGGCCAGATGGGGCTTTAGCGTATCAACGCCTCGGCCGGAGCGCCGAGGACGTGACCATTCGGGGTTCAGTGGGAGAGGACGCCCATGCGGAGTCATGGGCGGCCAAGCTAGTGTGGACGGTAGGTCACACACTATATAGCCTGGGGGATGAGGGGCAATCCTCATTCTTTCTCTATGGCTGGGTGGTGAGCCAGAGGCCGTCCCCTCCTATGGTAACGACCGTAGTGGTGTTACGGTAATCTAACATTGGTATCAGAGCGTCAGCTTCGATTTGGTCAGGGTCCGTGCGTGACCGAGGACCGGAGCCCACTCAATGGTTTTCATGTTGCCATATATATAGGCACTGATGTGTGTGAACACACTTAGGACCGCCGGGGCACTTTTTCCCTCTTTAGGAGGTTTTTTTCCCCGGCTTGTATATACGCCCATCATTCTAGGGCTAACTTATCTTTTGTACATTGACACAATCTAATACACTTTGTGTTGTGTGCATTCTTGCTTCTTCTTCTCCAAGCTTTGTGTGCTTTCCTGCAACCCTAATTCCAACAATTGGTATCAGAGTAGGCATCGGCTCCGAGGGACGCCGCCAGCACCCTCCGACTAACGTTCTCCGATTGAGGTGAGCTTTCACGATCACTTGCAGGTCCCTATACTCTGCAAATAAACCCATAGGGCTTTGCGTTCTCAGAAATCGCATCTGAGGTCGTTTCGGGCTCCGTTTTTGCATTTTAAGTTCTGCACAGGTGTTTTCATCATTTTCTGCAAAAATTTTGACAGTGCAGTTTTCTGCAAAACAGGCATACGTACTCTATTGTGGACCGTGCTACATAGCACGAGTTGTTTTCTGTTCAATCTTTGCTTCATTACAGGTAGCTTTTGCATCAGTTTCAGTCAGTGGCCATGGCTGATAACAGCAATGATGTATTTCGCATGTTATCTGCTGATGACAAATTGGATGGAGACAGCAACTACCCACTTTGGGCATACATGATGCAGCATGTTTTGGTTGCAAAAGGA
Source organism: Cibotium barometz (assembly GCF_041138505.1). Lineage (NCBI taxonomy): Eukaryota > Viridiplantae > Streptophyta > Polypodiopsida > Cyatheales > Cibotiaceae > Cibotium > Cibotium barometz. Next base: position 14,399,015 of record NC_141063.1, read on the forward strand.
GTGTGGAACATTGTGCAGGGTATGGATGTACGTCCAGGTTCTGTGGATGTAGGATCTGTTGAGGATGTTGCAGGTTCTAGCAGCTCTACTGTTGCTGCTGTTTTACCCACTGCTGAACAAGCTCGTTGGGATGGTAAAGATGTGCAGGCTCATGCCTTGATTGCACTTTCTGTCAAACGTAATATCACCCCACATATTCGTTCAGCTAAAACAGCAAAACAGGCTTGGGATATTCTAGCTGGTTTGTATGCAGGTCGTAACGAGGCAAAAATCGCTTACCTGCGTAAAGAGCTAGAATTGAAGATTATGCAGGAAGATGATGACATGAATGTTTTTCTTGCTGAGATTAAAGATCCCAAAGAACAGTTGATTTCTGCAGGTGAGATTATTCTTGATCATTCTCTTGTGCAGACTGTTCTTGATGCTTTACCTGAGACATATCACACTTTTGCTTCCACGTGGAGACTTCTTACTGAGGACAGACCTGATGCTGTCAAGTATGATACTTTAGTCAACAAGCTCTTGCAAGAAGCGCAGTCCAGGCAAAACAGGGCCAGGCAGCATGCAGTTCAAGCATTTATGGCTGCCCAGCAGAAGCAGAGAAGAAGTGGTAAGGCAGTCCCTTCCACTGTTTCTTCTCCTATTAGTAGGTCTGCAACTTCTTCACCTTCCACAGGTAGCAACAATAAGTCTGAGAAGGCCCTTGATAAAGGCAAGAAAAAGACCAGGTGCAACTATTGTAAGGCAAATGATCATGTCATTAAGAATTGCCCTAAGCTAAAGGCTAAAGAGGCAAAGAAGAAAGAGTCAAATGCAGCCACAATAGCGGATGCTTCTACAAATGCAGATTCTGCAAATGTTGTGCAGGATCCAGAATGGGCGTTTAGCGTGTATTGCCAGTATGACCCATCTGTACATGATGCATGTTTGGCAGTTTCTGTTGACTCTCATGTTTGGTATTTTGACAGTGGTGCTACAAAGCACATTACCTCGCATCGTGATATGTTCACTTCTCTTGAGGCTGTCCCTAATGGGAATACTGTCACATGTGTCAATAATGCTTCTTACCCAGTGAAGGGCATTGGTAAAATTATGCTTACTGCTGTAAATGGCAGCGCTTTCACACTTTCAGATGCTTTGTATGTGCCAGGGATAAAGAAGAATCTATTGTCTGTCTCTGCGCTTTCACACTTTCAGATGCTTTGTATGTGCCAGGGATAAAGAAGAATCTATTGTCTGTCTCTGCGCTTGCTAGACTTGGACTTGTAGTCAAATTTGTGGATGACAGATGTACTGTTCATGATTTGACTTCTGGTGATACGATTATTGTATCTGGCACCTTGTTTCGTGGGCTGTATAGACTCAATTCTTATGACAAGTGTGTGGAAGATTCAGCAAATGCAGTTTCTGATGAAAAGGCATTTTCAGATGCAAAACTATGGCATGCTCTTTTTGGTCATCTAAACTTTGCTAGTTTGCTGTGTTTGCAGAAATTTGATATGGTTGCTTCATTGCTCCCTCTTGAGGCACCATTGAAACATGTTTGTGAAGGTTGTATTTTGCGCAAAATGCAGCGTTCTGCATTTCCAAAGGATGGTTCTGTGCGGGCCACTCGCAAATTGCAACTTGTACATAGTGATGTATGTGGGCCTATGCAAACTCCGTCATTTGGTAAACACTTGTACTTCGTGACTTTCATTGATGATTACTCAAGGCATGCATGGGTATATCCACTGAAGGCAAAGTCCGAAGTGTTTTTGTGCTTCAAACAGTTTCTGCTTACGGTTGAAAATGTATCCATGAAAATGTATCCAATTATAATGTGGGCACCCTTCGTTCTGATCGAGGGGGAGAGTACATGTCTAAAGAGTTTGATGCATTTTTGGCTAGTCGTGGGATAAAACACCAATGTACAGTGCCGTATACCCCTCAGCAAAATGGTGTTGCTGAGAGGAAAAACAGGTCACTTATGGAGATGGCACGATGTATGGTCAAGAGCCAAGCTTTGCCACATGCGTTTTGGCTTGAGGCTGTCATGTGTGCTGCATATGTACTCAACAGGTGTTCTACTAAGGCCTTGCAGTCTATTACTCCATACAAAGCTTGGCATGGTAGGAAGCCTTCTATTGGTCACACTTGTGCGTCTTTGGTTGCTTGGCCTATGCTTTAGTGCCTGTGCAACAACGCAAAAAATTGGATGATAAGGCTGTCAAATGCATTTTTGTTGGTTACAGTGCTGAGAGCAAAGGTTACAGATTGTATCATCCGCAATCAAAGCGTATCTTGATTAGTCGAGATGTTGTTTTTGTGGAAGATGCTGTGCAGCCTTTGTTATCATGTACGAAAGAGACAGGTGTGAGCTCACGGGATGTATTTGATACGTTGTTGCCTCTATTTACAGGTGGGAATTCAAATGTAAGTCCTAATGAGGCAAATATTCAGCCTATGCAGATTTCAAACGACATCATAGATCAGCCTATTTCTGATGCAGATTTATAGGATATAATTCATGAGGATAGGGCTGAAAATGAGCAGGCTAGAGGTATGCCTAAATGGCTAGTGCAAACCTTGCGTGATAGTAAAATTGATGCACCTATATCTAGTCGTACTCGTTCAGGTTTTCAGCATGCCTCTTATGCATCAGATTGTTATGCTTTGGCTGTGTCTAGTATGTGTGAAGAGGAACAACCTCTTTCATTTGATGAGGCACAAAAATCAGAAAATTGGTTGGCTGCAATGCAAAGTGAATATGATGCTATAATGAAGAATGGTACATGGTCTTTGTGTGATTTGCCTATTGGTAAAAAGGCCATTGGATGTAAGTGGGTTTTTAAGTTGAAACGAAAGCCAGATGGCAGTGTTGATCGCTATAAGGCTAGGCTTGTTGCAAAGGGTTATGCTCAAGAAAAGGGCATTGATTTTGATGAGACCTTTACTCCCACTTGTCGTATGACTACCATTCGTAGCATTTGTGCATTGGCAGCACATAATGGTTGGAATGTACATTAGTTGGATATAAAGACTGCGTTCTTGAATGGAGATTTGCATGAGGAGGTGTATGTATCGCAGCCTCGTGGTTTTGTTCAAAGAGGGCAGGAAAACAAAGTGTGTAGGTTGAAAAAGGCTTTATATGGTTTAAAGCAAGCTCCACGAGGTTGGTATGAAAAGATACATGCATATTTGACTGCACATGGTTTTCAGAATAGTCCAACAGAAAGCACTTTGTATGTTAAACGTGTGGATGATGTACATCTAATCATTGCTCTCTATGTCGATGACATGCTGCTCACATGACCAAATGAGAGTCATATTGCTGATTTTAAGGCTGATTTGAATGCCTCTTTTGAGATGTCAAATTTGGGGCATTTGCATCATTATTTGGGGATACAATTTAAGCAGTGTGATGGAGGTATTGCTTTGTGTCAGACAAAGTATATTGAGACATTGTTGCGGAGATTTGGCCTTGAAGACTGCAAGCCTATTGCTACTCCAATGGAGACAGGTTTGAAGTTGAGTCTTCATGATGCTGGAGATCACTTTGATGTCACACTCTATCAGACAGCTGTTGGTTACCTCATTTATGTATGCATTACGAGGCCGGACATTTAGTTTGCAGTCTCACAGGTGAGCAGGTTTATGCATAGCCCAAGGTCTCAGCATTGGAAAGCAGTTAAACGCATCTTTCGCTACTTGAGTGGCACCATACATCTTGGGTTGTTTTATCCCAAGGGGAGATCGTTGCCGCCAGATTTACATGCTTTTTCGGACTCAGATTGGGCTGGTTGCTATGACACAAGAGTGTCCACAAAGTGGTTTTTGTTTCATGCTCGGTAGCTCATGCATATCTTGGTTGAGCAAGAAGCAACCTACTGTGGCCACTTCTAGTTGTGAAGCTGAGTACAGGGCAGCTTTCACAGCTACGGTTGAGTGTGTGTGGCTCAGATTGCTTATGGCTGACTTGGGTGTTGGACAGGAGTTTGCCACCTCTATCTTCACTAACAGTCAGAGCGCATTGGCAGTTGTGAGAAACCCAGTTTTTCATGCTCGCACAAAGCACATTGAAGTGCATTATCACTATGTCAGGGAGAGACTCTCAGCAGGAGAGATCAGCTTGGCCTATGTGCCAACACAGGACAACCTCGCCGATCTTTTCACAAAGGCGCTTCCTCATGAGAAGTTCGAAGCTTTCCGCAAAGCTTTGGGCTTGCTCCCCTTTGTGGATTGATCTACTTCGGGCATGGCACTCCCCTATACATGAGTGCCAGCTCTCGTTCACACCATCACTCCCAGGGGGGATTTGTTTGCCATATATATAGGCAGTGATGTGTGTGAACACACTTAGGACCGCCGGGGCACTTTTTCCCTCTTTAGGAGGTTTTTTCCCCCGGCTTGTATATATGCCCATCATTCTAGGGCTAACTTATCTTTTGTACATTGACACAATCTAATACACTTTGTGTTGTGTGCATTCTTGCTTCTTCTTCTCCAAGATTTTGTGTGCTTTTCTGCAACCCTAATTCCAACATTTCAACCATTCAAAAAAAAATCTTATCCTTATCTCTCTACAGGGCACAATTGATTGTGTGGAGGGAGGCGGCCATAGCTGGAAGGAAGGATTCTCTCTCTCTCTCTCTCTCTCTCTCTCTCTCTCTCTCTCTCTCTCTCTCTCTCTCTCTCTCTCTCTCCGTTGAACACACCCAAGCGCTCCATTGCAGGTAAACAATTTCGTTTTTTTTGCTTTGGAGCTTGTCTGTGAAAGAAGAGTTTTTCGTCTGGTGTAGAGAGAAAAGTCGGCTGTGAAGAGAGAGGGGCGGCTGGAGCTTTTCGTCTAATGTAGAAAGAGAGGTCGAGTGCGAAGAGAGAGAACGGATGTCTGGTGCTGTCTGGTGTGTGGAGGGAACCGGCGCTAGTAATGAGCCTGCCTGGTGCTTCCAGCGGCCAACCCACAAGCGGCCAGCCAGGCCAGCACTGGCGGGCGGCCAGCCCATAGACGCGGCCAGCGAGGCCAGCGCAGCGGGCGGCGGCCAGCCCACAAGAGGCCAGCCAAGCCAGTGCAGTGCCGGCGGCGACCAGCTAGGCTAGCGCAGCCGGCGGCCAACCCATAGGCGGCCACCCAGGCCAGCAGCCCCCGACGGCCAGCCAATTTTTATATTTATTTATCTTATTTTATTTTTTTTAAAAAATAAAATAAAATAAATCAAACAAACACCTCTCTCCCGGCAGTTGGCGAGGGATAATCCAGGGTGTTTCAGGCACAAGTTCCCGCATGGAATAATTTTTTTTAATGAGTTGCAGGCACCTTTCTCTCGGATCGGAGCATCCCGGAGTAGCAACGCTTGTAGAGGCTCGCAGCGCAACACAAATCGGCAGTTGACGACAGTCGTCGTCGTAGGCGACCGTAAGGGGGGTCACTACTCTCTCTCCACCACTGCTCATTTTATTACTGTTTTTTTTGTAATTTCCGAGTTCTCACATTTTTATTTGTGCAAGAATTAAAGATGTCTGTTAGGCGTAGTGTGTCCCCATCGCCTTCTACTTCTCTAGGGTTTTCAGGTCTCTTGTCCTCGGTCGTGGGTTTGACCCCGATCGAATTATCAGGTCGTATACGCCCGGCCGTTGTCCGGTCCGGAGTGCGCTTGTCGATCACGCGTGATCAGCCCACAGCGCCTCCTCGTCTGTTGACCCCGCCTTAGGACCCAACGAGCCCGCAGCGGCCGCAATTAGCAGATGACCAATTTCTGGCCGATGAGCCAAATGACATGAACACCGACGTCACCGAGGGAACCGAGAAGGACCTCTTGGAAAATGACGACAACGATTATGACCTATTGGACCCTGTCGACGTCCTAACAGAGACAGAGCTCTCTAGTGGACTTTTTAAATATCTTAATGCAAAACTGAACAATATGGGTAAAACTGACTTAGTCACGATGCTACAGAGCATCTCCACACGGTTAGACGCACTAACAGCCGCCTCGGCTAGTACTCTAACTCCTCGTGATAGACGAGCTCCTGTGGCACGGGTGAGAGTAGCCTCACTAGTGGTTGCAGGAGTACAGGCCGATACGCAAGTCGATGCGCCTGCGAGGCCGTCCGTAGAGACAGCTTCGTCGTTATTGAAAGACTTGAAGCCGCCTAGTTTTGGTGGCGAGGAGAAGGAGAGAAACAAGGACTCAGTCAACATGTTTCTAGCAAAGTGGTCAGACTTGCACGCGCTGCGAGCGATAGTAGCCTAGTCGGATACAGCCTGTAGAGGCTAGCCTCTCATTAACCGGCAAAGCGTACAAGTGGTGGATGAGTTTGACAACTCGTCCTGCCACTTGGACGAAGTTTGAAATGATGTTTCGAAAAGAGTTTTTGCCTGCTAATGAGGCGGAGAGAAGCTGGGAGTTATGGGACAAGTGCTCGATGGAGAACAAATCCCTGACTCAGTACATCTCAGACTATAGGGAGATAGTACTCAAGCTAAAGGAGATCGATGCATTCCAGACATTGCGAGGCTTTAAAAGAGGCCTCAAAGATGATTACCTTGAGTACATAGAGCCCTTACAGCCTAAAGACTTAGCAGAGGCAATTAAGTATGCGCAGATATTTGATGACATCAAGCGCCGTAGTGCACGTGGTGGTTCGAGCAGGGCCGAGGGTAGTGAGAAGAGGAGGTCAGGCCTTAAAAGAAAAGGGTTCCGCAGTGATAAGCGGGGGAATAGGATGGACCAGGAAGGACAGGGTGGTCATTAGTCTAAAAAATCGCGACCATCCAGGAAGAAAAGAGACAGCGAAATCCAAAAGAAAGAGCAGTATATTAAAGCGCGAAAGGAAAATCGCTGCTTTAATTGCAACGATGTAGGGCACGCGAAGGCTGAGTGTCCAAAGCCTAAAGCCAGCACGAGTGGCAACGAGCCCAAAAAAGATGGTAAATCCTCTAGGCAGTTGCATACAGTGCAGAGACTCCCTCTCAGTTCCGCAGAGTTCAGAGAGGTGACAGTGATCGGTGACACCAACGATGTGGCAGCCTACTGTAGGTCCACATGACATGGTGTGCATGTATGGCACCATAGGTGGTTGTAGAGTCACAGTTTTTATTGATGATGGAGCTAGCCACAACTTCTTGAACTACTCGTTAGTCAAGAAGTTGGGGTTGATTGAGACCCGGAGTGATCATGAGTATACTGTTGGCCTAGCCAATGGGTATGGCAAAACGGTATGGAATACCGTAGTATTGGGGGTCCCATGATCTATGCAGGACTACGAGGCTCCGCTTGACTTTTAGGTCATGCACTTAGCCAGAGTAAACGTATATCTAGGCAGGGAGTGGCTGTATGGCTTGGGCCCTGGGCCCTAGTCTAGCTCGGAATTACCTACATAATATGCTACGTTTTGAGCATGGAGGTAGAGTCATTACCCTACAGGGCGACCGTACTGTCCCCACCACACCACTTATTTCCTCCATGGAGCTGTGCACAACGGTCCGCAGAGACCAGATAGCAGAGGTATATGCTTGTTACCCTCTTTTAAATTCTGTTTTCGTGGATGAAACTGTAAATGATGTTTGCGTAGACAAACAAGGAAAACAAAATAGCCTTGGACGAGACCCACTATTTGAAAACCCTGTTTGGCATGCATGCGATTCAAACAAGAAAAAATCCAAGGTGAAAGAGACATTAAAGAAAAAGTACGTAGATACTTTAATGAAACGATCCATCTTTTACAGAGGTCTGGCGCGCTGTACGCATATGCACTTCTTCACAGACATGACCACCTCCCTCGTTGGCACGGATTGCTAGTCCGGAGAGACTGGCCGAAGGTGCAACGGGAAGGGAAGCGAGAGTTAGTCCGGAGAGACTAGCCGTGTCTTCTGGGTATAGTTTGGAGCCGAAGAGCTCTGACGTAAGCCCTTCATCACCTTTCACTGCCACGGCTTCAAAGGGGGGTGATAAACTTCGACGGGGGGAGAAATATGCTAATTACTCCATTGACGACGGGTACTTACTCTACAAGGGTAGAGTATGTGTACCAACTATTGGTGACTTTCGGGCCCAAATTCTTAAAGAAAGTCATGATAGTCCAAGTGCGGGTCATCCCAGGATTCAAAAGACCTATGCACTAGTAAAAAGATAGTTGGCCTAGTTTGTTTAAGGACGTCCAGACTTATGTGCTGAAATGCAATAAGTGCCAGTTCAATAAACACGAACATCTTAAGGTTGGAGGACTACTCCATCCACTGGAGATTCCTCAAGGAAAATGGGAAAGCATTTCCATGGATTTTATTACCGGTTTACCCAAGACGAGTCGAGAGAATGACTCTGTGTGGGTGGTAGTAGACAGGTTAACTAAAATGGCAAAGTTTATCGCCGCAAAGAAAACTGTTAAAATGCCAGAGTTGGCAAAACTCTTTATTGAACATCTCTACAAGCTATATGGCCTGCCCGCAGATATAGTGTCGGATAGAGATAGAAAGTTCAATAGTCATTTTTGGAGGGAAGTCTTTAAAAAGTTGGATACTGCTCTGAGTATGAGTACGGCAGATCATCCGGAGTCTGATGGTCAAACTGAAAGAGTTAACCAAATTCTAGAGGATATGTTGCGTTCTTATGTTAGTAAGAAGCAATCTAATTGGGAAGAGTACTTGCCCTTATTGGAGTTTGCCTATAACAGCTCCAAACACTCAGCGTGGATTTACACCATTCATGTTAATGTATGGATTCCAGCCGAGATCTCCGATGGCTGTAGGCCTGAAAAGGAGAAGATTCAATCTGTCAAGGATTTCCTTGAAGATATGAATGATATGCTCAGAGCCGCACGTGAGAGCATTCGTAGCACTCAAGATCGCGCTAAAACTTATGCGGATAAAGGACGTAGAAAGGTGACCTTTGCAGAAGGTGACTTTGTATTCCTTAAGGTTCCTACGCAGTCAGAAACCATGAAAATGGGAAAGTGTGATAAACTTTCTCCAAGATATTGTGGTCCTTTTAAAATCCTTAAGAAGATTGGGGATGTAGCATATAAACTTGAGTTACCGAAGAGTTCTCAAGTCCATCCTGTCTTCCATGTCAGTAAACTGAAGAAATCAGTTCACGGGTTAGAGAACACAGTTTCTCCAGAGATTTTGGTGGACTTGATAGAGCCACCAAAGATACCACATGAACCTGAAAAGATTCTAGAGTATCGTGACAGACAAACCCGACATAAAGTGTACTAGGAGGTACTTGTTAAATGGACAGACAGGGATGAGGAGGCAGCTACTTGGGAACGCCGTAGTGCAATTTCCAAGAGGTTTTCCCAGTTTGTTTTCGAGGACAAAAACTCTTCTTAAGGGGGGGGTAATGTCATGTAGGCTGTAACGCCTGTAGTGACCGACGGGCAGACTGGATGGCCAGATGGGGCTTTAGCGTCAACGCCTCGGTCGGAGAATGTCGAGGACGTGGCCATCCGGGGTTCAGTGGGAGAGGACGCCCATGCGGAGTCATGGGCGGCCCGTCCCCTCCTGTGGTAACGCCCGTAGTGGTGTTACGGTAATCTAATAGTTTTGCTTACAGGGAACTCAAGCTCTCCCTCTCTCCTTCATTCTCTTTATGGTATCTAAGCTCCGGTTCATGTGAGAGCTAAGGAGGCAAGAACAAGGTAAAGCAGTACATGGACACTCTGAGAAAGTGTTGATTTTGACTATATGCCTAATTTATGGTTTTGTGCAAAATTACATCAGAAATCTGGTTACATGACAATCTATGTAGAAGTTATAAGATTAGCAGGTGTTGGCAAATGTATGTACACGTGACTTTGTTCATATTCAGTGGATTTAGAAAAGTTTTACAATACCACAGGTAGTGAATTGTTAGAGTTTGTAGATTACTATAAGTGAAGAAGTCATTAAAAGTGCTTAGTTGCTCTACAAGTAAAGATGTTTGATAGCTTGTTACAAATTGTGACCGAGAAGTTGGACAAGAATAATTTACAGGCATGGAAATTTAGGATGGTCAATCTCTTTATGGAAAAAGGACATTGGGAGTTTATCATAGGTGATGAAAAGGAGCCATAGATTGATAAAGAATTTCGACCCCACAACAAGTGCAAGCATATTAAGTATAGCATGAAAGAGCCATAAAGGTGATGTATTAGCTATTTGTCAATGTGACAGACTCTATGATTGTGTATATATAGGATGCACAAATGCGTAAGGAGACCTAGGACATCTTGGTATAACACAAACACCTAAGCTCAAAAGATGCAGCTAAAGCAGGAGTTGCATAATGTGACCAAAGGGAAGCTGAGTATAAATGATTGCTCGTTGAAGGTTAAAGAGCTTGCTAATGCCCTTACTTCTATTGGATCACACCAAATGTGGTGTCCGTGACCTTGAATGGCCTTGGTAAAGAATATAGCCAGTTTAAGATCTCCATTGGATTTCGAAAGAACTTTCCTACTTTTGAGGAATTGATTTCTCTCCTCATCCATGAGAAGATGAATATTGGGGAAGGTTCATCTTCTCGAAATGCACATAACATGCCTTCTACTCAGATACAAGTAGAGGTATCAGCAGGTCGTCATTTTAGAGGATGAGGTGGTGTCGATTTAGAAATAAAAACCAATAGCAAAAAACAACAACAACAACAAGAAAATCAATGTCATAGAAGTGGAAGAGGCCACTCTAGAGATAGGGGGAGCTAGAGAGGTCGAGGTGGTTGGTAAAGAAATAAGAGTGTAAATAGAATGGAGTGCTATTACTATGGCAAACCATGGCACATTGTAAAGGACTATTATAAAAAGCAGAATGATATCAAAAATGGTAAGCTGCAGCAAGGCAACTATGCATCATTAAGTAAACACGGTGATGACAGAAGTAAGCAATTGTTTGTGATGTAGCACATGCTCAGTTCCATGATAGGAGATGTGTTAGGATCGGGAGATATTTGGTATGTGGGTTCTAGCACTTCTAACCACATGATGGTGAGTGGTTTAGAGATATGTAGAAAATGGAAAACCAGGTTATATAGAAATAGGTAATGACATTGTGCACCCCATTACACATGTTTGTAAGGTGCCATTGTCTATGCAGGATGGAAAAATGAAGTACTTGATAGATGTACTTCATGCTCTAAATATTACAAAGAACCTAGTTGTTGTTAGATAGATGGTTGAGCAAGGTCTCCAAGTGAGGTTAAATCCTTAAGGGTGCTTTGCGTGGAAGACTTCAAAAAACAGTGCTACTTGGTTGCAAAGGATAGTAGAAATGGTAGGATGTTTACTTTAGATGTTAACATGTCCGAGGTAAAAGCATCCATGTTTATGCACGGGGATATGTGTCATTGTAGATATTGACATATGGTACAAATGCATTGGTCATATGAATATATAGCAGGCTAAAGTCTATGTAGGCCCAAAATATTGTTTTACAGGTTTGCCAAAGTTTAAGGTTGATGGTATGCACAAAGTATGTGAAGCATACCAGCTTGGTAAGTAAGCCAAACATGCTTTCCCATATGAAAAGCAAGTCAGTGCATGGCCATTGGATGTTATACATTCTAATGTATGGACTGACCAAGACTATAACAGTTAAAGGCTACAGGTACTATGTTATATTCATTGATAATAACACTAGGAAAGTATGGGTTTAATTTATGAAGGAGAAAAGTGAGGTGTTTTCTCACTTCAAAGATTTATAGACTTAGTCAAGAAGGAAAAAGGTATGTAGATCAAATGCCTAATATTGGATGGTATGGGATAATATTTCTCTACTGAGTTTAGTGATTTTTTGAGAAACGGGGAATCAAGAGGCAATTCATATACAGATACACTCCACCAACATAATGGTATTGTAGAAAGGAAAAAGAAGCACATCATAGAAGTTTCTCATGCCTTGATGTCTGAAAAGAGTATGTCGGATTATTTTTGGACTAAGGCAACATAGCAGCTACTGTGTACATTATGAACAAGACCCCCACCACTGTAACTGTTTGTGGCATGATGCATGCACATAAGTTTACATGCAAATGTGTCTCACTTGAAAGTGTTTGGATGCATTCAAATGTGCATGTTCCTAATTAAGTGAGAACAAAGTTGGATCTATTGGTTATGCTTTGGAGCGAAAAGGTTATAGATGTTATAACCCTACCACTCGTGAGATGTAAGTAAGTAGGGATGTTGTCTTTGATAAGATGAGTAGCTAGTATGCACTAATGAAGGCAATGAAAGATGCAAAAGTAAGAACTAATAAGTAGTAATCGTAGGTGCTTAGTGGACCTAGAGAGTCCTCTAACAGTGGATCTAGTGTTAGTCCATGACTAGGTATGTTAAGACAGATGTAGATACACATGTATCACACAAAAGGGAAGAAAAAGGTAGATTAACCTTTTGTACGTGATCTATTAGCAGGTCACTCATATGTGGATAGTTAATCTAGTGGCTTCAAGCACAGCCTTAATGAGGAGCATGGAATTTCTTTAGTTGGTTACCCCTTGTACAAGGAGAACCAAGGCTGTTTTGAGGACCCCTAGTAGTGATCCAGGTGTATGCATGTCTATGAGGGGTTTAGATACCATGTTGACAAGTTGAGATATAATGGATATATAGCTCTTCATTATGCTTACATGGTTAAAGCATATATAGGAGTTGGTCCACTTGTTTTAAGGAGACAATTGAAAATACAAAATGTGAAGATACCATGGATGAGGAGGTGGCAGCATTGGATGCAGATACAACATGGGAGTTAGTGCCTTTGCCTAAGGTAATTGGATATAAGTGGGTGTATAAAGTCAAGCATAACTTGGATGGATAAATGAGCATGGAAGAGTGAGCAGATATAAGGAAATTAGATGTAAGTGGGTATATAAAGTCAAGTATAACTCGGATGGATCAGTGAACAGATATAAGGCAATTGGATGTAAGTGTGTGTATAAAGTCAAGCATAACTCGGATGGATTAGTGAGCAGATATAAGGCAAGATTGGTTTGCCAAGGGTTATGCACATACCTATGGCATTGACTATGAGGAGACATTTCGCCCGATTGCAAGAATGGCAACCATGAGAGCTGTCATTGCTATGGCTACATCGAAGGATTAGTATTTACATCAAATGGATGTAAAGAAAGCTTTCTAGCATGATGACTTACAAGAAGAAGCATACATGATGTAGCCATCGAGTTATGAGAGTGATCCTAAATTTTATGTGCCGGTTACACAATGCCTTGTATGGCTTGAAGTAGGCACCTAGAGCATGGTCAAATAAGATCGGGGAGTATCTTGTTATTACCATTGGATTTTATATATCATCGTAGATTTTTTACTTTATGTGAAAAAGATCGGGGAGTATCTTGTTATTACCATTGGATTTTATATATCCATCGTAGATTTTTTACTTTATGTGAAAAAGACAAATAGAGGGATCTTGTTGTTAGTCATTTATGTGGATGACTTGATTATCACTAGTTATAGTGATGCTGGCATGCATGATGTCATTTATGTTGTTAGTCTTTTATGTGGATGACTTGAGTATCCACTGATTATAGTGATGCTGGTATGCATGATGTCAGGATGCTTTTGAAGCAAAATTTTGAGATGAAGGATTTGGGTGAGCTAAGGTATTTCTTGGTTATAGAGGTAGTATGACAAGTTATAAGCCTATTTTAGTGTCATTAGAGTAGAGCATTAAGCTTTCTACAGATATAACTGAGCATTTAGAGGACCCCACTATGCATAGGCACATAAGGGTTGTTGATTATATAACCATTGCTAGGCCATATTTTAGATATGTTGTTGGAATTGTGAGTCACTTTATGTAGGCCCCCAGGAAGCCACCTTGGATGTGGCTAGACAAATTCTTAGGTACATAAAGTCCACATTTTATTGTGGACTTTTTTATGAGATTGGCACAAAGAGACACCTATATGGGTACACAGATATTGATTGGGCTAGTAGTGTTGTAAACATGAGATCTACTAGTAGTGGCTTTATATTTTCTTTTAGGCGTGTTGTTGTGAGTTGGAGCATCAAGAAACTACCGATAGTTACCTTGTCAAGTTCAAAGGTAAAGTACAGGGGTGTTGCTATGATAGCTTCATTTTGAAAGCTACCCAATGATATGGGTGAGCCCATCTCGATAGGGTCATTGTCATTTATTATGATGATATGAGTAGCCAATAACCCAATCAATCGTGCTAGGATGAAGCACATTAAGGTGCATTATTACTTTATGAGGGAGAAGGCTCTAGCAGGTGATGTGGATTTGGAATATGTTAGCATCATAGAGGATCAAGTGGCATCTTCACAAAGGCATTGGGTAAAAAAAAGCTCCACAAGTTTAGGAGTTTTCTTGAAGTACAATCTAGGGATTTGAGCTCGAGGGTAGTGTTGAGATATCGGGACTCAACCAGTGCTATGGACATTTGATGACATGCCTGGGTGTGATAGCTTCCACACTTATGCCATTGACATGATTGGTGAGATCATAGGTGATTGCCATTAGTGGTTTGCAAGTTATGTGTCAACCACTTTGGTTTATTAGAGTTATGGCATAGTTATATCGCCAATTCATGTAGTCAGGTTCACACTATGGACTGTTAATTATAGTAGGCGAGTACTTTCTTGTATAGTGTGTATTCTTATCGAGTCTTTGGTTTATGGCTGTAGAGAAAAGAAGAAGATAGAAGAAAATTCAGCCATTTGTCTCTCTTTTGGGTGTGTGTTTTGCTTGCAAGGAACTTAAGCTCTCTCTCTTTTGGGTGTGTGTTTTGCTTGCAAGGAACTTAAGCTCTCTCTCTCTCTCTCTCTCTCTCTCTCTCATGGATTGTCTTTGAAAATCTCCCTCTGTTTGTATTCAATTTTATAGACTATCTTAATGCTACTAATCACCCATATCATAAACTCTTAGTGGTGAGCTCTAGGATATATGTATTCTTTGTACATTTCTAGAAGGGCACCTACTATTCCCTTGCCCTTGCTCTTACCCATAAGAGCTTGATGAAGTGGAGAGCTCCAATTGATCTCAAACACACCTATCCATTATTCGTGCCCCAATATAGGCCCCATTTTTTGTTTATTCTCTCTTTAATCCACGCATGAAAAACAAGGTTAGGAGTGTTTGGCATGTCAATTAGCCATCCCTTACCTCATCTCCACTTTTTATCCATAGGGTCTAATATGTTGTAGTACTAGGTTATCGAGTCACATAGTTATTCCATCCATGATAATGTTCCTATCATCTCTCCCAAAAAATTTTCCTTAATTTTTCTATTTGTATTCTTGTCTCTTGAAATAAAGAAGAATATAACATATAGAAAGACTCCAAGATACACTTTTGATCTAAAATCTCAACCTTTATGATAGAAGAGATATCCTTTCTAGTGTGTTTGGCTTTAAGGCATTTGAAAAAACCTTTTCTTTTAAAGTTTCCATTCTCTCTCCACCATTTGGACGGTTGCATCTTGGCTTTTTTGGAGCTTTTGATGAATCTTTTCCAATTAGTTTTATTAATCTAGCCCTCATCTTCTTTTTGTTAAAGACTAGCTACTTCCTCGAAGAATAGAAAAAAGTTCTTAGATCTATTTTCATCGATCAATGGTGAAAATTGTAAGTTGGAGATACATACAAGTGGATTCTTCATTTAGAATTTTGCTTTTTAGTAATGAGGAGTTTAACATGAAATTAAATCCTCCATTCCTAGCATTTTTGTTTAGAAATTTGATCTCCAGGGGCAAATAACCCCCCATTATGGTATCTCTCTTACATGAGATGTCCATTCCCATTTTATTCACTAGTAGCATGGATTATGATTATTTAACTTAGGGAACTACATATAGAAAAGGAGCTAATTCCAAGCAAGTCTCTATATGCCTTTGATGATATGATTGCTCCATCCACATCTATTTGTTTTATTACTACACATGTTGAAATCACCACATATGATTGCCCTTGTCCCCATATTAGTTATCTCCATCCACAAAGGTCTCCTATCTTCCTCCTAACTGGAATATAAACATTAGCATTTTACCAATTCACTCCATCATTGGCTATGCAGATCCAAATCCATCTCCTCGAATCTACAACAAGACTATCAATGATATTCATTGATACTCCCTTGATTAGAGATGGCCATAGTTGTACCACCTATTTTCTGTTCTCCATCCTTTCCAAATTTTGCTAATGGTTTCTTAATTCCTATGGATTCTTTGATCCCCCAATCTTTATCTTATGAAAGCAAAGTACATCTAAGCATGTTATGGCTCACCAAACCCTCCTTGAAACACATCCAACAAGAGATTACCTAGTGAACCGCAAATGTTGTGAGGATCTTTCCAATGGCCGAGCTTGTAACCCTTGAGGTCCCTAAGCTTTACAAGTCCTTGAGAAGCAATTCATCCGCACCAAGCATAAAAGCGTTGTCACACCGCCGCATCGCAGTACGTGTACTTTTCGCTCCTCTCATCTGACTTCACTCACACACACTCACTAGCATGGATTAGAGAGATATTAGCAAGAGCAAGACTCTATTGCACAATGGGAGAGTTTTTTGTATTATGAGAGAAATTCACTTATATACATGGCCATAAATGTTCACACTCACTTAAACTGTGGCCGAACGGGCACTTTAGGCTCATAAGAGACCTAATGCTATTACAATGACTACTCTCATAACATATTATGACTACTCTCATAATATATCCATGAAGTAAATCACTTGGGACTTCATCCTAACTTACTACCACATGTTCTTAAAACAAAAATTATCATAAGTATTCTATAGGACCATTACAGGTGCCCATCCAAGTTGTAGATTTGGACACCATTGCTTTATATCTTGAATGTATGACCTTTTATTGTATCTACCTTGACACCTTGATATAAGATAATGGTAGTAGCTCTTGTTAACCCTAGGAATGGGTTAGCATTCCCCCCTTCTTGATGCCGATTGCATCTTCGTGAGATTGCATTGAAGACCTTTTTGTGGTGGGGAGAATTGGCAAGCTTTGTTGATGGCTTTTGATATTGAGTGACATTCAATGGTCTTTGTTCCACTGGAAGAAATAACAAAGGCTAGTTAATAAATGAAAAGGTTAGTAAGTGATTAGTTAATAAATGAAAAGGTTAGTAAGTGATTAGTGAGAATTCCTAACGGGGTGGGGGTTTTTTCGAGTGATTGCAATTTTATATTTTTGTGAGTATGTTTTTTTAAAAGAGGGTTATATTTTTTGCTCACCTTGTTTTTGGCAATCATAAGTTACATTTGATTTGTGTTAGTTGGGAAACTAAGAGATGTTAATTATGAGGGAGAAGAGAAGGAAGAATATGGAGGAACGTAAACAAAATCATTAGAATGAGGTTGTGATTCTCATTTCCTCATGTGATTCATTGAAGCGACATTCATCACTTGAAGAATTTGACCTTCGACGATGTCCTATATGTGGTAGGATTTGTGTCAAATGTTTTTGAGTAGGACTTGTTCCTGCATGCTTCTTCCCATGTGCTTTTTATGCTTTTATGTATATTTAAGTGCTCTATGAAAGCAGATATACATGAAGGACAAGAATTGAGTCAAATAGACTCTTATTGAGCTGCTACTTGTTGAAGTAGCCACTTGTTGGTGAGGCATGAAATAATTACTTTAACTTGCGAGGCTAATATAGATATCTTTACCAAGGATTAGATATCAATGTGTTGTGAAGATTTATGTTTTCTTTTGAAGAGGTTTGCAATTTGAAGGAAGACTCCAGGTGACCATGGCCTCCCCATCTAGAGATGTACCTAGAATATTGTCGATGGTGAGGCTTTGGTGCAAATGTTCTCCATTGCATGAGTATGGATATGTACTCTTGGAGTAGCTACATTAGCTTAGCCAAAAGAATAGTAAGCTATAAGCTTTACAAAAATGTATTGGCTATATTGAAGATCGTGGGGAGTTTCTTGTGATATTCTACCTTTTTTAGGTAGGCCATTTGTGTAACTTCCTTGTGTTTTTGTTTTTGTTTTTTTTTCTTTGGTGATGGAAAGAGTGTTTGTAAAGTGAGCAATAACAACACTAGAGTGATGTGGGGAATTAGTAGAGTAATAGTTGTGTCATGAAGCAGCAGACTATAGGTCACGACATGAAAGCTTAACACGTGAAAGCTTAAAGCGTTAAGTGTTAAGGCATGAAGTGTTAAGACGTGAAGGCTTAAAGTGTGAAAGCTTAAAGTGTGAAGGGTTAAGACGTGAAGGCTTAAAGTGTGAAAGCTTAAAGTGTTAAGGGTTAAGACGTGAAGGCATAAAGTGTGAAAGCTTAAAGCATGAAGGGTTAAGGTGTGAAGGCATAAAGCGTGAAAGCTCAAAGCGTGAAGTGTTAGGGCGTGAAGGCTTAAAGCGTGAAAGCTTAGAGTGTGAAGTGTTAGGGCGTGAAGGCTTAAAGCGTGAAAGCTTAAAGCTTAAAGTGTTAGGGTGTGAAGGCTTAAAGCATGAAATCTTAAAGCATAAAGTGTTAGGGCGTGAAAGCTTAAAGCGTGAAGGGTTAAGGCGTGAAGGCTTAAGGTGTGGAGTGTTAATTCGTGAAGGCTTAATGCATGAAAGCTTAAAGCGAGTTTATCCTTGATGTGCTCATAAATCTCCATTTGTAGACGTGGGAATTGATTCTTGAATTTGTGGTTCAAGTGTTATCAAGGCAGTAGGTACAGCTTCTGGTTGGTTACCTTCTGGTTGGTTACCACCATTGGGGAGAATAAGCAAGCTCTTGTGTATATGTTATATGCACAGCGAGGGATTGAGTGGCTTGCTTGGTTTTGCATGGGCCTCCATGCTTGTTGAACTTCAAGTGAAACTGTAGGGGTTGAAGGTGTTGGTGAAGCATTCCTCCCTTTGTTTGATCTTGGCAACCATATGATGGGATTACCATCATAATACCCTTGTTCCTGAAGCACATGCACATGCACCCATCTTTGATTAAGATTATGAATTGGCATGGTTGATCCTTTTGGTGCTGAGGTGTCTTTCTTTGTGCAGGCTTAGGGGACTTTTTGATGCACTTGGGAATCCAAGCTTTGGTATTACCTTAGTAGTACCCTTGTGCTTGCAGTAATCCTTTTGGTAACCACACTTTTTGAGTTTCCGGAGTTCTTTGAGGAACTCGCATAGGTTTTTGTGGACGATGTTGTGGAGTACTGTTATTCTTCCTTGGCATTTGAGTTTTGCGTTGAGAAAGAGGCTTTGATTGTTGAGGCACCCAAGTTGGATTAGCACCTTCATAGTAGCCTTGAGCTACAAGTAGTTGCTTCTCCACCCACATTCTGATACCATTAAGATACCTGGATTTTGGTTGTCATGGTGGAGTTATTCTTTTTGGATGAAGTGGAAGGTTTAGGCACTCCTTCACATTGGTTTGGTGCTGAGGTTACGGGTTTGAGACTCATGGGTGTTGTTGACGATGAGGCATGAGTCTCTTGTGGAATGGTTATTGATGATGAGGCTTTTGAGCATGCATCTGTCTCCTTTGGTGAGGTCGGTCGATGAAGAGGTGTTGGCTCTGGAGCTTTTCCCTTGAGGTCCTTTTTAGAGATAGGTGGTTGCACTTGGGGGACTTCTTTAAGAATAGCTATTGATTGCGAGGTTGTGGCATTTGACTTCGTTGGTGAGTATGGAGGTAAAGGGGTAGATGCATTGTTCAAGTTGGTCAGTGACGCATGTGGGAGATCTTCATGTAGAGGGGCGTTCGAGGAAGAGGCTTGTAGCTTTTTGCGTTCAACATCATAGAAATCCATTAGGGTTGGTCCTCGTCTGTGTAGTATGGTATTGTCAACTTTGTGTTGTGACCATCATGATGATCCTATCACTAGCAAAGCATATTGGTGCTTGGGCAGCAATAGTCCATTTATTCCCCAAGATCAAATCTTCTTCCACCAACACATACTCAACCACAAAATACTTGTAATAAAGGGGGTTAGTTTCAATATACATTGTATGTTCAAAGTACCCCAAAGTTGGCATGCACAAGTCTTGTGTGAATGGAATTCTATCAGGATGAGTTATGAGTGTTGGGGTTGACCTAACAAATCCCATAACTCGAGGGTCATGAGATTGTGCTCTTGTTGGATAAAGTTGTGCTTGGATTGTAGTGATTTTATTGGAAAGTTCTAATCCAACCATAATTCTTGGGATATTCAGTAAGATATGTTGGAAGTTCCAGCTCCTCCAAGGTCTCTCCCTCTTGTAATAGCAATTGCACAATGCTTGCAGGAGTGTTCAAGCTGACTGTTTGCATGGATTCATCAATTGAATACAACACGTTACATACCCAAGTTCCACCAAAAATGACATCATACTCAAGGGAATCTGGGGTAACATGGAATCAAAATTCCACACTTCCATCGATTGTTTGAGGAGCATAATTAAAGAAACCTAGAACTTCAATGTTTTGTCCATTAGCATCCCTTGCAAGACCATTGTCTTTAGGGATGATTTTTGGTTGTCCCAATGATACCTAAGTGTCTATTGCAATGATGTTATGACTAACTCGAGGGCTAATCAATGCGTGTTTGTGCTTAACATCATTGCCCGTAGGAAAATCCAACCATAACATTATAAAATCTTCAAGAGGATCCATTGATGTTGTAGTTTTTGTTTTAGCTTCTTCAGATCCCATTTCGGTTTCATATTCCCATTCACTTTCATCCTCTTTTTAGCTTTCAATTTTTTCAATATAGTACCCAATGTGTATAATGGCACACTCGGTCCTTTGACAATTTTAAGGGATGATTTTTGGTTGTCCCAACAACAATGACACCCAAGTGTCTATTGTCATGATGTTATCACTAACTCGAGGGCTAATCAATGTGTGTTTGTGCTTAACATCATTTCCCATAGGAAATACTAACCATACCATGATAAAATCTTCAAGAGGAACCAGGGATGTTTTAGTTTTCGTTTTAGCTATCTCATTTCAGTTTCATATTCCCATTCACTTTCATCCTCTTCTTGGCTTTCAGATTTTTCAATAGTACCCAATCTGTACAATGGCACACTCGGTCCTTTGACAATTTTAAGTGAGGTCTGTTTGGAAACTTGCGAATCCTTAGAGTCCTGTTCTATGCAGTCCTTGATGTGTTGGTATAACTCGTGTGTTTAGCCGTTAAAGGTGCAAGTTTTGATGCTTTATTGTTCTCTGATCACCATTGTTCCAGTATCATCATCAAAGAGGCTCTCTTTACAAACAGCTCACTTGCAGAGTGAGGTACTTTCAATTGAGTCAATGTGTTGCGAACGTTGGAAAGAAGACTCGATTGCACATCCGAACTCCTCAACTTGGAAAACGGCTGATGATGCATGAGCTGCTCTAGAATTTCCTGTTGTTCTACTGTTGTTAGTCCTTGGGTCTATCGACGCCAACATCTAGCCATGGCTTTGCATATATTGTTCCTTGACCTGGTTCTTGAAAGGCTACCTTCCCTAGCAGGGTTGCGCACCTTGCATCGTTGCTCACGCTTCTTTTGCGCCCAATAGCCCTGGAGAAATTCTTGGTTGCCGACAGGTTCGTGAGCAGCTTGGGTTTCATTGATAGTATCCTCTATAAATGCAGGTATCCCTGACTCAAGGTTAGTGAAGGGATCACACTCAACCTCCAGCATGGTCTCTGTAAATATGGTGACGGCCTGAGCTGCCATGTTTATAGAGAGAGAGGGCTATGGTGTTCCGCAGGGAATAGAGGATGTGCAGGAGAGAGAGAGAGAGAGAGAGAGAGAGAGAGAGAGAGAGAGAGAGAGAGAGAGAGAGAGGGGAGGTCTGAGAGAGAGAGAGAGAGGGAGAGAGAGAGAAATCTGCTTCCTTGCATTCCACCCGCGTCTGCACCCACGTCTCCACCCACGTCTATCTGTTATGGGACGTTTCAAAAAAAGACTAAAGTATAACACCTCAGGGAATTTTCACAGCTTAATATTTCTCCTTTATTTCCTTTTTGCCCTCTTTTTCTTTACTCTTGTTCTACCAAGCCTAGGTGGTGTCAAGGACAACCAATTTTGTACCACCATCCCTTGCTTTCACCCATCATGTAATGTCGTTTACATTGTATTTGGTTTGTAGGTTCACAAGGGCTCTAATTGGTCTATGTTTCATACATGTTATAAGTTCTTTAAATGACCTATCATTTATATCTTTTATCATTTAATGTCATTTACATTGTATTTGGTTTGTAGGTTCACAAGGGCACTAATTGGTCTATGTTTCATACATGTTATAGGTTCTATCGTTTAATGCCGTTTATATGTTTTATCGTTTAATGCTATTTACATTGTATTTGCTTTGTAGGCTCACAAGGGCACACATTGAGGCCTTCTTCAGCCACCCATGATGTTCTTCTTTTCCAAAAGTTTGGCCAGGCATTGAGAGAGCAAATAAGAAAGAAAGTGGGTGGAGATTGAAATGGCCTTGGAGAATAAAAGTAATGACACATGGTACACTGCAACAACTGCAACTATTATTCTAACACAACCAATATGGTAGGTACTCAAGGTCTATGCTTATCTTTTTTGTGGGTGCGTGTGTTTATTTTCCTTTGTATTACATATTTTAGACATTGTGGGTTACATGTAGGAGGAGTTCAGTGAGGCACTCTGAGTAAGACATCCCATATGCCATAAGACGATTACGTGCGTGGGTTACATGTAGGAGGAGTTCAGTGAGGCACTATAGAGTAAGACATCCCATATGCCATAAGACGATTACGTGCGTGCATGCTCCAAAGCACTAAGAAAAGTGGAGATGTAGTTTAGGGATTGGGCATACAAGATGACACCCATTGCCAATCCATCAAATGGGAATGGATTCTTTGAGATCCTATACTCATTTGATTGGAATGCAAAGATTAAAACACCTATATCAAAGGATAATCTCCAAATAGTGCCGATTGAGAGGTATGCCCATTTAAATAAGGTACTTACATTCCATGTAAACCTCCTTTTCATGTAGCTAATATGAGTTTATGTGGATAGTAAGAAAGAGATTATCCATCTCTTGGTGACTCCCAAGAAAGAAGATTTTGTGTTTAAGGGAAAGGGAAAAGCAATGGAAAAAGGTATGGTGAAGGCCATAGAGAAGGTGTACTATGGTACAAAGGATTTGTATGCCCAAATAAGTGATGAAAACTGCTTCCACACATACATGAAGAAAGAGGTCTATTGGGGTTTCATGCATGAAGAAAGAGGTCTATTGGGGTTTCATGCTTGAAGGGGCAAAGATACTCTTGGATGAGTTGCAAAGAGTTCATGGCTTTGAATTCCCCAATACATTTGAGGCCTTTGCAGGATGCTTTCCCATACTTATGGAAAGATATGAGTCATGTGGTTGGTCAAGGTAAGCAACCTGAATTAGACAAACTACAACCATATAACTATAAGATAAGAGTACATACATAAAGGGAAAGTACTCTCCTACAACAACATACAAAATGGTCGGTCTATAGTGTTGTGAACCCGACTATAAGAGCTAGCGTTATAACTATGCCATAACTCTAGTACTCCAAAGTGGATGTCACACACAGCCTACCATCCACTGGTGGCATATTGACTATAATCTCACCAACCATGCCAGCGGCATAATTGCGGAAGCTTGTCACCACCTAGGTGGGTCATCAATGTACATCGCCATGGCACTAGTTGAGCTCAACTCCACACACTACACTCCAAGTAAGCTCCTAAACTTGTGGAGCTTCTCTGTCCCTAATGCCTTCGTGATGTCAACCACCTGATCCTCTGTGCTAACATATACCAGATCTACATCACCTGCCTAGAACCTTCTCCCTCATAAAGTGATAGTGCACCTCAATGTGCTTCGTTCTAGCATGATATACTGGGTTACTGGCCAACTATATGCTACTCATGTTTTCATAATAAGTGACAACTGGCCTATCCATGGGCTCACCCATATCACCAAGTAGCTTCTGAAACCAAGCTACCATAGCATCACCCTTGTACTCTTTCTCTGTACTACTCGATAAGGCAACTTTTGGTTACTTCTTATTGCTCCAACACATAGCAGCACTCCCAAATGAGAACATAAAACCACTGGTTGATCTCCTATCTACAACACTACCAACCCAATCACAACAATTATGTACCCATGTAATTGTATCTCTATACCAGACTCATAGAAAAGTCCATAATCAACTGTGGACTTTATGTACTTGAGAATCCGTCTAGCCGCATCCAAGTGTGGCTTCCTAGGGGCTTACATAAACTAACTCACAAGTCCAACAACATAACTCAAGTCTGGCCTAGTAATGGTCATGTGGATCAAGCTACCCACTATGCGCCTGTATATAGTGGGGTCCTCCAAAAGCTCACATGTATCTGCGGAAAGCTTTGTGTTTTGCTCCAATGGCACTGAAATAGTCTTACAGCCTGTCATACCATACTTGGACAACATGCCCATGACATATTGCCTCCTGCAATAACAAAATGCCATGAGGTGATCTCACCACCTATATGCCCAAAAAATATTGTAGCTCACCAAAATCCTTCATGTCAAACTTTTTCTTCAAAAGCCTCTTGACATCATGTATGTCAACATCACTATCACCAGTGATAATCAAGTCATCCACATAGATGACTAATAGCATGATCCCTCTTTTTGTCTTTTTCACATAAAGTGAAAAATCTACATTGGATATCAGAAATCCAATGGTAACAAGATACTCCCCGAGCTTTTTTGACCATGCTCTGGGTGCCTACTTCAAGCCATACAAGGCTTTGCGTAACCTACACACAAAATCTCGGTGTGCATTACTCTCATAACCTAGTGGCTACATCATGTAAACTTATTCTTGCAAATCACCATGAAAGAAGGAATTATTTACATCCATCTGATGTAAAGACCAACCCTTTGCTGCAGCCATAGCAATGACAACTCTCACAGTTGCCATTCTTGCAACCGAGTTGAATGTCTCTTCATAGCAACTGAGCTAAATGTCTCTTCATAGCAACCGAGCTGAATGTCTCTTCATAGATGTCTCTTCATAGTCAATGCCATAAGTCTACGCATAACCTTTGGCCACCAATCTTGGCCACCAATCTTACCTTATACCTACTCACTGAACCATCAGCATTATGCTTGACTTTATACACCCACTTACATCCAATTGCCTTCTTTTCCTTCTTAGGCAAAGGTATTAACTCCCATGTTGCATTTGTATTCAATGATGCCATCTCCTCATTCATGGCATCTTTCCATTTCTTATTTCTGAGCTCTAATTCCTATATTGCCTTAACCATGTAAGCATAATGATGGGTTGTATATTTATCATATCTGGCAACATGTCAATAGGGTATCTAGCCCTCGTCGACCTCCATACACCTGGATCACTGCTAGGTGTCCTCAAAATAGCCCTCGTTCTCCTTACACCAAGAGTAACCACATATGGAATGCCAAGCTCTTGATCAAGGCTCTACTCAAAGCTGCTAGAGTCACCATCCATATATGAGTGACCTGCTGATAGATCAGGCACAAAAGGTTAATCTACCTTTTCCTTCCCTATGCATGATACATGTGTACCTACATATGTCCTCAACCTGCCTGACCATGGGCTAACATTGGATCCACTGTGCTAGAGAACTCTCCAGGTCCACTAAGCACCTGTGATTGCTTCTCTACATGTGGTGCAGCATCAACACTTCTTACATCTACAACTGTTGTTGCCTTCACTATTGGTGCACACCAGCTACTCGTCTCTTCAAAGATAACATCTCTACTTACTCGCATCTCACGAGTGGTAGGGTTATAACATCTATAACCTTTCTTCTCCATAGCATAACCAATAAAGATGCATTTCTCTGCCTTTCAATCCAACTTTGTTCTCACTTCATCAAGAACATGTACATATGCAATACACCCAAACACTTTCAAGTGAGACACATCCAGTCTTATTCCTGTAAACTTCTGTTTAGGTGTCATACCATGAACAGCTGCAGTGGGTGTCCCATTCATAATGTACATAGTAGTTGCTATTACTTCTGCCCAAAAATAATGTAGCATATTCGTTTCAACCATCAAGGCACGTGCCACTTCTACAATGTACTTGCTTTTCTTTCTACAACACCATTATGTTACGGAGTGTACCTGCATGTAAACTGTCTCTTGATTCCCTATTTCCTCATAAAATCATTGAACTCATTGGAGAAATAGTATCCCCTACCATTTAATCTCAGGCATTTAATTTGCATGCCATTTTCCTTCTTAACCAATGCTTTAAATCTCTAAAAGTGAGCAAACACCTCACTTTTCTACCTCATGAAGTAAACCCACACTTTCCTAGTGTGGTCATCAATGAATGTAACATAATACGTGCAGCCTACAATTGTTGCAGTCTTGGTCGGTCCCCCCATAAATCTGAATGTATGGCATCTAATGGCCTTGCACTGACATACTTTTCATGTGGAAAAGCATGTTTGGCCTGCTAAGCTAGCATGCTTCACATACTTTGAGCATACCATCAACCTTAAACTTTGGCAAACCCACAACAATATTTTGGGCCTACATAGACTTTAGTCGTTGTACATTCACATGACCAATGTGCTTGTGCCATATGTTAATATCTGTAATGACACCTATTTCATGCGTAAACATGTCTGCCTTTACTTCAGGCATGTTCACATCCAAAGTAAACATGTCTGCCTTTACTTCAGGCATGTTCACATCCAAAGTAAACATCCTGCCATTTCTGTTACCCTTTGTAACCAAGAGACACTGATTTTTGAAATCTTCCACAAAACATCCTTGAGGATTAAACCTCACTTGCAGACCATGCTCAACCATCTATTCAATAGAAACTAGGTTCTTTGTAATATTTGGAACATGAAGTACATCTGCCAAGTACTTCATTTTTCCATCCTGCATATACAATGACACTTTACTAACATGCGCAATGGGATGCGCGGTATCATCACATGTTTCTACATAACCTAGTTTTTCTATTTTTTGTATGTCTCTAAACCACTCAGCAGGACTGGTCATGTGGTTAGAGGTGCTAGAATCCACATACCATGTATCTTGAGATCCTGACACATCTCCTGTTATGGAATTGAGCATGTCTTGCATCATAAACAGCTGCTCACTTCTGTATCACCTACCTGTTTACTAGATGATGCATAGTTGCCTTGTTGCAACTTTCCACTTTTAATGTCATTTTGACTTGTTGCAACTTTCCACTTTTAATGTCATTTTGCTTTTTATAGTAATCATTTACCATGTGCCCTAGTTTGCCACAACAGTAGCACTCTATGCTATTTGCATTCTGATTTTTTTGCCAACCACCTCGTCCTCTTTAGCTCCCCCTATCTCTAGACTGGTCTCTTCCACCTATGTATGATTGTTGCTACAAATCATTGGACTATTGTTGTCTAGAATTCTGATTTCCTTGTCATCCACCATCTTGGCCTCAACCATGACCTCTACCTCTACCTCTACCTGAAATAGAGTAAAAGGCATGCTCCAATGTGTTCTTACTTTGTGAAGAAGAGTCCTCACCTACTGACTTTTCTTCTATTATTAGCATAGACAACAAGTCTTGAAAGTTGGGAATAATCTCCTTGACTGCAATGGAGGTCTTGAATGGCTTGTACTCTTTGCCAAGCCCATTCAAACAGACACTCTTCTATTATTAGCATAGATAACAAGTCTCGAAAGTTGGGAATAATCTCCTTGACTGCAATGGAGGTCTTGAATGGCTTGTACTCTTTGCCAAGCCCATTCAAACAGACACTCACCAAATCATCATCTTCCACCGATACATTGATGGAGCCAAGGGATTCAACAATGCCCTTTATCTTTAAAGCATACTCATTGATAGAGATGCTTTTATTTTCTAGAGTATGTAGCTCTTACTTTATCTACAATTTCCTTGCCTTTATGTTGGTCTAGAACATCTGCACCAGATTCTGCCACGCAACTGTTGGAGTGTTGGCATCCTGTATGTGTGTTATCCTCATCCTATCATCGTGTCTGTGACTCTAATTGAAAGCCAATCCATGACTTTTCTTGCACCCTAGTTCTAATCCTTAAATGCCTTTGTCTGCTGGAGTGGCATTTTCTTCAGAGACAACTCAGGAGGCTCCTCATTGTCTCCTTCAACATAGTCCCAAAATCCTTTACCCCCATAAGGAAATTGGTCATTCTAAACTTCCAAGCATGGAAGTTGTTCTTGTCTAGCTTCTCACTGATAATCTGATTGATTCTGTCAGACATGTTTTCCTGTGACAATCAAAAATCTACAATCATACAATTTCTGTGTATCGCACATAAACCCCGGTGGTTGATGTAAGGTACCTACATAAGGATGGAGATAAGGTAAAATATGATACACCATCTAATTTCATTCTTTCCAATAAGGAGGGTTATAGTTTCTAACACCATGTACTCATCAATCTCTTGTAGGTTTGAACTTTAATCCTTGCAGCATACTATCAAGAGGGGTACACAATGCACATCGATCGGGAAGGTGGTGAAAATGTCAACTCTTCCTTATTTTCAACCAAGAGTAGTATGTTGATAGAGAGTAAATTAAATGGTGTTGAGGAATGCACCATTATTGGGAAGTCTTATGTGCGAGGAGGTGCAGAGAGATCTAAGAATGTTAGCAGCAGCAGGTAAGAGTAATCAAATTGTTAGAAAGATCCTCCTTTTTCATATTGATATATTGACTCATCATATACACTAAGTATATCACACTCTTATTGGTAGGTTGCTTTTACACACATTTACATTGCCTAGGGATGTCAACATTGACGTGTTTCCTGGCATTGGGACTATGGGGAGGTGTGCAAGGGAATCCCTTTGCCATTGTCTATGCATTGAGAAAGACATTACCTTGTTTGATACACTATTAATTGATCTTCTAGATGCCCCAACCAATGATGATGAGGAAGAGGAGTAGTGTTGTGCATGGTCACTTTCATGGAGTTTTTGGACCTTTTATAGACCTTATCATATTGCATACTATGTATTTAAGCAAGAAGCTAGTTTGAATTATAGGTTTTGAGTTTCTTCATTTACCAATCAAGGTTGAAGTTTTTTTCCATCCAATGCTTAGTTGGCACTATGTTGAATACATTAATAATTAGGTGTTGAGTTGGCTATCGTATATGTATTTTTGTGATGTATATTGCATATATGGCTTGAATTTAGACAAATATATTGCAACATATGTTGTTCATTGTTAAGTTGATCTAGCTATATGGATATGTATTTTTGTGATGTATGATGTTGCATAGATGGATTGAATTTAGATGAATGTGTTGCAAGCTGTGTTATTGCATAGATTGATTGTTGAGTTGTGAAGGTGTTATGAAATTTTGGTAATTTCCAAGGAAGTTTAAAAAAAAAGCTCACTAAAATTGGAAAAAAGCCCACATGCACAATGTCGCAAAAAAAATCACACCCTTGCATCCACAATGATGAGAGGAACACTTGTACCACCCTGGATCACACTTTTGATATATGCTATAACTCATTGATTTGGGATTTGGGTCAAGAGCCACTTTTTGGTACACTACTTACACATAGGTCTTGATTCCACATGTAGGTCTTGATGAGTAGATTAAGGATCCCAAATTTTAAATTTTAAAAAGTCAACCTTCTGTTGACCAAGGTTGATTGTGTATAAGACTCAACCGTAGGAGTTGACTGGCCTACACATATCTAAATGGAGAGGTTGATTGCTCAAATTGAAGGTCTTCATGAGTAGATTACAAGGGTTAATTGCTTTGATTGAAAAGGTTAGGGTTTTTGACTAAATAAGGGTTTTGACATGTTGACTCTTAGTTCTCATGGATAAAATTTGACGACCTTGGTATAATGTGAACATAATCTCAACCCCAAACCAAATATAACAATACATACCCTTGCTAGCATTCCATTGCTCATGCAATTTATTTACTTTGTGTTAATTGACAACCATTGCCATGCCATCTCTCAAGCATCTCTTGGGAGGAGATTGTTGTTGATCTCTTGCCAAGCCTTCTCACCCTCTCACTAAAGTTTGAAATCGAATGGCAAGAGTTGAGGCCATTTCTTCACCACTATACATCTAATCCTTCTCCTTAGTGCTTTACCAAAGTAGTTGTGTGGCAAGGAGAACTCAAGACACACTGTATCCTTGACCTCTCCTCTGGTATGCCAAGGCCTCCCTCTTAACAATCTAGATTCTAAAATGGATGTGGAACGAAAGTAGATTGTAGATGAGAAGTTGCTAATGAGAGGATAGAGTTGTTGATTCGCTTATAACGGTTGCATGTACAGTTCATGTTGCCATATATATAGACAGTGATGTGTGTGAACACACTTAGGACCGCCGGGGCACTTTTTCCCTCTTTAGGAGGTTTTTTCCCCCGGCTTGTATATACGCCCATCATTCTAGGGCTAACTTATCTTTTGTACATTGACACAATCTAATAAATTGTGTGTTGTGTGCATTCTTGCTTCTTCTTCTCTAAGCTTTGTGTGCTTTCCTGCAACCCTAATTCCAACAATTGGTATCAGAGCAGGCATCGGCTACTAGGGCTACACCGCCAGCACCCTCCAACTCACGTCCTTCGATTGAGGTGAGCTTTCACGAGTGCTTGCAGATCCCTACACTCTGCAAATAAGCCCATAGGTCTTGGCATTCTCAGAAATCGTATCTGAGGTCGTTTCGGGCTCCGTTTTTGCATTTCAAGTTCTGCACAGGTGTTTTCGTCATTTTCTGTAGAAATTATGACAGTGCAGTTTTCTGCAAAACAGACATACGTATTCTATTGTGGACCGTGCTACATAGCACGAGTTGTTCTCTGTTCAGTCTTTGCTTCATTACAGGGAGCTTTTGCATCAGTTTCAGTTAGTGGCCATGGCTGATAATAGCAATGATATATTTCGCATGTTGTCTGTTGATGACAAATTGGATGGAGACAGCAACTACCCACTTTGGGCATACATGATGCAGCATGTTTTGGTTGCAAAAGGAGTGTGAAACATTGTGCAGGGTATGGATGTACATCCAGGTTCTGTGGATGTAGGATCTGTTAAGGATATTGCAGGTTCTAGTAGCTCTACTGTTGCTGCTATTTTACCCACCACCACTACTGAACAAGCTCGTTGTGGGATGGTAAAGATGCGCAGGCTCATGCCTTGATTGCACTTTCTGTCAAACGTAACATCACCCCACATATTCGTTCAGCTAAAACAGCAAAATAGGCTTGGGATATTCTAGTTGGTTTGTATGCAAGTCGACGAGGCAAAAATCTCTTACCTGCGTAAAGAGCTAGAATGAAGATTATGCAGGAAGATGATGACATGAATGTTTTTCTTGCTGAGATTAAAGATCTCAAGGAACAATTGATTTCTGCAGGTGAGATTATTCCTGATCATTCTCTTGTGCAGATTGTTCTTGATGCTTTACCTGAGTCATATCAGACTTTTGCTTCCACGTGGAGACTTGTTACTGAGGATGTTGTCAAGTATGATACTTTAGTCAACAAGCTCTTGCAAGAAGCACAGTCCAGGCAAAACAGGGCTAGGTAGCGTGTAGTTGATCAAGCATTTGTTGCTGCCCAGCAGAGAAGAAGTGGTAAGGCAGCCCCTTCCACTATTTCTTCTCCTATTAGTAGGTCTGCAACTTCTTCTCCTTCCATAGGTAGCAACAATAGGTCTGAGAAGGCTCTTGATAAAGGCAAGAAAAAGATCAGGTGCAACTATTGTAACGCAAATGATCATGTCATTAAGAATTGCCCTAAGTTAAAGGCTAAAGAGGCAAAGAAGAAAGAGTCAAATGTAACCACAATAGTGGATGCTTCTACAAATGCAGATTCTACAAATGTTGTGCAGGATACAGAATGGGCCTTTAGCATGTATTGCCAGTATGATCCATATGTACATGATGCATGTTTGGCAGTTTCTGTTGACTCTCATGTATGGTATTTTGACAGTGGTGCTACAAAGCACATTACCTCGCATCGTGATATGTTCACTTGTCTTGAGGCTGTCCCTAATGGGAATACTGTCACATGTGCCAATAATGCTTCTTATCTAGTGAAGGGCATTGGTAAAATTGTGTACTGCTGCAAATGGCAGTGCTTTCACACTTTCAGATGCTTTGTATGTGCCAGGGATAAAGAAGAATCTATTGTCTATCTCTGCGCTTGCTAGACTTGGACTTGTAATCAAATTTGTGGATGACAGATGTACTGTTCATGATTTGACTTCTGGTGATACGATTATTGTATCTGGCACCTTGTTTCGTGGGATGTATAGGCTCAGTTCTTATGACAAGTGTGTGGAAGATTGAGCAAATGCAGTTTCTGATGAAAAGGCATTTTCAGATGCAAAACTATGGCATGCTCGTTTTGGTCATCTAAACTTTGCTAGTTTGCTGCGTTTGCAGAAATTTGATATGGTTGCTTCATTGCCCCCTCTTGAGGCACCATTGAAACATGTTTGTGAAGGCTGTATTTCGGGCAAAATGCAGCGTTCTGCGTTTCCAAAGGATGGTTCTGTGCGGGCCACTCGCAAATTGCAACTTGTACATAGTGATGTATGTGGGCCTAGGCAAACTCCGTCATTTGGTAAACACTTGTACTTCGTGACTTTCATTGATGATTACTCAAGGCATGCATGGGTATATCCACTGAAGGCAAAGTCCGAAGTGTTTTTGTGCTTCAAACAGTTTATGCTTATGGTTGAAAATGTATCCAATTGTACTGTGGGCACCCTCCGTTCTGATCGAGTGGGGGAGTACATGTCTAAAGAGTTTGATGCATTTCTGGCTAGTCGTGGGATAAAACACCAATGTACAGTGCCATACACCCCTCAGCAAAATGGTGTTGCTGAGAGGAAAAACAGGTCACTTATGGAGATGGCACGATGTATGGTCAAGAGCCAAGCTTTGCCACATGCGTTTTGGCTTGAGGCTGTCATGTGTGCTGCATATGTACTCAATAGGTGTCCCACTAAGGCCTTGCAGTCTATTACTCTATACAAAGCTTGGCATGGCAGGAAGCCTTCTCTTGCGTGTCTTTGGTTGCTTAGCCTATGCTTTAGTGCCTGTGCAACAATGCAGAAAATTGGATGATAAGGCTGTCAAATGCATTTTTGTTGGTTACAGTGCTGAGAGCAAGGGTTATAGATTGTATCATCCGCAGTCAAAGCGTATCTTGATTAGTCGAGATGTTGTTTTTGTGGAAGATGCTGTGCAACCTTTGTTATCATGTACCAAAGAGACATGTGTGAGCTCATGGGATGTATTTGATACGTTGTTGCCTCTATTTACAGGTGGGAATTCAAATGTAAGTCCTAATGAGGCAAATACTCAGCCTATGCAGATTTCAAATGACATCATAGATCAGCCTATTTCTGATGCAGATTTACAGGATGTAATTCATGAGGATAGTAGTTGGGCCCCCAATTCTAGACAAACTAGAAAGAGAGCATGAAGTGTTGATTGCCAACACTCTATGGATAATTTAGTCCTGACACTCTACTCTGGGCTCCGTTCTTGTAAATTCTATCTAACAATATTCTATTTCTCTAACACTCTATGTATAATTTAGTCCTGATGCTCTAGCCTCCCTTCTTGTAAACTCTATCTAATCCTTCTTGTAAACTCTATCTAACAACATTCTATCGCTCTGGGCTCCCTTCTTGTTAAAATTTTAACTAACAACATTCTATCTCTCCACCTCCCAATCAACCTTGATGATTGTGCTCTCTATGCTCCCTTCTGGTAAATTTTAACTAACATTCTATCTCTCTACCTCCCAATCAACCTCGATGATTGTGTAGGGGCAACGTATATAGGCCTTCCGACATAATAGAGTACAAGAGGAAGTAGTAAGGTGTATCCTTGCATGAGCATTGTAACCATTGTGATAAATGTATGCAGAGATTCTCCAAAACACAATTACTTTATCATTGCCAAGTTCAACTAACACCTCAATGCTCAAACCATACCTTTGATTTTGGTTATCACATATATACGTCTCCTCATAAGTACCATTATTTTGATTTTTGGTAATCAAATAGATACTTATCCCTCATAAGTACCATTATTTTGATTTTTGGTAATCAAATAGATACTTATCCCTCATAAGTACCATTTTAAACTATACACTGTATCAAGAAGGCATGAGAATAACCATAAGTATTCTCAAACGTAACTCCCGGGTCATTCACTTTGTCCTATTAAGTATCAGTGTTTAAGTATCCTCTTGGGCTTCCCCAAGTACTGTTGTTGATTGACCACACACACGCTCCAATGTCTAAATCTTCCTCTAATGCCTCCATGTCCTTGCCCGCAAGGTCTTCTAAATAGCTTCATCATGGACTTCCTTTCAAGAAAATATGTGCTTTGCATTTGCTTTTGCTTTTTCTCCTTTAATATTATTAATAATGGCCAAAGTTCTTGATTTGCTTTTTGTAGCTTCATGGCCTTGCTTTTTGGCCATTTGTGTACCACTTTGTGGAGGGGGAGCACAAAGGAGAGAATTCAGGTGCAATGTAGTGCAGTCCACTTGCCAAGCTCTCTCAAGTCTCATCAGCACATACAACTCCAAATCCATTGTAACACTTCATCAAGTAATTCATCAGCTAGCCCCATCTCCTCCATGGTGTTGAGGATTGTCTCCATATCGCCTTATTCCAAAAACTCCTCTTTTCATGTGTTAGAGAGCTTCGAAAAGTCCACGCAAGGTTATTATGTTCTCTAATACCTCATTTAACAAATCTTAGTCTCCATCAAAATCAAATTCTGTGGTGAAGTTTCCCTCTTCCACATCCTCTAAAGTCTTCAATTGTCCACCTCTCCACCCCATCCACCCCCAACCACCCCCAAGCCTTGGTAAGGGATTCAAAAAACCATCATAAAACTCTACTTTGAGCTCCTCTCTCATCAACCTACGCTTTTGCATGCATACATGACCCAAGAGAAGAGTACACATGTATATATGCGCAGTTTGCATGCATACATGACATAAGAGAAAAGAACACATGTATCCTATCCAAACCCTATCCATTGTCCACATCACACACTTGAGTTATCCCCCTGGTTCTCCCCACCTCCAAGACTCTCCCCCCCAATGGCAATGCCAAAGGGACCTCATGCCCACTTCTTTACAAGACTCCCCATTGAGCATGGTTTTACCATCTCTGTAGTGCAATCTTTCAAATCACACAACCCTTGACCAACTAAACTTGACTTTGGAGCAGGGCATACAACTATTGTCTCCCCTTTTGACCTTATGCCACATGTATCTTTTGCCTCAAGACAATCATCAACCAAAATACATCCCCCATACTTATCATCATATAATGACACAAATCATGGTCACTACTACACTAGCATATATCCAAAGCATTATCATCATCATGAATAGACTCAACCATTGAGTCTTCATTCAAATGCACCATTAACTAATTTATTCCCTTCGTGCATGTTAACACCAATCCACGAACACGATATCTTGTTTAGCACCTTGGTCTTCGACTCTTAGAGAGCCTTCTTCCATCCACAAGACTACGTCTATAGCTTTGGCTTTAAGGTCTCCATGAAGTAAACCACCTTCATGGAATGAAGAAAACTATTCAAAGAACAAGACACCTTTTTGACACAAAATAGGCCCAAAACAATCCTTGAGAGATGGCTTTAAGGCCTCCATGAAGTAAACCACCTTCATAGAAAGAAAAAAAATATTCAAAGAACAAGATAACATCTTTTTGACATCAAATAGACTTAAAATAGTCCTTGAGATATGGCATTAACTCCTCCTCATCATGTTTCAATCCTTCTAGTGGCTTGTAAACCTCATGTTCAATCCTCAAACTACTAAGGCATGTGATAGCAACTTCTAACTGGATCATATATTGTTAGGCAAATCATTATTACATTCCCTTGAAAGCCTTGGCACATGAACATTGTTTCACCATAATCCCCATGCACACTTGTGACTTTTCAGCACACCAGCACTTGCCAAAAAAAGGATAGCCCTCATTGTCATTGCCAATGAGGGTTATCCTTTTTTTATCAATCCAGTTTTCTATGGCACTAACAATGAGGGTCATCATTTATCTAGTTTTTTTAATCCATCCACAAAACTGGACTAGTGGACCAAGGAAATGCAACTATTGTCAGAAGCCACACCATTATATCAATAAATGTAAAAAAAGGTTGGAGAAGGAGAAGAAGAAAAAGTTAGGCATGGTTGTGGGCTAATGCATTAGCGCCAAGTCCTGAAAGACCAAATTTTGAGTTGTGGACCAAATTTGGTGGAAGTTTGGGGGGTTTTGCATCTCATGTTTTTTGCTTTTCGCTCTTGTTGATTGACTTGAAGCTTTCCATGGACATGGTGCATCATACACACCTTCTATGCCTACCAAAGCCTAGGGCTATCATTCCCAAGCTCTCAAGCATCATGTAGAGCCCCTTCTTGGCGATGATGGTGGTGCTCAAGAGTGATTCAAGTTTGTGCAATGGATTCTCCTTCATGTAAGCTTGCATTTGCACCCTTTCTTGCTTGATTTGAGCATTTCTTTGGTGATTAGGATTTCTCAAGACATTAGTGTTTATAGCGTAAAGTTTCTCAAGAAAATTGTTATTTCCTATTCTCCATGTCCTCCCCTACCCATACATGTGATTTTCTTACAATATATGGACATGGGATTTAGGGTTTTTCCTCTTCTTGTTAAAAATTAGGGTTTTCATGGATCTAATTAGGGTCATAATCTTGTTCTTATAGCTTCAATAATATGGAAAAAGTTTCATTAATGCAAACACTCATAGCAAGCTTTTTGTGTGTTTTCTTGTATTATTAACTTGTTATGTTTTGGAAGCACTTGCATGAGCATCTTCCATGCATAAGCTTTCCCTTTAGGTTTGCACAAAGAAAGGAGGGATACATGTAACCTTGAATAAAGATTGAGGAAAATTGGAAGGGACACTTAAGCAAGCACCATTAGAAGACTATCAAGCCATTGAACCATGGAAGGAGAAAGAATTACCTTTAACCTCTTGTATCAAGATTGGAAAAACTTAATGATAAGCATGAACTGTTGGAATTAGGGTTGCAGGAAAGCACAAAAAGCTTGGAGAAGAAGAAGCAAGAATGCACACAACACACAATTTATTAGATTGTGTCAATGTACAAAAGATAAGTTAGCCCTAGAATGATGGGCGTATATACAAGCCGGGGGAAAAAACCTCCTAAAGAGGGAAAAAGTGCCCTGGCGGTCCTAAGTGTGTTCACACACATCACTGCCTATATATATGGCAACAAATCTCCCCTGGGAGTGATGGTGTGAACGAGAGCTGGCACTCATGTATAGGGGAGTGCCATGCCCGAAGTAGATAAATCCACAAAGGAGAGCAAGATCAAAGCTTTGCGGAAAGCTTCAAACTTCTCACGCGAAAGTGCCTTTGTGAAAAGATCGGCGAGGTTGTCCTGTGTTGGCACATATAGGCCAAGCTGATCTCTGCTGTTGAGAGTCTCTCCCTGACATAGTGATAATGCACCTCAATGTGCTTTGTACGAGCATGAAAAACTGGGTTTCTCGCAAAACTGCCAATGCGCTCTGACTGTCAGTGAAGATACTAGAGGTGGCAGACTCCTATCCAACACCCAAGTCATCCCCATAAGCCGTCTGAGCCACACACACTCAACCATAGCTATGAAAGCTGCCCTATACTCAGCTTCACAACTAGAAGTGGCCACAGTAGGTTGCTTCTTGCTCAACCAAGATATGTATGAGCTACCGAGAATGAAACAAAAACCACTTGTGGACACTCTTGTGTCATAGCAACCAGCCCAATCTGAGTCCGAAAAAGCATGCAAATCTGGTGGCAACGATCCCCCCTTGGGATAAAACAACCCAAGATGTATGGTGCCACTGAAGTAGCAAAAGATGCGTTTAACTACCTTCCAATGCTGAGACCTTGGGCTTTGCATAAACCTGCTCACCTGTGAGACTGCAAACTGAATGTCCGGCCTCGTAATGCATACATCAATGAGACAACTGATAGAGTGTGACATCAAAGTGATCTCCAGCATCATGAAGACTCAACTTCAAACTTGTCTCCATTGGAGTAGCAATAGGCTTGCAGTCTTCAAGGCCAAATCTCCGCAACAATCTCTCAATATACTTTGTCTGACACAAAGCAATACCTCCATCACACTGCTTAAACTGTATCCCCAAATAATGATGCAAATGCCCCAAATTTGACATCTCAAAAGAGGCATTCAAATCAGCCTTAAAATCAGCAATATGACTCTCATTTGGTCCTGTGAGCAGCATGTCATCGACATAGAGAGCAATGATTAGATGTACATCATCCACACGTTTAGCATACAAAGTGCTTTCTGTTGGACTATTCTGAAAACCATGTGCAGTCAAATATGCATGTATCTTTTCATACCAAGCTCGTGGAGCTTACTTTAAACCATATAAAGCCTTTTTCAACCTGCACACTTTGTTTTCCTGCCCTCTTTGAACAAAACCACGAGGCTGCGATACATACACCTCCTCATGCAAATCTCCATTCAAGAACACAGTCTTTGTGTCCAACTGATGTACATTCCAACCATTATGAACTGCCAATGCACAAATGCTACGAATGGTAGTCATACGATAAGTGGGAGCAAAGGTCTCATCAAAATCAATGCCCTTTTCTTGAGCATAACCCTTTGCAACAAATCTAGCTTTATAGCGATCAACACTGCCATTTGGCTTTCGTTTCAACTTAAAAACCCACTTACATCCAATGGCCTTTTTACCAATAGGCAAATCACACAATGACCATATACCATTCTTCATTATAGCATCATATTCACTTTGCATTGCAGCCAACCAATTTTCTGATTTTTGTGCCTCATCAAATGAAAGAGGTCCTTTCTCTTCACACATACTAGACACAGCCAAAGCATAACAATCTGATGCATAAGAGGCATGCTGAAAACCTGAACGAGTACGACTAGATATAGGTGCATCAATTTTACTATCACGCAAGGTTTGCACCAGCCATTTAGGCATACCTCTAGCCTGCTCATTTTCAGCACCCTCCTCATCACCTTACAACTTTGCATGTGGTATAAATCTTCCTCGCATGGCTCCTCCTCACCATCTCACACAAAGGGGGACATTGTTACAAGTGTTTGTGACATATTTGGGGGTCTTAGGCGGCTCAGTTAGATCTTCTACCCTTGGACCTTTGGAGTACAACTTCACACACTCACATATGAAATATTAAGGTGAAGTATATTCTATATGGCTCAAAGAAGTGCATATATATTAATAACGACCACCCTTGAGAGGAAACTGTTCCTTGACTCAGTTTTTTTTTTGACTCAGATTCGTTAGATGAAAAGATAGTGGGCAATCACACGTTTGTGTAAACATTGTACGTTTAATTTTATGAAAAATATAACCAGCAAAGGTGTATCATCATGTTGAAGGTTCAACGATGAAGCCATTGAGATGAAGGGGTGATGCCGCTACCTCCACGTTGCAGGCGCAAGGTGCAAGGGAGCAAGCAAAGGAGGAGGAGGGCGGCTATGCAGGCTTGGATGAGCGGCTCATCTCACCACGACGAAGCTCACCGCATCCATGAAGATGCCAGGAGCTTCTGTCCAAGCGCCCATTAAGTGGGTTTAGGCGAGCTCTGAGCTACCAAGGAAGAAAACCAGAGCAGAAGGAAGGGAACGCGTGAAGGCGTGGCGGATGCCAACAACAAGAGTTTGCAGGTGTGTGACAGCAGGCGGCGGGCCACCAGAGCCCACGACCAAGCAAACCCCTTTGAATGTGTCACAGTTTCTTATCCTCACATGTTTTCTTGACCTCATCACTGACTCAAGCAAAAGAGACGAGTTCTCACTAGTGCTCGAAAAGAAGGTGTCTTGTTCTTTGAATAGTTTTTTTCATTCCCTGAAGGTGGTTTACTTCATGCAGGCCCTAAAGCCAAAGCTATAGAAGTAGATATAGAAAAGGAAGGTCACATGCCATAAGGTAGGAGAACCAGTCGATTGCAAAAAAGGTGGCAAGACAAGCCTTGTGGATGGAAGAAGACTCTCCAAGAGTTGAAGGCCAAGATGTTGAGCAAGATATCTTGTTGGTGGATGGGTGTTAACATGCATCAAGGGAATAAATTTGTTAATGACTCAATGGTTTGAGTCTATTCATGATGATGATAATGCTTTGGCTGTTAATGCTAGTGTAGTAGTGATGGTGATTTGCTTCCTTTGGGCTTATGGTGCTGATAAGTATGGGGGATGTATTTTGGTTGATGATTGTCTTGAGGGAAAAGATGCATGTGGCATAAGGACAAAAGGGGAGGCAATAGCTATATGTCCTACTCCAAAGTCAAGTTTAGTTGGTCAAGGGTTGTGTGATTTGGAAGATTGCACTGCAGAGATGGTGAAACCATGCTCGATGGAGAGTCTTGTAAAGAATTGGGCATGAGGTCCCTTTGGCATTGCCATTGGAGGTAGGGAAAACCATGTGGTTTAGGGGGACAACTCAAGTGCGATTGACAATGGATTGGGTTTGGATAGGATACATATGAACTCTTCTCTTGGGTTGCAAGTGCATACATGCAGGTGTACTCTTCTCTTTTGTCATGTATGCATGTAAAAAGCTTTGGTTGATGAGGAGCTCAAAGTAGAGTTTCGTGATGCTTTTTTGAATCCCTTATCAAGGCTTGGGGGCGGCGGGGGGAGGTGGACAATCGAAGACTTTAGAGAATGTGGAAGAGGGCAACTCCACAACGGCCTTTGATTTTGATGGAGACTAAGATTTGTTAAATGAGGTATTAGAGAACATGAAGACCTTGCATGGGCCTTCCAAAGCTCTCACATGGGTGACTAGACATGAAAAGAGGAGTTCAAGGAACAAGAAGGTACTGATACTTAAATACTCTGCAGAGTGCAAGACCTGGGAGTTACATTTGAGGATACTTATGGTTATGCTTCGTGCCTTGGTTGTAGAGTGTATAGTTTGAAATGGTACTCATGAGGATACTTGTATCTATTTGATAACCAAAATCAAAGTAATGGTACTTATGAGGAGAAGTACTCATGAGGATACTTGTATCTATTTGATAACCAAAATCAAAGTAATGGTACTTTTGAGGAGAAGTATCTATTTGATAACCAAAATCAAAGGTATGGTTTGAGCATTGAAATGTTAGTTGAACTTGGCAGTGATAAAGTAGCTGTGTTCTGGAGAATCTGTGTGTAAATTTATGACAATGGGTACAATGCTCATGGAAGGATACACCCTTACTACTTCCTGTTGTACTGTATTGTGTGGGAAGGCCTATATAAGTGGCCCCCAACACAATCATTGAGGTTGATTGGGAGGTAGAGAGATAGACTCTGCTGTTGGATGGAATTTACAAGAAGGGAGCCCAGAGCGATAGAATGCTAGAGAGAGAGAGAGAATGTTGTTAGATAGAACTTACAAGAAGAAGGGAGTTAGGACTCAGATTTGTTAGACCCTGCAGGCATTTGAAAAGAGCAAGCTACATATAGTGGGTAATCACACGTATGTGTAAGTTTACATTGTACGTTTAATTCTGCAGCAGCGCTAGCATCCATCCGCCTCCAAAGGTTGTATCGTCATGTTGAAGGTCCGCCAACAATGAAGCCATTTTGCTGTGTGAGCTGCAGCGGTGATGCTGCTACCTCCACGTTGGCCGACGACTGCTGCCGAGAAGGAAAGCAGGCGCAAGGGGGTAACATCCGGCGGCAAAGCAGTGGTCTGCTGTGACTGTGCTGCAGCAGCTCGAGCAAGCAAAAGAGGAGGAGGGCGGCTATGCAGGCTTGGATGAGCGGCCCAATCCAGCTCATCATCTCAGGACGACCATCGTTAAGTAAGCTCACCGCATCCACGAAGATGCCAGGAGCTTCTGTCCAAGCGCCCATGAAGTGAGCTCTGAACTACTGATGAGGAGAAAAAAACAGCTGCAGGGAGGGAACGCGTGAAGGGGTGGCGCAAGAGTTTTGCAGGCGTGTGACAGCAGGCGGCGGGCGAGTTTGCAAATATTGCAGGCACGAGATGCGTGAGTCTCTCTCCTATCTCTTATAGATGGTATATATATAATGCCAGGAGCCCATGACCAAGTCGTTGCATGGTGTCGTCGCAAACCCCTTTGAATGTGTCGCCCTCTCGTGTTTTCTTCACCTCATCACTGACTCCAGCAAAAAAGCTGTAGACGAGTTCTCACTAGTGCTCGGAAAGAACCTTCCTTCTTTTTTCTCGAACCAATCAAACAATAATAATAATAAAGGTAATGCTCCAAAACCAAAGAAATATCTAAAATGTGCAAATTTTGATTCGTGAAAGCACACGCAATCTTGTTATAAATTTCACTAAAATAAACACACACTACAAATTGTGTTTTTTTCGAGTCTTGGTTATCAAAAGTCTGCGAGTGATATCGAACTACTTCGCTACTTCATCTTTTGCCTGAGAGAGAGGCATGGATGCTATATGCAAGATAAGGTAGGATAAGGTGGTACAAATTTTAGTGCTTGAGAGAGAGGTACATGCACATGCATGCTGTATGTGAGATAGGGTAGGATATGGTGGTGCAGATTTTAGTGCTTGCACAATAAAAGTTGTTTTGTTTTTGCTTTACCAATCTATTGGTAGGGGGGAACAATTGATTTCAAAGGGTATACCTTACTCTTGTGGTAGGGCAATTGATTTGAAAGGGTATAGCTTACTCTTATGGTGGGGCAATTGAATTCTAGGAGTATAACTTAGTCATCCTTTCTACAAAGTGAGGGGTTGTGATATTTACACCCCATTGCGGAC
This sequence comes from Cibotium barometz, assembly GCF_041138505.1. Classification (NCBI taxonomy): domain Eukaryota; kingdom Viridiplantae; phylum Streptophyta; class Polypodiopsida; order Cyatheales; family Cibotiaceae; genus Cibotium; species Cibotium barometz. The sequence continues at coordinate 14,441,780 of NC_141063.1, forward strand.
TACCACTAGATTATGCAAGCTTCGATCAATATCTTCAACATGCCAAGCTTTTTTAAAAACCAAGCACACTTTTAATAACATAGCTACAAGTTGACAATTTCTAGTTATTAGCCATAGCACTTGAACCCAAGTCCAATGTTTAATTGCATCTTTACCCATTTTCTAGTTTAGCCATAGGATTGATTGTCCCTCCTTTACCCACTCCTCCATCATCAATCCATTGGTGGTCTTTGCTGATGATTCTTTCATGGTATATAAGTTTTCTTCCTTTCACTAAATTAATCTCTTGAAAGCATGATAACACCTCTCATTTATATAGGCAATTCCTAATCCCTCAAGCCTTTGATAAACTTGAAAGCCCTCCAATGTTCAATGTTGATTCTACGTGCACCCTAACATGAAATTAAATCCTAGACTTGTTGTTGTACTTCCACCACTACTTCTAAGGACGAAATTTTAAATTTCGAGCACGTGAATGCACATGCACTCTCATTTGCATGCTTACATGTGTGCATGTTTATATGTATGTAGGTATGTACCTGTATATATGTTATATAATACTTCACCAATTGAGGTCTGAACCTCAGACTTGAGTGTCTGCAATTCCATTTTTCATTACTTTGACTAGAGCACATTTGTATATAAAATCATATTCAAGAAAACATCATCTAAAGCAACAAGGTTTTTCTTTTTTCCATATTGACAACTATATTCAATCTATGGTGATAAATTTACACTCTTTAATCTATACAGTAAAAATTCTCTAAAACACTTTTGTTTATGTTTCTCTATGTTCTAAGCCCTTAATTGTAGTTGGGAGAAACAACAAGTCTAGGATTTGATTTCATGTTATGATGCACATAGAATTAACATTGAACATTGGAGGGCTTTCAAATTTATTAAAGGCTTGAGGGATTAGGAACTGCCTATATAAATGAGAGGTGTTCTCATGCCTTCACGACATTAAAGTGGAAGGAAGCAAACTTATACACCATGAAAAAGACCACCAATGGATGAGAACCATGCAAAGGAGGGACAATCATTGCTTGCATAAAGATGCATTTAGACGTTGGACCTAGGTTCAAGCCTTGGAATGAAAACAAAAAGCTAGGGTTACATACAAAAGGTGAGAGGAAAATACATGGATACAACTTAGGGATTTGGGATTTTCCTTTGACCTTATCTGACAAGATTAGGACATTTGAGTATGGTTAAACATAACCCATGAGAGGTTTTAAAAGTCTTCACTTCCATCTCTCCTTGAGGTTCGATCCACAATATCCACTCCAGAGGCAAGTCCCTTAGTGGACATCTTAAATAGAAAAAATATCTCCTCATTCGATTCACAAGATCCACTCCAGAGGCAAGTCCCTTAGTGGACATCTTAAATAGAAAAAATATATCCTCATTCGATTAACAAGATACGCTTCAGAGGCAAGTCCCTTGATGAACATCTTAAATAGAAAGCATCTTTCATCTAGCATTCCTTGTCTTGGGAATCGACTACCATGGAAAAATATATACTATGATTGTTTTTAAGTGCTAGCAAGCTGTCGTAGCCTTCACCAACAGGCATCTTTCCTTTTTTCTCTTGCAGGGCAACGATTCTCCTTAGCCTGATGGATGATTAGAAAAGTAACAAATTAATATCATCAATGCATTGGATAAATTAATCCTATATTCCTTGCCTTTGGTTCTCCACCCACCAAAGGGTTCTTCCAAGAAATTGGTTAGCTCAACATCCCCAACCATTGTAGTAGTGTCATAATCTTCGACTCTTCTTTCACCATAGAGCTCATCAGCAACTCTTTTGACATATTCATTTGTATCTTCCTTGGTCCAAGGTTCTTATCAACCTTTAGCACATCTACAACTAGTTGCCTAGTCATTTCTATTTCCCTTTTAGAAGTGCCTGGTTGCACATGGTGATTGTGCTCACCAATGTGTACCATTAGTTGTGTTATTGTATTAGAAGGAGGTATAACATAGTAGATTTGACATCTACAAGTGGCAACACATCGAACAGGCCCCCGACAATGGCATACTTTCTTGTTCTTTTCCTCCTCAATCATCATTCCCAAGTCACACTTCTTTTGAAGAGATCCTTGAAAAAATGTGATGTTGTTATTATTTAGGTAGTATGGGCATTCTAGCCTGTAGCATTCGACCTCACACAACCACTCATCCTAACTGTACAATTGAGTGACGTATTAGAAGTCACTGATCTTGTTCACAAATGCCCATCAAATTTTTGCTCCATCCCTTCTGTTGTTTTAATCTTCCTAAAGGTAGGTGGGAATTCCATGACAAGGTCCCCATTATATTGCCTTGGAACCTCTTTGACACAAATCCTCTTCACAATGTTAGCAATATGCACCTTAAGTATATTTCTCCTCTGTTGTGGTCAAGCATATAAGGTATGATGCTTTGAGATACCTCTTTCCCATTGTCATCATAATCCAAGTCTACAACTCCCAATGGAAATGATGTCTTATTATGGTATGCATGAGGCATCATGGAGGAAGGTCTTGGAAGGCTCTCAAGGTTGATTATTATACTGCTAGCATCCCTAACTTGGGCTCTTTTAAGGCACATAATATATTTCAATGATAATCTTGATTCAATGACGTAATAAAGATTACCTTCAATATCCACATTAGAAGGAACTCTTACCATGTCGAGTAATGTCTCACTTTCAATGTCTATCGTCAGCATTGAAGCTTCAAGCTATCCATGGCATATAATGGATGATGACACTTTTCCAAATATTGATGACTTTTTTCGTGAATGCAAGCAACCAAAAATTTGGCCAAACTATAAACAAAAAAAGGGCATGCACAAGGGTATTAAAAAAGAGTAGTTAAATGTTTTTTGCACCGACAAGAAGAGGCAAATATCAGGAGTTCTTTGTCCTATTTATGCATAAAAATTTGATGTGAAAACCACATGTGATTGTATATGTCAAGTGAAGGCATGTGCTTCTCATGTCAACATGAGCAAATGAATGTTGTAAGGGGGTCGCTTGGATTCTTTGTGTCTAGTTTTCCCTACTTAAGAGGTAAGGGTGACCCATTGTCCATGGGGGTGGTCTCAAGAAGACTCGACTATCACAGAAAATATGTCAAGTCTTCTGAAGCCAAGTATAAGTATAAGCACACATAGACGTTTAATTCTGCAGCAGCGCTAGCATCCATCCGCCTCCAAAGGTTGTATCGTCATGTTGAAGGTCCGCCAACAATGAAGCCATTTTGCTGTGTGAGCTGCAGCGGTGATGCTGCTACCTCCACGTTGGCCGACGACTGCTGCCGAGAAGGAAAGCAGGCGCAAGGGGGTAACATCCGGCGGCAAAGCAGTGGTCTGCTGTGACTGTGCTGCAGCAGCTCGAGCAAGCAAAAGAGGAGGAGGGCGGCTATGCAGGCTTGGATGAGCGGCCCAATCCAGCTCATCATCTCAGGACGACCATCGTTAAGTAAGCTCACGGCATCCACGAAGATGCCAGGAGCTTCTGTCCAAGCGCCCATGAAGTGAGCTCTGAACTACTGATGAGGAGAAAAAAAACAGGTGCAGGGAGGGAACGCGTGAAGGGGTGGCGCAAGAGTTTTGCAGGCGTGTGACAGCAGGCGGGGGCGAGTTTGCAAATATTGCAGGCACGAGATGCGTGAGTCTCTTATCTCTTATAGATGGTGTATATATAGAGGACGATCTGCCAGGAGCCCATGACCAAGTCGTTGCATGGTGTCGTCGCAAACCCCTTTGAATGTGTCGCAGTTTCTTACCCTCTCGTGTTTTCTTCACCTCATCACTGACTCCAGCAAAAAGCTCTAGACGAGTTCACCTTCCTTCTTTTTTCTCTAACCAATCAAACAATAATAATAATAAAGGTAATGCTCCAAAACCAAAGAAATATCTAAAATGTGCAAATTTTGATTCGTGAAAGCACACGCAATCTTGTTTTAAATTTCACTAAAATAAACACACACTACAAATTGTGTTTTTTTCGAGTCTTGGTTATCAAAAGTCTGCGAGTGATATCGAACTACTTCGCTACTTCATCTTTTGCCTGAGAGAGAGAGGCACATGCGCACATGGATGCTATATGCAAGATAAGGTAGCATAAGGTGGTACAAATTTTAGTGCTTGAGAGAGAGGTACATGCACATGCATGCTGTATGTGAGATAGGGTAGGATATGGTGGTGCAGATTTTAGTGCTTGCACAATAAAAGTTGTTTTGTTTTTGCTTTACCAATCTATTGGTAGGGGGGAACAATTGATTTCAAAGGGTATACCTTACTCTTGTGGTGGGGCAATTGACTTGAAAGGGTATAGCTTACTCTTATGGTGGGGCAATTGAATTCTAGGAGTATAACTTAGTCATCCTTTCTACAAAGTGAGGGGATGTGATATTTACACCCCATTGCGGACTACCACTAGATTACCCAAGCTTCGATCAATATCTTCAACATGCCAAGCTTTTTTCAAAACCAAGCACACTTTTAATAACATAGTTACAAGTTGACAATTTCTAGTTATTAGCCATAGCACTTGGAACCCAGGTCCAATGTTTAATTGCATCTTTTTTAAAAACCAAGCACACTTTTAATAACATAGCTACAAGTTGACAATTTCTAGTTATTAGCCATAGCACTTGAACCCAAGTCCAATGTTTAATTGCATCTTTTTTAAAAACCAAGCACACTTTTAATAACATAGCTACAAGTTGACAATTTCTAGTTATTAGCCATAGCACTTGAACCCAAGTCCAATGTTTAATTGCATCTTTACCCATTTTCTAGTTTAGCCATAGGATTGATTGTCCCTTCTTTACCCACTCCTCCATCATCAATCCATTGGTGGTCTTTCCTGATGATTCTTTCATGGTGTATAAGTTTTCTTCCTTTCACTAAATTAATCTCTTGAAAGCATGATAACACCTCTCATTTATATAGGCAATTCCTAATCCCTCAAGCCTCCTTTGATAAATTTGAAAGCCCTCCAATGTTCAATGTTAATTCTACATGCACCCTAACATGCACATGCACTCTCATGTGCATGCTTACATGTGTGCATGTTTATATGTATGTAGGTATGTACCTGTATATATGTCATATGCTACTTTACCAATTGAGGTCTGAACCTCAGACTTGAGTGTCTGCAATTCCATTTTTCATTACTTTGACTTGAGCACATTTGTATATAAAATCATATTCAAAAAAACATCATCTAAAGCAACAAGGTTTTGCTTTTTTCCATATTGACAACTATATTCAATCTATGGTGATAAATTTACACTCTTTGATCTATACAGTAAAAATTCTCTAAAACACTTTTGTTTATGTTTCTCTATGTTCTAAGCCCTTAATTGTACTTGGGAGAAACTACAAGTCTAGGATTTGATTTCATGTCATGATGCACATAGAATTAACATTGAACATTGGAGGGTTTCAAATTTATTAAAGGCTTGGGGGATTAGGAACTGCCTATATAAATGAGAGGTGTTCTCATGCCTTCAAGAGATTAAAGTGGAAGGAAGCAAACTTATACACCATGAAAAAGACCACCAATGGATAAGAACCATGCAAAGGAGGGACAATCATTGCTTGCATAAGGATGCATTTAGACGTTGGACCTAGGTTCAAGCATTGGAATGAAAACAAAAAGCTAGGGTTACATACAAAAGGTGAGAGGAAAATACATGGATACAACTTAGGGATTTGGGATTTTCCTTTGACCTTATTTGACAGGATTAGGACATTTGAGTATGGTTAAACATAACCCATGAGAGGTTTAAGTCTTCACTTCCATCTCTCCTCATTCGATCCACAATATCCACTCCAGAGGCAAGTCCTTTAGTGGACATCTTAAATAGAAAAAATATCTCCTCATTCGATTCACAAGATCCACTCCAGAGGCAAGTCCCTTAGTGGACATCTTAAATAGAAAAAATATATCCTCATTCGATTCACAAGATCTGCTCTAGACGCAAGTCCCGTGATGAACATCTTAAATAGAAAGCATTTTTCATCTAGCATTCCTTGTCTTGGGAAATCAACTACCATGGAAAAATGTATACTATGATTGTTTTTAAGTGCTAACAAGCTGTTGTAGCCTTCACCAACAACAGGCATCTTTGCTCTTTTCTCTTGGGCAACGATTCTCCTTAGCCTGATGGATGATTAGAAAAGTAACAAATTAATATCATCAATGCATTGGATAAATTAATCCTATATTCCTTGCCTTTGGTTCTCCACCAAAGGGTTCTTCCAAGAAATTGGTTAGCTCAGCATCCCCAACCATTGTAGTAGTGTCATAATCTTCGACTCTTCTTTCACCATAGATCTCATCAGCAACTCTTTTGACAGATTCATTTGTATCTTCCTTGGTCCAAGGTTCTTATCAACCTTTAGCACATCTACAACTAGTTGCCTATCAATTTCTATTTCCCTTTTAGAAGTGCCTGGTTTCACATGGTGATTGTGCTCACCAATGTGTACCATTAGTTGTGTTATTGTATTAGAAAGAGGTATAACATGGTAGATTTGACATCTACAAGTGGCAACACATCGAACAGGCCCCCGACAATGGCATACTTTCTTGTTCTTTTCCTCCTCAATCATCATTCGCAAGTCACACTTCTTTTGAAGAGATCCTTGAAAAAATGTGATGTTGTTATTATTTAGGTAGTATGGGCATTCTAGCCTGTAGCATTCGATGGACCTCACACAACCACTCATCCTAACTGTACAATTGAGTCACGTATTAGAAGTCACTGATCTTGTTCACAAATGCCCATCAAATTTTTGCTCCATCCCTTCTATTGTTTTAATCTTCCTAAAGGTAGGTGGGAATTCCATGACAAGGTCCCCATTATATTGCCTTGGAACCTCTTTGACACAAAACCTTTTCACAATGTTAGCAATATGCACCTTAAGTACATTTCTCCTCTGTTGTGGTCAAGCATATAAGGTATGATGCTTTGAGATACCTCTTTCCCATTGTCATCAGAATCCAAGTCTACAACTCCCAATGGAAATGATGTCTTATTATGGTCTAAATGATGCATCATGGAGGAAGGTCTTGGAAGGCTCTCAAGGTTGATTATTATACTGCTAGCATCCCTAACTTGGGCTCTTTTAAGGCATATAATATATGTCAATGACGTAATAAAGATTACCTTCAATATCCACATTAGAAGGAACTCTTACCATGTCGAGTAATGTCTCACTTTCAATGTCTATCGTCAGCATTGAAGCTATCCATGGCATATAATGGATGATGAAACTTTTCCAAATATTTGATGACTTACAAGAAGTTTTTCCTGCTTGAGAGGTGTGACAGGGTAGAAGGGGCAGAGCCCTTCATTAGGAACTCAATGGAGTCTTTTTGGGCCCTTTAATTTGCCATGAGGTTATGGAAACGTTTAACTTTTTGACAAATAGGAGCCTGCCATGTAAGCAAAAACCATTGGTGATTAAGAGAGGTGTAAGAGTGGTCAAAGGGTGCACTTTCCCCCCCAAAAAGGGGAGGGGGGCAATTTTACAATTTTTGGACCTCCATAACTTCTACATACAAGCTCCGATTTGAGCGGAGATTACAGATCCGTGATCTACGCATCAAGAGCTTTCCATAGATATGTTACATGATATGGTTTTATTCGCTAGATTTTAAATTCCATTTTCCCCCCAAAATTCAAATTCGAATAAAGTAGCCGTTTTGAAGCTTCAAATTAGAAAACGTTTCTTCTTAAGAGAAAAGGTTTGACTCCCTTAAACTGCCAAATAAAAGGGCCCAAGAAGACTCCATTGAGGTCCTAATGTTTCGTGAATGCAGGCAACCAAAAATTTGGCCAAACTATAAACAAAAAAAAGGCATGCACAAGGGTATTAAAAAAGAGCAGTTAAATGTTTTTTGCACTGACAAGAAGAGGCAAATATCAGGAGTTCTTTGTCCTATTTATGCATAAAAATTTGATGTGAAAACCACGTGATTGTATATGTCAAGTGAAGGCATGTGCTTCTCACGTCGACATGAGCAAATGAATGTTGTAAGGGGGTCGCTTGGATTCTTTGTGCCTAGTTTTCCCTACTTGAGATGCAAGGGTGACCCATTGTCCATGGGGGTGGTCTCAAGAAGACTCGACTATCACAAAAAATATGTCGTCTTCTCAAGCCAAGTATAAGTATAAGCACACATAGACTGTTAGGGGATTCTATTTGAGAAGCATTGTAATTCTTGTATTTGATTCATGTGTGCAAATGTTTAGAAGGCTTAAGATTATTTTGATTCGGTGTTTTTCCTCATCATTATGCTCTTAATAGTAATTAGTGTTATCTTAATCAACCATAAAGCCATTCATTTACTTTGATCCTTCTTAGTCTAGATGCTGCATAGGTTTAAGCCATATTTGTGATTGGTCTATTGGCTATACTCTTGTTATTAAGATCCTTCTTAGTCTAGATGCTGCATAGGTTTAAGCCATATTTGTGATTGGTCTATTGGCTATACTCTTGTTATTGAGATTTCTCTTAGCATTCAAGTTATAGTAGACCTAGAAACTTTGTTGAACTTCTTCTTATTAGGATCTCTCTTAAAAGCTTGTTTTGAAGTGATGTAATCTAAGATGGGTTGTGTGTGTGTGTGTGTGTGCATGAGAGAGAGAGAGAGAGAGAGAGAGAGAGAGAGAGAGAGATTGGAGTTGATGTTTTAGCTTCTATTGGCAGTGCCTTATTTATCCAAAGAGCTCCAGAGGATGGCACCAAAGCCTAAAAGGTATTTTTTGAATGTATATCTACATTTTATGATGCAAGTGCGAGAAATATAAAGTTGTCTAATAAAAAAGATAGTTTCCATTAAAAATTTCCAAGAGTTATGCTCTACGACACGGGAGAGCAACAAGCAGAGTGGTAAATGAAGAAGTGCTCTCTATGTAGAGTAAGATATTCCATATGCCATAAGAAAATTACATGCATGCATACTCTAAAGCAATAAGAATTGTGGAGATGCTGTTTAGGGATCAGGCATACAAGTTGGCACCCATTGCCAATCCCATAAATGGTAATGGATTCTTCCACATTCTATACTCATTTGAATTGAATGCAAAGATTGAAACACCTATATAAAAGATAAGCTCCAAATATTGCGCTCATCCCTGTATCTTGAGATCCTGACACATCTCTCCTGTTATAGAACTGAGCATGTATCGCATCACAAACAACTACTCACTTATGTCATCACCTCTATGTTTACTAGATGATGCATAGTTGCCTTGTTGCAACTTTCCACTTTTAATGTCATTCTACCTTTTTATAGCAGTCATTTGCATGTGCCCTCGTTTGCCACAACAATAGCACTTTATGCTATTTTTTGGGGTCAAAATTGATCATGTAAGAGGTCAAAATTAGTATTTTTGAGTGTTTTGAGAGCATCTAGATACATCAAAATACCTAATTACATCAATTGGAGAAATTTCCCTCTCTTTTGCTTAATTTTGTGTATAAAGAGAAGAGACCAAAATTAAGAGTTTACATAATCTCTAATTATGGATTAATTTACACATTAGTTGATGCACTTAGCTTAGCAATTTCATGCTCTATCCAATGATGTGCTCAATGGTGTAAATTAATTAGTGATTAGTGGTTAATTACAATCCTTGATTAGTCTAAAAGTGAGGAAAGATTAATGAAAAGATTAATCTTTGATTAATTCTTAAGCACCTTTTTCCATAACTCATTAAGACTGATGAGCATTGAATGAAAAGATACCAATGAGTTATTAAATTGTCCATTTTGGGAGTCATTTATGAAGGGTGTACGGGAGTGTCAACTTTTTTTTAATTCCCATTTGCCTTTTTAGGAAAATACCCATATCTCCCCAATTTAAAATTCAAAAAATATTCCCTCCACACAAAGAATCTCGAATTTCCCACTAGACTCCAAAAAAAAAATTCCATGAAACAATGTTTCACGACGTGAAACAGACCCCATGGCAAAAAAAAAACATCCTGTGAAACGGTGTTTCACAATTTGGTGTTTCACGGTGTGAAACAGACCCCACAGCCAAAAAAGAAATCTCGTGAAACCCAGGTTCACGAATTAGCGGTTCACGCCCAAATATTAATAATTTATTTTTTTGCGTGAAGTCCATTTCACATCGTGAAACCCTGCTAGTTCACATCGTGAAACAGGTTCGTCAGCCAAAAAAAAAGGTGCCTAGAAAACAACCTTGTTTGGAGGCTCATATCTCCCAAACCGTGAATCTCATGAACGCGTGCTAGTGTTGATCAAAAAACCAACATCGAGCTCTTCTAAATTAGTCTTGAGCATCCGAGGGAAAAATCCATTTTTTTGGCTTCTAACCAGCAGCCACAGAATTTGAACCTAAAATCAAGGCAAAAAAACAGGTCTTAAAGCACTAAAAAGCACCCAAAATAGCCCCGAAAAAGATTGTGTACCATATTCGGGCTACTTTTTGCGTGTCTAAACAACAAAATCACAAAAAATGACAGAGACAAAGTTGTAATACTCCAAAAATATTACAACTCTCTCATACAGAGTTTTTCCAAATTCCTTTTAGAACACATTCAAAAATAGGCTATGAAACAGGAAAAATCTTTCCATAAAAACATTTCATCTTGAAACAGTGATGGAAAATAGGTTTTAAGACCTTCTATTCGATCTGGGATGCTACTGGCATGCACTTTTTTTGAAAAAGTTCATCCTAAGAGCGCTCGTACTTTTGAGATGGCGGCTTCCATTTGGAACATCAATGGCACGCACTTTTTTTTAGAAAAATATCTCTAAGAGGTTCACGTGCATGTAGCACCTAAGCTAATTAGGGAAAATGGACACCCGTTTGACCCAGCAAAGGGTGCGCCAGGCCTGCTAAGGCTATAACGGGCTATAAGAAAACCTAAAAAGAAAAAGAAAAAGAAAAAAAAACACCTATGCTTGTTCATTAAGAAGCAATTGACAACGTCAAGATATGACAACGATAGAGGGATTACCAGGGCTTATACACCCAGACTAAACCCAATGGTTGCTATCCTCAAGCCATTGAGATCCATGCCCCAAATGCATCTCCCAATTCCTTTTGCCATGCCGGCAACAAGCGTGTCATCGGGTTTTACACCCCTTGTCCCATCAATCCCTCTGGGATTTGGTCCCTTGCCTTGCACTACCACAAGTCCTAAACCTTTAGGAGAACTAGGTACCAACCCTTTGCAATCCCTAGATGCCCACACCTTGGATATATTGACTAATCTAGGAAGGGGGATTGCCCAAGGACTAAGTGAGTCCCTACCCACCACAAGAATACTCACACACGGCCTTAGTGATTCATACAAAAACACAGCCATACAAATTTCCAAAATTATAGGCAAATACAATGGAGTGACTGGTCTTGTTCAATTCATACAAATGTTTGAACAAAGATGCGAAGCTTTTGGAAATCCAAACTTCCCCACCAAGGTACATGCGTTGAACCTATGCTTAGTCAGAAAGGCCAATCAATGGTTCATCACATTGATGTCGGCAATCAAGATGAACTTCAGGACTTTGAAAATAGCCATTATCCACAACTTTTCAAGACAAGGTGATTAGTGGAGTGTAGCAATAGAACTATATTCAATTGAGCATAAACAAAATGAAACCATTAGAGATTTTATCCTTCGGGGATAAAAATCTTAGACTCACGATGTGAGCCATGGGAGAAACTAAATGATGCTCAATTGAAGAGATGTTTCATGATGGGCATAAAGAATAACAGCTTACACACCTTTATCATTGTATCCAATCCAGAAACATTCGATCAATGTTGTAAAGAAGAAATATGTTTAGATGACAACATAATGGAGGATGATCACGATAAAAGATGTTCCTCATCTAAACCAAGTGAAATAATGGCTAAAGAAAAATTGATCTTGGAATTATCATTCCCTGAATTCTATACAGCCTTGCTTAAAAGCTTTGAACTAGAATCTCCAAAAGAGGATGAGCCCCCTAAAAACCAAACATTCTTAATGCCTTTCAAAGTGATGGGTGAGATGCCTTGTGTTCATTGCCATCACTTCGTCCATCCCAATCCCCAATGTGCGTACAATAAGCATGTCTTTCTGTACTGTATATATTGCAAAGCCTTTGCTCACAACACACCCCAGTGTCCTAATTCACCTATAGTTACCTCAAAATCTCAATCTCTTGTGTCCCAAATAGAACCGTCCAAAGGGTCAAAACTACTCAGGAAGCGGTTAAACAAATGCTTTAGTGTTTCGATTTTCGTGGGACAGCACAAAGTGGCAGAATGCACAGTTTGTAATACTTCCATGCCCACAGTCACTGCCATTTTGCAACCCATATGTGAATGATGTGTCATCAATCACATATTCCAAGATTGCCCAAAGTGAGTTGCTTCAATGCAACCTACCTCGCAGAATACAACTCTTAACATCTTGAGTGTGCAAAACAGGAAATTGTACCCTTGAATGTGCTTACACACTTACAAGCCAAGGCATGAGAAACAGTCAAAAGAAATGCAAAATAACACACTTAGAAATGGGTAGAGAAGCATCTTTAAAATAGAAACCAAAAGAGAAAGAAAAAACTTCTAAACCCAAGAAATACTCACATGACATATGCGCAATGCAAAAAGCAAGCTCAACAAAGCATGCTTAACATTGTTGAGTGTCATATAGGATCATCGGTTGTGATTGAACTTCATAATGTCAAACCTAGAAAAGCATGCTTAACATTGTTGAGTGTCATATAGGATCATCGGTTGTGATTGAACTTCATAATGTCAAACCTAGAAAAGCAACCAAAATACAAAAACCGGAGGAGTATCGCTTCCCCTTTCAAGTGGAAGACGTACTCTCTACAGAAGAGTCATTAGAGGTAGATTGCACGAATTATGCAGTTGAAAAGGCACGAGAGGAATTCGATGAATCCCTTACAAAATTAAAGAAGTCTCTCAAATCCTCATTTGGAGGAGTGCTCTTCTCTCCTGGGTGAAGCCAACATAGCATCAAAACTTGCACCTTTAATGGGCTAAACATGAGTTATACCAACACATCAAGGATTGCATAGAACAGGACTCTAAGGATTCGCAAGTTTCCAAACAGACCTCACTTAAAATTATCAAAGGACCAAGTGTGCCATTGTACAGATTGGGTACTATTGAAAAATCTGAAAGCCAAGAAGAGGATGAAAGTGAATGGGAATATGAAACTGAAATGAGATCTAAAGTTGAAACAAAAACTGAAACATCCTTGGTTCCTCTTGAAGATTTTATCATGGTATGGTTAGTATTTCCTATGGGAAATGATGTTAAGCGCAAACACACATTGATTAGCCCTTGACATCATGACAATAGACACTTGGGTGTCATTGGGACAACAAAAAATCATCCCTTGAAATTGTCAAAGAACCGAGTGTGCCATTATACACATTGGGTACTATTGAAAAAGCTGAAAGCTAAAAAGAGGATGAAAGTGAATGGGAATATGAAACCGAAATGGGATTTGAAGAAGCTAAAACAAAAACTAAAACATCAATGGTTCCTCTTGAAGATTTTATCATGGTATGGTTGGATTTTCCTACGGGCAATGATGTTAAGCGCAAATGCGCATTGATTAGCCCTCAAGTTAGTTATAACATCATTGCAATAGACACTTAGGTGTCATTGGGACAACCAAAAATCATCCCTAAAGACAATGGTCTTGCAAGGGCTGCCAATGGACAAAACATTGAAGTTCTAGGTTTCTTTAACTATGCTCCTCAAGGAAGTGTGGAATTTCAATTTCATGCTACTCCAGATTCCCTTGAGTATGATGTCATCCTTGGTGGAACTTGGGTATGTAACGTGTTGTATTCAATTGATGAATCCATGCAAACAATTAGCTTGAACACTCCTGCAAGCATTGTGCAATTGCTATTACAAGAGGGAGAGACCTTGGAGGAGCTAGAACTTACAACATAACTTACTCAGAATATCCCAAGAATTATGGTTGGATTAGAACTTTCCAATAAAATCACCACAATCCAAGCACAGATTTATCCACAACAAGAGCACAATCTCATGACCCTCGAGTTATGGGATTTGTTAGGTTAACCAACACTCATAACTCATCCTAATGATAGAATTCCATTCACACAAGACTTGTGCATGCCAACTTTGGGGTACTTTGAACATACAATGTATATTGAAACTAACCCCATTTCTTACAATTTTTTTGTGGTTGAGTATGTGTTGGTGGAAGAAGATTTGATCTTGGGGAATAAATGGACTATTGCTGCCCAAGCACCACATTGCTTTGCTAGTGATAGGGTCATCATGATGGTCATGACACAAAGTTGACAATACCATACTACACAAACGAGGATCCAACCCTAATGGATTTCTATGATGCTGAAATCAAAAAGCTACAAGCCTCTTCCTCGGAATCCCCTCTACATGAAGACCTCCCATATGCGTCACTGACCAACTCAAACAATGCATCTACCCCTTCATCTCCATCCTCACCAACGAAGTCAACGAAGTCAAATGCATCTACCCCTTCACCTCCATCCTCACCAACGAAGTCAAATGCATCTACCCCTTCACCTCCATCCTCACCAATGAAGTCAAATGCCACAACCTCGCAATCAATAGCTATTCCTAAAGAAGTCCCCCAAGTGCAACCACCTATCTCTAAAAAGGACCTCAAGGGAAAATCTCCAGAGCCAACACCTCTTCATGGACCAATCTCACCAAAGGAGATAGATGCATGCTCAAAAGCCTCATCATCAATAACCATTCCACAAGAGACTCATGCCTTACAATATGACTATTTTCAGATGGTGTGTACGAAGAAGACCGCAAGGCTCTCATCTACAAATGATCCTAAAGTAGGTAAAGAAGCTAGTTCGAGAAAGAAAATGTATGCATTATGCTCAATGAGGAGATGTAGATACGACCAACATAGATCCATCCTTCTTGAACTAAGAAAGGTGGAGAAACATATGCATTGTGCGGTTCCAAAGTTGCCATTCTAGTGCGTAGTCAGGTCGATATGTGAAGATTTTGGCATTAATATGCGTTGGCAGGCCTCTGCCCTAGAATGTTTGCAAGAGACTGTGGAAGACTGGCTTGTCGAGTTTTTTCAGGATAGCTACGTCCTTGCCGCGCATGTACAGCCCATCCTACTTAGTGACAAAAGAATGAAAGGAATTTCGGAAATCCCTCCTTTGACGAAGAAAGTTAAGATCACAGAAGTGATAGAGCCTAGTCATTCTCGTGACACAAGGCTCAACGCACAAAGGATTGGAGACCAAGCTAGGATGCAGGAGCTCCAAGAATTGCGGCTGAAGAAAGCGACTGTTCGGTATATGTATAAGTTGAATGTTAAAGCTTTGAGTCATTTTTTCCCCTCGTTTCACGTTAGACTTCTGGTGCGAGGTACCGCGTAATTTTACCCTTTCTATGCGGAGGAGATTAATGTTTTGTCCAATGTTTCAAGGGAGGTCAACGATAGAATTATGATAGCAATTCTAAGGTTTGCTACGTCCTTATCATCATCTTGATTGTAAAGTGGTTTGCTTGTCCAAAGTAACTAATATAATTTAATTTTCTTGTGCAGCTTGATTATATCAAATCTCCCATTTGATGTTTAAAATTGTGTATATATTGTAGATTCCCTCCTTTCCTCAGTTCTTACTACACAACATACTTCATTGGTTGATGTATGTCCATGGTTTAGTCCGATAAATTTTGATGTAGCTCAAATAATTCTAATGGCATACAATGAAGAGTAAGTGACATGCAATCTCATTTATAGTCTTAGTATTGTGACCTAAATTTACTATATATTTTTGATGTTAATTTTGATACTCCTAATTGCATTTTTGTGGTTCACACTAGAGTTTGATCCTTTACGATATGGAATCTAAGACTTGTTACTTGGCCAATTCAGGTGAAGAATTCCATGGCACCGTGAGACAGAAAGTCCACACAATCATTATTCATATATCGTAAAAAGGAGTTGGAGAGAGAGAGAGAGAGAGAGAGAGAGAGAGAGAGAGAGAGAAGTAGGGAGATAACTTTCAGTATTGACAACATTAATGTTTCATGCAGATCAGTTAGAAAGCTAATAACTGGTCTCAAGGCCATAATCCAGGACACACTGCTAGAACACACAAGGACTGTGAGATGCAGAGTCTCGCAGCAGCAACAAGATGACCATAGTTGCGGTTGAAGGGTGTGCTAAAATGCAAAGTTGCTACTACACTTAGTTCTCTCATTGCCCGCAGAAAATGTAGGCATGCTCTTTTTTTTAATGATATCTTACTTTCCTTCCTCATTCTTTGATAGCACGTCTATTTTTTTGCCTTTTTGTAGAATCCACGATTATCAAAATACTCCGATGTGGATTTAGGGTTGTTTAGGGAAGAGACCATTGAGCATATTATTATCAACATTCATAGCAGGCCACCTAATATTCCTGTTGCATTTGTGCCCCCTCCACCACGGTCGCGACCAGGACCACTGCCCACATCAGTACCCCTGAGAACACAAGTCGACAAGTTGGTTGTCGTGCTTCCAGAATTTGATGGACATCGATTTGGAAGCTTCAAGTTCTCGACAACAGTAAACTACACAAAGTCAAGCTTCAACCCCGCAACAACAGAGCAAGCTTCTATTCCAGAAATGCAAGCTTTGCGTCTGAAAGAGCAACCACCCCAAGAGCATCCCAAAGAGCAAGCACCCCCTCAAACGACAAGCTTCACTGTCCCAACAACAAGAATCTTCCCACACCCAAGAGTACGCTTAGTAGGAAAAAAAAGAACATGCTATCAATGTTTTAAACATCCAATAAGAAAATGTAGAATATTTGTCTTAGTTTCTATTACTCTAAGAAATACAAAATATTGTCATGATTGATGTAACTATATGCTGTCAAAAATACATTTATCTCCATTTATCTCTATGTGATGGTTGTTTGCACCACGAAAACTTGCTTCCTTGTAATTTCTTTACATTGAATGGTCCTTTCTTTTCTCCTTGGTACCTGTAAGGTCTCTCCCAAGCCATGTATGTATGTGTCTCTTTTAATATAGATTTCAATAATGAAAGAGAGTGTAATTAGAGAAGAGTGAGACAACAAGGCTAGAAACATTAGAAAAGTGTTAGAATAAAAATATTAGCTCCAAAAATCCTAAAAGAAATAAGAACATAAGAATAGTTCTCTTAAGAGATAAGTATTCCCAAAAATAGAATTTCGAATTTAGGTGATAAGAGATCATATTTAGAGTACTTTTACACATTTAGAGTCCATGCATACTAAAAATGTGAAAAAACAATGCGTTTCTAAAGATAGCGCGTTTGTGGCTATATATAGACGTTTTTGCCTATTCTGCCCACGTTGGCTTGTAGAACAGATACCTTCTCGTTCTTTTGACTGGTTATATGACCATATTCTGAGTTTTCATTAGAGAATTATGGCCGAAACAATTTTCTATTTCTGTCAGGATCTCTACACAGAGAAAACTGTGAGAAGGCAGCAAGTAGTCTCAAGGTAATCCTAGAGCTTGAGATATATATATCCTTTCATTCTTATCTAATATATTAGAAGAGAAGGTTAGTTTGCTATGGTCTTTCGGAGGAAGAGACCAAAAACTCCATAGCTTTTCTTTTAGAGGAAGAATAGTATGCCGTAGCCCTATAAGAGAAGGCTATTTTGCCATAGACCTTAGAAAGAGAGAAGAGTCACAGTACGAGTAAGAGGAGATAAAGCTTGGGGATGATTGGATGATTTTAATCGTAAGACAAGGTATTAGAAGACTCTATTCTCATATGTCAAGTTCTAAAGCTCTTGTTATAAGCAAAGGCAATGATAAACGATAAATTTCTATAAGGTATATACATATTTTATTTTTCAATTATATATCATTCTTAGGGGTTGAGGTATGGCCCCAGCTTCTCTATTAATTGTTAATAGTGATCTATTTGATTGATTTAGTATTTAAAGTTTGTATTCTTTCAAACAATAGCATATGCCTTAATAAAGAATGTCTTATCGTAATCTCAAGTTGAAATGCTAAAATCTTTGTGAAAAGGATTGTTTTCTTAAGAAGGTGACATGGATCCTAGTCCTATGATTTAGTTGAGTAAATGGATTGTTATCTTGGTTAAATTAAGATACAGGTACAACTTCTCCCTACCTTGATGCTGCCCCGTTCTTGTGCTTGTGTAGCCGGACGACGGAGATGTTAATAAGGCCCAGAGTTGGCCCATGGTATCCCTCATACCATTGGGAGAATGAGGTTTACCGATCGAGGCGAGTGATTCTGATGCTGCCTAGTTCTGAGGGCCCAGACTAGTGCGGTGAATTAGCCCACCCTAGTGCGCAGACATCCATCTGAGGGGCGAGAGGATCGAGCAATGGAGCCTGAGAGGGCGACAGGCCGGCTTGAGTCCTCGCCGGCGAGACGATGAGGTGTATGGTCTCGTAGGGTTTTGCCCAGTATGTAGAGGGGAAGGCCGAATTCTAGATCATCGGTGATATAAAGGAAAAGAATAAGAGAGCCGGTTGGCTTGGATAAAATTGATTCATGTATAAACTTTTCTTTTAAATCTTGTCTTGGCATTATTGTATTGTGGCAAAAGGCTGTTTTAATAAACCTTGTGAAAAGGATCTTAATTAAGGAACATGTTTATTTATGTCAAACAGTATGGTAGGATTAATTAGAAAACAAATTGACGCGTGAGTAGGGTGGAAAGTGGGAGGATGGAATGCCCCGACGGCACCATCCTACGGATGGGTGGACCCGATTAGTCGGGTAGCTTTCCAACATATTAAGTAAAAGTCCTACGTTAGATAAACAGGTTCTCGGGCAATTCTATTCTAGAAGACTAGGCCAGCAGCGGCTTGCCTTGCATGGATGAGGAAAAAAGTGTTGCCTCTAGAAATCAAGTCTTTTAGTTGCCCAATTTATGATCAATTACCCTATGGGTGATTTTATTTTTAGAAGACCACGCTCCCCCTGCGGGATAGAATTAGGTCAAGGTGTCGATGAGTAAGAAATTTTCTCCAAGTTAAGACTTAGTGGAGTATCTTAAGTGTTTTCCCTATTTTGGAAGGGAGGGAACCTTTTCACTTTTGACGACTTGCTAAATTTGGTCTTGTACACCTCTGCACATCTTGGTATATCTTTAATCTAAAACACTCACTTGTTTCTGTTGTTGGTATTGGCCATTCTAGATTGTCGAATGAAGGCAGTGGTAATGCTTTCAAAGATCCATAACCTGTAACACTATGAGGTGCCGTGTAAAATTTATCATAAAAGAAAACTCCTCTCTGCCAAAGACTTGCTTGATGTTTCTTTGTATAGCTGCTCACCAATAGATGCATGAAAAGCATCAAAGATTCCCATAATAATATCTATAGGTTGTCACTCAACCAAGTTTGAAGGATATATATCTATACAGACGAATATAAGAGAAGCATAAGTATAGAAATGAAACACATTACATAAACATAATGTAAAAACATTTACTTATAGATTAGTCTATGGAGTGGGATTCCATTAGGCAAACGTTGCAGACGCACTTCTAAGTACATGTAGGCATGTTGTATAAGGACCTCCTTAATGCTCCTACCTGTGTCAGAGAGTTTGAAATCTTGAACTCTGACTTGTAAGTGTCGATGAACTCATTTTTTATTTTTTTTTTGCTTCCTCGTCTGCAACATAATCCAACTACCAATAGAGATTGTGGTAGGAATCCACCTTTGATTATCCATATCAAAACTATTGTATACTATAATAGCTCTAGTTGAGGAGCAGGGATGCCTAGGACGTGTGGTTTCCATTGCTGCAAAGAGAAAATAAAAGCAGATGTAAGAAGATGAGATGAAAGAAGAGATAACCTCCAAAACGTGTAAAATTTTTAGAGGGAAATCCATTCATTAAATGAGCTAAGAACTTTGAAGATAACATTTCAAATTTTTAGAGGAAAAAAGAACTTTCATTAAATGAGTTGAACGAGGAAAATTTTTAGATTGAAAACCGTTCATTAAATGAGCTGAGATTTATTAAATGAGCTGACAACACTCTAATTTTCATTTATATTAAAGAAATGACATTATAAAGTGTGGTCAAATGCATTTTGTATTTCTTTAATAATAATATATTCATATAAAGAATATATGAAAGACGTCTAATTATCAAAAGTTCCGTTTACGGTGGCTCTCTTCCTATTGATCCAAAGCCTTTCTCTCTCTAGAGTAAAAAGGCCCAAAGTTGAGTCCAGAATTCCCCTGATGTGTCAGGACATTCAGTGGCATGATGTTTTCAAGATGCACACTTATGGTCCTGATAGTGGCTTGGTTAGAAGTGGAAGCAAAACCACTTATGTGATATGGGTAGTCTTTGATCAAATGATCAATCCCACACTTAGTACAAGTAAGCACTGGAATGTCATTAGGTGGTGTTGCCACCATTGGCTGAGTTTGATGCACGTGAACCACATTCTTGTTAGGACAGTCTGCTATTCGATGAGGTCCACTACAACCAAAACATTGTAGTGGCTTCTTTCTCATATTTGAGTTTATGTCCTTACCTTTCCACTATACTGTGGTTTGGAACAATGGTACTAGCATGTTATTTTGTAAGACATGAAATTTTGGCGCAATCTCTGCGGCTTCCTTGTGGTACTCACTATTGACTTCTACCTCATGCACCATTTCACCCTCATCTGCCGATGGCTCCTTAATCAACACTTGGTTGATTTTAGCCTATGGTGGTTGTGGTGGTAGAACAGGTGGCGACAGAGGCGACGTGTCCTATATTTGGAACATCCCTCTAGGTAAATAGGATGGGTTTGGTTGGCCTACAGCCATAGTGATTTGCACGGGTGGCAAGGTCAGTGACACTTTGGGTGTCGACAATTGTGCTGGAGTTTGGAATCTCGAATACCTGCATATGGAAGTGTCATGGTTCCCTAATTTCACACAATGAGCACAATAGAGTAATGGCCTTACTCTTAATTGATGGAATTCAGTAGTGGTGTGATTCATTATGCACATAGAACACTATAGCAGATCTCTCCGAGGGTAGAAATGAGCATGCCCATGACCTGATGCTTCTATTCCATCCTTAACCTTCAATTTGTCCAGTATGGCATTACTGAGTTTGTCCACAATCATCTTCCCAACTTGCTTGCTTCGCGTTCCTGTGTCTTGGTGACTCGAGACTCGCGATATTGCTGCTGCTGAAGCTGCATTGACATCTTCAGTTTGTGGCAATTCAAGCATATTATCTTCATATTCTATTGCCAACTTACAGCATGCATCCAGAGTAGCCGGTCGGGCTAATACTATATAATCATGCATTTTGTGATCTTGGACTCCTCTTTGGAAGTAGGACAATAATTGATCGTCAGTTAGCCTCTCCCGTAGTTTACATCTTGAATTCAAGTACTTGAGCTAGGATACATAGTCTCGCATAGAATCATTTTTTGTGTGTGGATATTATGTAGTTGTGCCTTAAGGCTCCATCTATTAGCACTTTGGGCAAAGCTTGGCGTGAACACATTCTTGAGCCGAGTGAAATTGATCTTATCTTCTAGCTTTAGGGTTCGAAACCATTGATGAGCCTTTCTGTCTAGGGTTAGTGAGAAGGCATGAATCATGGTTACATCACTCACTGGCCTACAAGTTTTTCATGTGGACTCAAAGATCGGGTTCCCATCCCTTGAGAACTTTTATATGAGCTTGGAAATGATGTGTAGCTTCATTTGGGATGGTCTGGATTCTAGAGCAGTGCCTAGTTCCCTCACCATTTCTTGTCCCATTTCCACAGCCATATCTAGCATATCTATCCTTGTGGCCGCATTAAGATCTACATTTGGATCCACCATTGGTCTTTGAGGAACTACTTCCCCCCTACCTAGACCTCGCCCTCTTCCTACATTGGCTCTTCTAGGCATTTCGGGTCTATGGGTAGGTCCGACCACCTCATTTTGGCCTGGCGGCTCATTATTAGCAGCCTCTGTTTGTCTTGGTAGAATCAAGAGCTTCATCTCCTACAAGAATGTGGGATGATTGGTCATTTTCTCTATGTATTTCTTTGTATATAGGTGGTCCTCAACTTCAACAGTTTTCCTAGGTAGGTTGTCCCCTTCCGTTTGGGTATCAAATCCTTCCTCTTCTCTTGGCTCTTCTCATTAATGGGTTCTAAATTTGGATTGGCTCTTCATTAATGGGTTTGAAATTTGGATTGGCTCCCTTAACCCTGCCCATTTCCATATTATCGATCGCATTCCTGAAAATTTTTGGTTCCTTACCACATGACCAAAATGGATCTATCCTTTCCATTTCCTTTTGTTCGGCCCTCGAGTATCGAGCTCTTGTTTCCTTAAGCTCAATGTTCGTAGTTGTCACTCTACTTAAGCCCTCTTCAAGTCTAATTCTAATTTCTCTAAGGTTGGGAAGAAGACTTGACCAGTCCTGGCCGCACTTTCCATGTCCCTCCTCATCCTGGGAGTTCCATTGTTAGACAGCCTAGAACTGGAAGGTTGGGTTGGTACTTCTGGAAGGTTGGGTTGGTACTTTTGGTCTTACAACTTGTCCAGCATTGGTTGACAAGCCTACACCTGCAGATTGTGCTTCATCTTCTATGCTAGTTTAGAGACCAAAAAGTCCCATGGCTATGTCAAAGATATCATTGGATCTTGTAGGGGAAGATGGTTTTTCTTCCTCTCCAATCCCAAGGAATCGTAGCCCTTCTTCCATGGACTCTTCACTACTTGTATCAATGGTGGTTAGATTTCTCTGAAACACTCATAGTGCTCGTAGAATAGCGTGAACCAACACTATTTTCATAAGAAGATCCTGGGTGGTTTGATGCACTATTGTTTGGGAGTAAGGTTGTCTCTGATGAGTTTGCCAGACCTCAAGTGCATGTGAATACGAGTTGATAGGCTAAATCACTAACCTAAACAAATTTTCGTAGGGTTTGTCAATTTGAATTTTTGGCCATGAGACTATAGAACTAGTTCACACCGTGAAATAGCAGGAAACGGTTCATGTCGTGAACTATTTTTTGCACTTTCACGTGCTCAATAGTTACTCCGAATTTTGGGTCCATGTGCCTGATTTGAGTTAGTTGGTCTCAACTTGCAAAATTTAAAGCACTTTCCTAACTTTAATCTGACTTTCCTTGGTTTGTGAATTAGATCCGTTATAGTTCACCTCATGAAACCACAGAAAATAGTTCACATCGTGAGTAGTAAGCAATGGTTCATGTCGTGAAATAGGGGTGTTTCATGTCATGAAATCGAAATGGTTCACACAGTGAAACAAGGGGTGTTTCATGTCGTGAAGTATCTTCCTGCTAGTTCACAGGATATGATTCAGTAGGACCCGTTATGTCAGAGGTGTGAGGATAAGGTACCCTATATTTAGCAAGGTAATCCCATAATTTGTGGCACTGATTTGCAGAAGTGGTTAATGCTATGAGATAGCAAGAAATGGTTCACATCGTGAACCGTTTTCCTGCACTTTCACATGTTAACTCCCGCATCGACAGAGTGAAGATTGGGTGTAAACTACCTATCTAGATGCTTCGAAATGGTTGTGCTAGTCATAAGGAGTGTAATGTAAGCTCATAGCACAACCAATGGCTCCTTATTTTTGTGAATTTTGTGGATTAAAAAAGTAGAAAATAGAGTAACAAACCTGCTAGTTCACGCTAGAGAGAGTTTGGTGGTACACAGATATCAAAATTGAAAGAAAAAACGATGTAGCTTTCCTCTAAGGTCACCCAAGTACTCACCCATACAACAAAAACAAACAATTTCTCACAATATGGCATTTGGCTTATTTTTCATTTATACCATTAGATTATGAACATGACGTTTAACAATAGTGCAAACCTCTAAGGGTCTTCTTCCTGTTTGGAGATCCACTGGTGGATGCTCAATCACACTTATGGGAAACAATATAGGCAAAAGATCCACCATGTTATTTTTCTTGACCCTCTCTCTTAAAAAATTAAAAGAGCTTTGAATCTCTTGTGTCGGGTAAGGGGCACCAGGACCGGATGGAACAATCTTTGATTTAGGAAGAAACTTCGAGTCCTTTGATTTACCTGACTTTTTGCTTCGTTTCTTGCTTGTGATAGGGGTTTGCATCAATGGATAAGGGGGATGTTCTTTCTCAACCTCCCCATCACTTGAAGAAGTTGACTCTTCTTCTTCCTCTCCTTCCTCTTTGATGTAGTTACTTGAAGAGTTCTTATCTGAGCCAAAAAAACCCTCTAGCACCTCACTATAGGCTCTTCCAAATGTCTACGACCAAAAACAATGAAATCAATGATATGTTTTTTAAAAAAGAGACAAAAGTTCAAAAGAGAATGAGAAAAGTTTAGTTCTTACCAAGCCTCGAGTTTGCATTGCATTGATCATCAAGTTTTTTGTGTGGTCAGAGGATTTATTTCATCCATGTCAAAGTCCTTCAATAAAACAAGAACAAAAAAGCGAGTGGAGTCATCACACTCAATAAGAAAATATTTCCTATTTTTGCCTTTATGCTCTTGCACTTTCTTGATGCATCCAACCACCAGTAAAAAAGTACTTGTTAGAATCACTTGAAGGTCCTTTGTATTTTCTAACAATAAAAAAAGGGTTTATTGAATCAATTAATTGCCTACTCCCCCCATGATGTCTAAAGCTGAGTGTCCAAGCATGCTCATACTTGCTTTTGGCAAGAACTTTATCCCATATGTTTTTTGCTTGAGAGCTTTGAAGGGTATTTGCCTCTCTCACAAGTTCTAGGTCTTGACTTTTTCCCTTTCTAACCTTTTGGTGATGCTCTTTGGTGTGCTAAGTCACAAGCTCACGAGGGAATTGTTTAGGAGCAAGAAGCTGTCGATGAGAAGAACGAGATGGACTTTCAAAAAGCCTTGTTACTTCAAAACCCACACTTCATGGTGCGGGAACCAAGTGAGAAGACATCAGTGCATCTGAGTGTCCCCTCCTTGAGCTTGAATTGGGTTGAGGTTGCATAGAATCTTACGTTGAAGTTTTAGACTTCTTGCTTATATGAAAAACTTAAGATTGAGAAGCCATGACCTGAAAAAAAAGAAACAAACATGGCTAAAAGTTAATCATGGATTCTAGAATCCACCAAAGAGGACAAAAGAAGTGATCATCAAAACTAGAATCCAAAAATAAGAAAAAACTTGAGATTGAGAAGCCATGACCTGTAAAAAAAAAGTAATAACTATGGCTAAAAGTTAATCATGGATTCTAGAATCCACTAGAGAGGACAAGAGAAGTGACTAGCAAAACTAGAATAAAAAAATAGTAGAAAGAGGAGTGGGATGCTAGAATCCTGCAAAGCGGGGTGGTTGATAGTGCACATAGGTTAGTGCAGGCAACCAGGTTTGGCAACACAAAATATGGGGTCAACTGAAAGGGAGTCGGGGCAATGTATTTGGAACAATTGATAGTGTGGATGAAACCATTGTTTGCATCCCTCAAGCCCCATCCATAACTAAGAACATCAATCAACCCAAAAGTTTTAAAGATTCAACAAAAAAGCTTCAACATGGGCAGCCAAACTTCCATGCAACTGTGTGATTATGCGTAGCTGCGTGTGATCTTGGGCATCAAACCCTCTAGCAAACTCTAGCATATCCCCCCACCAAACAAGAAACACACATGTAGTCCACTTCTCTAATCTGCAGTCCCATCTTGTCTGCAGCCTGCACATCAACAAGAGAAAACCAGCATGTTGTAAAACTTTTCCTCTAGCCTCCCACCACCCATGTGCCCTGCACGATGGGTTGAGCATGGTGGTAGATTGCATAGAGCCCCCCGGAGTCATGCCCAAACACACCCCCGACCGCACCTCGTAGCTCATTGCCGCTCTCTTAGATGCCTACCCACCCCTCCCCCTTTGCCCTTTCATCCCTTTGACTCCATGTGAGGATTGCAAATGGCTTGGAGACAGAGCTTGCCCGCCCAACTCTTTTTAAGGGGCATAGCAAGCACCCATTGCCAGGAGCTGGCTGCACCAAAGGACATGTGAAGCACGACTGTAGCATCATCAATATTATAGCAGAGTACTGCAGATGTCTAGTCTAGTACAATATGAGTATGATAATTTTGCTGCTAATTGCCTCTGTGCTTGTTGGTTTGCTGTCGAGGTTCTCTCACCAGTCGTTTACTCTTGTGCCTTCTCTACCCAATCCACAATAGCGCTTGCAAACAAAAAAAGCACTTGCCTTTGCCTCCCTTGCACAGCCGCCACCAGGCTTCAAGCCGTGTCTTGTGCCTTCTCTACCCAAACCATATTAGTTCTTGCACACAAAAAAGCACTTGCCTTTGCCTCCCTTGCGCAGTCGCCACCAGGCTTCAAGCCGTGTACTCTTGTGCCTTCTCTACCCAAACCATATTAGTTCTTGCACACAAAAAAGCGCTTGTCTTTTCCTCCCTTGCGTAACCGCCACCAGGCTTCAAGCCATCTACTCACTGCATTCTATACCCAATCCATAACGCTTGCATACAAAAAAGTGCATGGTTTTGTGGCACAAAAGCATGCAGTGCTTGCACAATAAAGAGCGAAGAAGAGAAGCGAGCAAACACAACAAATCAACAAATCTTTAAGTGAAAACAAAACTTGTAAAGTTTCCAAAGAAAAATGGCTCACCTCCTCTCATAGCATGCGTGCAGCGCTGTGTAGGGAAGAAGGTGGATTCTCAAAAACAAAATCTTCAAAGCTTCATAAGGGCAAAAAGATTCAACATAGTTCATAAATGACATGAATGTAGTTGAAGGTAACATCGGGTATGTTGATGTGCTCACGGGGCAATTTGGAAGTCAAGTATATGACAGAATTTAAACAAGTACTCTCTTGAAGTGAGGTGGTTTAGTACACAATACAAGGGACAAAATGCAACATATGAAGGGAGGAGAACGGATTTAATGCTATCAACTCATCTGAATTAAGGAGCAATCTAATGATCAAAACTTTGAGGGTGAGAATGATCCTAATTATGGTGCAAAATGACAACTTAGTTGATGCATGATACGAATGACATCGCGATGACTTGCCAAAGTTCCTCAAGAATTAGGATGAGCTTCTAGACTTCCATTTTTTTCTTCCCATTGAGGACTTTGATGTGAGTGAGTAGTCTTAGCTTTGTATTTATGTGTTTATTTGTTTTATTCATTGTATTTGTTATATTTTGATACTATACCAACACGGGCAGGCATCCTCGAGGGTAAACATGGGGTTCACTTCCGTTTGTGACTTTTTATAATGTACCTAATGGTAATGTGGGATTAATGTAAGCTAAGGTGGGGAGTTTCAACCTAGGATTGTCTGTGATATACAGTGTGAGCAAAACGGTGGAGACATTATTTAATCTTAACAAAACTAAGTTGTGGATGTTTGACTACTATGGAGGTGGAGGAAAGAGAGTCAGTGGCTATAGCTGGATGTGCTAAGCTGTGGACGTATGGTTGTAGGGGAGCTTGTATGGCCATGGAATGTGCTGAGTACAAGAGCGTGGATACATTTGGCTTGTGAACCAAGCAAAAACTTAGTAAGAAGAAAGTTGCCTCCAAGGGAAAGCTTTGCACTGTTGCTTTGTTGCTTATGCAAACATCATAGAAGGCTTTGGACAACTCTTGGTGGATGGCCGCCTTGACCTTCAACAACTACGAGCTGGTTTTTCATCTCCCATGATTTTGGAAATGTACATTGCTTGTATCTTCAATTATAGACACCACCTTGAAGACTCCAAAACATCTCTTGGTTGTGAGCCCTTGGTTGTGAGATCCCTCCCTATGAGGAAGGAGACTTATTTTATAGTTTTTTTGAGCTAGGCCCCATGGAGTATACCTAGCTCCCCATGGAGGATGATACAACTTTATTTCCCCATGGAGTATACCTGGCTCCCCATGGAGGATGATACAACTTTCTTTCTTTGTCTTATTCTCTCTCTCACACACACATAAACCTCTCCTATATATTGTAAGATTCTTCCCTCTAGCTTTTGAGATGTAAAGGTGTAAGAACCTACCCTTATGTCTCTTATAATCATTCCCCCCTCAGAAATGGAAAAAGATCTTGTTTTACCCTATTTTGGCCTAGAAAGAAAAACTGTCTAGAGAGAGGTAATTCAAAATGGAGATATTTTTGGATACAAAAACTCTCCTAATGTCTAAGATGAATTCCCTTGAAACAGAAGCTCAAAATGAACTTTCCAATGTGCATTAGGAATAAATTGAATATGTGACCTTAGTCGCCTAAGGGTCCACATTTTCAGAAATTTTTGGATTAAGGTCCAAATAAGGTTCGAGAGGGCCAATAGGATTAACCCAAGTGTTGGGATGAGATAAATACAATGAATAAAAGAAAATAGTCCAAAAATGAGTAAATGCTCACATAAGATGAAGAGTTGACTGAGTACAAGGTTTATTAGTTAAAAACTAAGGTATATTAAAAAAATGAGATATTTAGGTGAAACGATGCATTTTTGACACCTCCGTAGGTGGGAAGCCCCACCTTCTTCATCATCATTGTTTGGATTTTTAATTCAAAAAAATCAAGATATTTCATCTCTCCTCTCTGCTGGTGCAAATTGGATCAGAAAGGGAGCCAAACTGATCCAAATCTTGTTCGAATTAGGTCAAATTAAAGCTCGAAGGCTCTAGAACCTAGCTGGACTTGGTTAGTGGGCTCTTTCACCTATAAATAGACCTTTATTCCTTTGTATTTTCATATTGGAGTAATACCATGCTGCTAGTATTGTCTCTAAATTAGTATATTTCTATTATCTCTCTAATTTGCCTCTTCTCTTGAGAGCTTTGGAGCTTCTCTCTCCTCCATCCTCTCTTGGAGACTACTCTCCCTCTTTTGGTGGCCAAGGTCTTGATTGGGGACTTCTCTTCTAGCCAAAGAAACAAGCCCAAATCAAAGGTAAACCTAATTTAATGGTTTATTTTCAATTCTCTCAATGATTTTCTTCTTCTCAACCCCTCTAAACCTTGAGAAGCTTTCTAAGAAATGGTTTTCCTTCAAATCAGGCTTTTCCAAAGATTCAAAATGTCTATTTAGATTAATGTTAATTATGATTAATCTTAAATGTTTTTCTTTAAGAAAATCTCTCTCTTAAAAAGATTAGTCATTCCTATGGCTAAATCCTTGGTAGAAGGATGATTCTTATTCATAATCTCTTTGTCTTAAGACAAACTCTATGCTTGACAAGCTAGAGAAAGAGATTAGTTATTTTCATGATTTTTAATCTAGGAAAAAGAAAGATTAATTCTTTTAATCTTGTTTATGATATGGAAAAATCATATAAATTCATCCTAAATTGAAAGGAGGTTATGCTAAAATTTTGAGAAATAAGGAATGATTATTTTAAGAGAATTAATCATAATTATGCTTATAATTATGCTATGTATGCATGATTTAATTTTAGTCTAAAAAGAAGAGTTTCTATCATATTTTCATTACAAGTTTTCATTTTAAATTAGAAAGTTGAACATTTCTAGAAATTATAGCAAAGCTTTGGTAAAATTTTCTAGAAAAGAGATAAATCTTATTTTTATGGATAATTTATAATAATGCAAAAAGAGGAATTCGTATCATATTCTAGATATAGATATTTTTATGCAAAAATAATGATTTTTATCATTTTTATGAAAAATACTTTTATAGTATTTATGCATATTTATTTAATTAGAGAAAAGAGGAATTTTTGATATAATTATTCAAAAGAGGAATTCCCATGATATTCTAGATTCAAACATTTAAATGTTAAAAGAGGAACTTTCGGCATATTTCAAAATATGAGTATTTTTATCAAAAGTGGAATTCTGAGTATTATCATTTTATGGGAATAAATTTATGTGAAATCAATTTTTTTACAAAAAGAGGAGTTTTGAGCATTATTCAATTGTCAGAAAAATAAAGAAGGGTATGCACAAATTTTCTAGAATCATCCAGTTTATGAAAATTATTGAAATGTTTCATTTGATTAGTGCTTATATTGAAAGAAGAAATATGGGTATAATTGATTTTGTAAATCCCATGAATCTTTTATTCAAAAAGAAGAATATTAAATATATATTATTTCGAGAAATTCGAGAAAGAATGTTAAAATATCCATCGAGAAAACTTGGATAATTCTTAATCAGAAAAGGGAATCTGGAATCCCTGAGAGGATCAAGGATCTAATAAGTAAACGGAAATTTAGATTTAGTCTTCAAGGAATGAAAACACAATACGTAAATGCTCTTTCTGAGTTTTTACTATAAATTTCTGATAAAGTTCATTTTTCCTTTTTCAACCTTCAACACTCCGATACTTAGTTTTAATGGGATTGAGAAAAAGTTACCTTTAACTAAGCCAAGCAATTGGCACAGAAACTTAGAAAGTTCTATCAGTATATCGGAAGTAGAGTAACCGTACTAAATGGATGTGATGTGGATCCGGATAGATGTGAATGGATGTGATGTGGATGGATGTGAATGGATGCGATGAGATGTAGATGGATGTGATGTGATGTGGATGGATGTGAATGGATGCAATGAGATGTGGATGCATGTGAATGGATGGATGTGGATGGATGCGAATGGATGTGATGTGATGTGATGTGAATGGATGTGGATGTGATGTGAATGGATGTGGATGGATGTGAATGAATGTGATGTGAATGGATGTGGATGGATGTGAATGAATGTGATGTGATGTGAATGGATCTGGATGGATGTGATGTGATGTGAATGGATCTGGATGGATGTGAATAGATGTGATGTGAGGTGAATGGATCTGAATGGATGTGGATGGATGTGGATAGATGTGATGTGAGGTGAATGGATGTGAATAGTTGTGATGTGATGTGAATGGATGTGATATGATGTGAGTGGATGTAAATGGATGAGAATGGATGTAGGATGATGGGAATGGATGGAATGTGCGATGTGAATTAATGTAGAAGAATGGATCTGGATGGATGTGAATAGATGTGATGTGAGGTGAATGGATCTGAATGGATGTGGATGGATGTGGATAGATGTGATGTGAGGTGAATGGATGTGAATAGTTGTGATGTGATGTGAATGGATGTGATATGATGTGAGTGGATGTAAATGGATGAGAATGGATATAGGATGATGGGAATGCATATGAATGGATATGGAATGTGCGATGTGAATTAATGTAGAAGAATGTGGAATAATGAGAAATGGGAGTTGTTGTGGAAAGATGGGAGTTGTTGGAAACTGTAATTGTATATGGCACCTATTTTTAAAAGACTGTTTTATGTCAAAAATATTGGGAAGCATTTTGACTATCTTGTCGATTAAAGTCGTGAGGACCTAAGTGGAAAGGTTACAATAGCTGATGGAGAGTCAATGAAGGACATCTCACATGGCAAGGTCGGCCGAGGTCTTGACTAGCCTCGGTTCGATTAAAATGGTGAGCTTCTGGTATGGTGGATGAGGGACCAAGGAAGCGGCCTATGAGTGAAGCGCTAGGTGACCTACGAAGGAGCCTAGAGGGTGCTGACCATACGGTGCTCGGGCTATGGGTCGCCAAAGATACTCACACGTGCATCAGGGAAGAAAATGAGTTTAAGTTATTTTCTAAACATGGGAATGGATCTAGTTGATTGACCTTGCTGGTCTCCAACGGACGAGTTCCTGGGCCTTCTATATGGATCTTGTTGATTGATCTAGCTGATATTCAATAGAGAGTCCATCTGGATTTTTATGTGATTATATTCCCGAGTACTTTGAGCTAGGAACTATTGAAAAGGCCCTGAGTGAGCAGGTGGTGAGCGTTCTGGTTGCCAATGATGCCATAGTACACCGAGATGAAGGAAAGATTGTAAATTGGACTTCAAGCTAGATTATTTGGAGGATTATGATCACTGATACTATGGTTTCATTCAAGTTTACTTTAAAGACAGCTGAATTTGTGAAAAGGCAATTTCATATTGGGTGCGTAAGTGGTGTGTCTAAATTGTATTTTGCATGAATCTGCCTAGGGGGCCTGGGAACTCTTTTCCTTGGTACTACCCTGTACAAAACATAACCAAATTTAAAAATGGATGCTATAAATATAGTGGTACCCATGGGATTGGATGGGGTTAGGTTGGACTGATGGATTCCTAAAATAAAATTTAATTCTATTAAGTTATGATAGTTGAAGTAAATCACGGCGGATAATCCTTGTTCTATGGCGGCTATGCTTCTTAATGGGAAAAAAAGCATTGATATCTATTATCCAATTGCAAGTTCATCACTTGATCCGGCCGGAATGAAAAAGGGTAAATTAAGGCTCTTGACTACGTTAGAATAAATTTTCCGGAAGGAATCGTCTATGCCTTCTAGGCGAGGGAAGTTTTTTCGGGTTTGGTTTTGGGAGAACCGAGGGATTAGTCTCTTGTCTAAACATCCGTGGGGGCGAGGCCCCGAGTGAGAGTCTCTATCCTCCTACGCAAGAAGTGCTACTTCCGCCTACTAACACCCCATAATTCGTTGCGTAGAGGGGGCAGATTGGCTAAAGTTGATAAATCAAGAAGCAAGAAATGTCAAAAATTTATGAGTTACCAGTAAAAGATTGTAATTGTGTGATGAAATATATTCAAAATGAAGATTCATAAATTGGGAATTGGGTCTTCAAATGGAAATACCGCAATTGTGTGGAATCCCTGACTTGCTTGAGGCCTAGATATGATGGTATTTACTTTATAACTCCAAGGACCGTGATTACCCGTATATATCGTGGAT
Organism: Cibotium barometz; assembly: GCF_041138505.1. Taxonomy (NCBI): domain Eukaryota; kingdom Viridiplantae; phylum Streptophyta; class Polypodiopsida; order Cyatheales; family Cibotiaceae; genus Cibotium; species Cibotium barometz. The sequence goes on from NC_141063.1 coordinate 14,474,559, forward strand.
ATAACTACAGCTCTTTACTGACAATATAAGACCTTGAAGTTATAAGAAAAAATGCTATCCTAGATGATGATTTTGGATGCTGGTTGATATGATTTTAAAATTTTGGTTGAGAATTGATGAATTGATTTAGATTCTGATTGAAAGATGATGATTTTTTATTTCTGATTGAAAGAAGATAAGTTGAATAAAGCCACAATGAGGATGAATGGAGAGAATCCCAGTGATGATGTTAGTAACCTGGATGATGATTAAGACTTTCGACAGATCACTGAGAGATTAGTGGATCATGTTGATAGATTGTTTGTTTGACGTTGACCTAGTGGAACTAGTTAAGGAATGACAAATTGAGAACCTGCATAACTCAAATTCTTGTGGGGGGGAGAATGTTCAGATGGAATTTTTGGTCTAATGGACCATTATTGTGTTAAGGATATAAATGAACTATTTTCTGATAATGAGTTCTGTATGTTCTTCTTGTAGAAGGGGTCTTTATCCTAGGATTCTGTGAGGGTTGACCAGACCTTAAGGAACCCCAAAATCAGTTGGATTCGAATTATAAATAAAGTGGTCTTTTCACTTGAGCGTCTTGGGTAAATTGAAAAAAGAGATTCAACAAGAATTTTTGTATTGATAGGATCATGGATTGAGGTCGTCCGGGTAGGAATGTTAACTCCAACTCGATGAGGAAGAACTCGACCCAGATGTTCGTAAAACTCTTCATAGATCATAGCCTGGACCTTTCAAGGGGGAAGGGAAAAACTTGGGCGAGGCTCTGGAGAAGTGGATCGAAGCAATGGAAGAATACGTCGATGTCACTGGATACAACGAGAAGAGCAAAATGGCTCTTGCAAGGTTGAAGATAGTAGAAACAGCCAAAGTGGCATGGAAAACCACTGTAAGACAAACCATCTGGAATATCCAGACATGGAATGATCTCAAGATTTACCTAAGGAAGAGATTCTGTCCTCCCGGCTTTTTGGAAACCAAGATGAATGAAATCTTAGAGTTAACCCAGGGGAGTAGAACTATTGAAGTGTATTACCAAGCGTTCGCTCTCCTCCCCAAATACTCGCCACCGCTAGATGAAGAACAGCTGATGTGGCTAGGTTCATTCGGGGAATGAATGAACATTAGGATACCCAAGTAAAGAATGCCAAACTAGCTTCCATAGAAGTATGTATAAAAGATTATTCTTTTATTATAAAAGTGTTACTTTTATCATATTTGATTCTCATGCATAGAAGTATGTATAAAAGATTATTTTTTTAATTATAAAAGTGTTACTTTTATCATCTTTAATTTTTATGCATAAAAGTATGCATAAAAGATTATTATTATTTTATTATAAAAGTGTTACTTTTATCATAAATGATTTTTATGCATAAACATATGCATAAAAGATATTTTTTTAATATTAAAAGTATGATTTTTATCATAAATGATTTTTATGCATAAATGGGTGCATAAAAGATATTTCTATGCATAAATGGGTGCATAAAAGATATTTTTTATATTAAAAGAGTGATTTTCATCATAAATGATTTGTATTAAACATATGCATAAAAGAAATTCTTCATGTTAAAAGAATGATTTTCATCATAAATGATTTTTTTATGATGATAAAAGTGTGACTTTCATCAGAATCGGATTTTATGCATAATTAGATGCATATAGAATCTTTATAATTAAATAAGGGTTCTCCTTAATCCTCTATTTAATTTTTACAAAAATTGGAAAAATGAATAAGTAGATAATCTATGAGAAGAAATGCTACCGTTTCATATTCACTAAGATGGTAATGAGAAAATTCAATTAAACTATCGAAGTCAGAGATTGAGATAAATGATTATTTTATTTCTCATAAGAAATTCATGTTTTAAGCAAATATTCGTCGAACAAAATTTAGAAAAAGAGAAATTGAAATAGTACCTTTCGAGAAAGATAGTTTAGGAAGAACCTTTCCAGACCCAAACTCTGATTCTGACTATTGACCAAGACCTAATTCCTTCGTCTCAATGACGATGTGCTCAGTTCAAGAAAAATGCACTCAAAACACCCACCGAATCAAAAACTAAGTTAAGAATTTTGATTTTGATCTGAGGATCAAGTTGACAGAATTCGAGGAATTCTGTTTGGAATGCAGACCTGGATCTAGAAGTATTGAGATACGAATTTAAGATTATTCATAGTTTTCAAACAAAAATGAAAACTGAAAACTTGCATAGAAACCCTGTTTTCTTAAAGGATTGTCTTACGCCAGAATGCTGGAGGGAGCATTTGGCATATATGTTTATCTAAGGGAAGTTCGGTTGCAACAGGTGGTGGGGAGTGTTCGAGGGATAGCTCACGCGGCAAAGCCTGCCGAGGTCTTGACTAGCCTCGGTATGGTTAAAATGGTGCGCTTCCAGTACGATGGGCGAGGGCCGACGAAGCGGTCCCTGAGTGAAGTGCCAGGATACCTAAGGAGGATCCTGGAGGGTTCTGACCAGGCGATGCACGGGCTCGCGGTGCCGAGGACACCCATGCATATGTCGAGGAAGATATTGTATGACAGATCAATGTTATTGTAATCTATCCTCACTGGATCTCGTTGACTCGCTGGTCTCAACGGAGAGTCCAGAGTGATACTGTTTTGTGAGAAACAAAGACAATGGAAATTTTGAAGTATGACATGTGTAACCAGTAAATTGTTGTCATGGATTGTTTTTTTTTAATATCAAAGTTTTAAAGAGGAGTGTGTGCGTATCTGTTTTCTAAAGCTAAAGTTAAGAAAGGCATTTTAATTATAATTATGGGTGGGTGAGTACTTGTTTGGATCTATCGATTCCAGTGGTAGGGTGGTGGCTAACCCATGGGCCGGATGGGGTTAGGCTGGAATCAGTGGAGTTTTAATAATCAAATTGAAAAATCTTAGGATTACGCTAGGATTCGAGTAGCTAGTTAGATGATCAAATTATATCAGTGATAGCTTCCTTCTATCTGGTTTATTCAGGTGAAGGATAGTTTAGAATTGATCTCGTTAGAAAAATTCGATAAGAAAATTCAAAAAGGTGGAATCGTCCCCGCTTTTCGGGCATGGAAAATTTTCTCGGTTTCGGTTTTCGGAGTGACCACCAGCCTAGTCTCGTGCCCGGACATTTGTGGGCGAGGCCCCGAGTGAGAAACCCTGCCCCGCGCATGAGGGGGTTGCTTCCGTTAGCTACCGGGAATCCGGTGTGTGGAGGGGGTAGAGGGATCTCACAGTTGGTACCAGAGCGGAAATTACCTAAATTTTTCTATAGAAATCTGGGAAAGGAATGTTTTTCACTTGTTAATACTATGTGAATGAACTTCAAAAATTGAAAACTTATAAATCGAATTGAAAATTTATAGATGGACACCCCAAACCTATCTGGAATTTCGGACTCTCTCAGAGTTAGGATATGATAGCTTTTGCATTTGATCACCTCATCAACTCTGCTCTATGACCCGAATGAGCAGAGTGAGACTCGCTCGCCATTTTGAGAGTCTTTACTTTCCTGATCCTCTTGAGCGACGTCGGTATATGTGGTTCTATGGAGGACGGTTTATTAACATCAGTACCAGTAAACATCAGAGGCTCAGGCAAAATATTTCCTTGGCCATGATTCTGATAAGACTAGGGCTTGTTCTGCACGTTCTACTTTGTGATCATTCACCCAGGAACTTCAGAACTTCATGCCGATTTTTTAGACTTCTTAGCCGCTTTATCCCGAGAAATAGAATTAGAGCACCTCTTTGTGTAATGAATCGTGTATACCATGGTATGTCTTCTTCGCAGTTTCGCTTCTTTATGCGATTACGACTGAGGCGGTGATTCTGGAGCCGAGCTGCTCTATGTACATATTACAACTTTTATATAAATATAGAAATGTTTTCTGAAGAAAAATTCCCTGTTGAATAAGTGATTGTTTACGATACAAAGAAAAATCTGTTATCGGATATATGTTATAGATCTCCAATAAGATCATTGTCTTGTTTAAGAAATTATTTTTCTGAACCTCTTAAGTCTTAGGATCTCGTGGATGATATCAAAATAAAAATTCAATAATATACAAATTTTTGGCAGAATCATGAGATGAGAAAATTGTGGCCATCAGCCAGACCCTCTCTCTGAAGATGACAAGCTTGACCCTGATGTTCGCAAGGCTCTTCATAGGACTCAGCTAGGACCCTTCAAAGGAGAAGGGGAGAACCTGGGAGAGGCTGTGGAGAAATGGGTGGAAGCCATGGAGGAATATTTTGACGTCACAGGCTACAATGAGCGGAGCAAAATGGCTCTTGCCCGGCTGAAAGTAGTGGAAACAGCTAGGGTAGCATGGAGGAACCACTTTGACACCAACCGTCTGGACAGAAATACTCAGTCCTGGAACGACCTAAAAACCTATCTAAGAAAGAGATTTTGTCCCCCTGGATTTTTGGAAACCAAAATGAACGAATTTTTAGAGCTAAAGCAGGAGAGCAAAACCATCGAGAAATATCACCAGGCCTTTGCTCTTCTACTCAAATATTCACCACCTCTAGATGAAGAACAACTCATGGCCAGGTTCATTCGGGGAATGAACGAACCCTTGGACACACTGGTCAAAAATGCCAAGCCAGTGTCCATGGCTGAAGCAGTAAGAATGACAAAAGATTTTGCCAAAGCCTTTGTAGTAAAGGTCCCGCCAAAGCCTACACCCTCTAACTTTAAAAGATTCCAAGCCCAGGGAAGTACTTCAAACTTTCCACCCCCAAAGAGTCAGCAAGGCCCGAATCAGAATCAGGATGCAGGAAGATTCAGAAGTGAAGGAAGACCCTTCCCCCAGAATACTTTCTCAGGAGCCCCCCACCTCTTTCAAGAAATCAGAGGGATGAGCTCAGAATTGAAAATCGATGTTTTGGATGCCAGGGTTTTGGTCACCAGTTAAAAGACTGCCCGACTCCTGCCATGTCAAGGGGACAGGGAAGTCAAGGACCCCGAGTTCAGAGACCAACCTATTCATACCAGTCTAATCAGGGTCCGTCTCACCCAACCAAGGTAACCCCAGAAGAACTCCAGCTCAGCCATCCGCCTCTGTCCAGAGTAACCTCAGAACTCCTTCCCAAAACTGGGGCAACCAAAGAGAAAGAGTTCCGCCTCAGACTGCAGCAGCCAGAGAAGTCACAATTTTAGATGTAGTAGAAGAGGAAAGAGGACAGATCTATGCTGCAATTGAAAATCAAGGGCCTAACCATCAGTTCTCAGTCATCCATACTCCAATAGAGTATCAGGGTAAGCCTTTTAAGCTTTTGATTGATTCAGGTAGTTCTCATTCATTCATTTCCCCTGGATGCTTGCGTAAACTAGTCTTAGAACAGAAATCAAGGAAACCTATGCAAGTTGAATTGGCCAGTGGAAAGATTCTTTTCACTCACCATGAGACAGAGCTTATCCAGTTCAAACTAGATGGTAATGTGACCGACTGTCAGTTCAAAGTTTTACCTCTGGGAGTTTTTAACGGGATCCTTGGAATGGATTGGCTCCACAAAAATCAAGCTGACATACACTGTACTCTCACAATGGAACCATTTCCTTCCATGACCTTCACGGGAACAAAGTTTAAGGAACTGGAGTTTTTGGATCCCTATACCTTCAGTTAGTAAAAGCTTCTAGGTTGCTGAAAGGACTTAGGAAGAAGCAGCAAATTTATGTTGTCAAAATGAACCCAGTAGACTCAAAGCTTAAGGCTAAAGAACCAGAATGGTTAAGTGAATTTGATGATCTATTCCCAGCAGAGCTAACTGAAATGCCTCCAATTCGGGAAGTAGATCATGTGATAGAATTAACCCCCAACCAATAGCCCTACGCATGTACAAAATGCCAGTTCCTGAAGCCATCAAACTCAAGGAACAGCTTAGATAGCTGTTAGAACAAGGGTTTGTAAGACCCAGTGTTTCACCTTGGGGTGCGCCAGTTCTCTTTCAGAAAAAGAAAGATGGAACGCTTAGACTCTGTGTGGACTACAGAGGTCTAAATCAGCTGACAATTAAGAATAAGTATCCTATCCCAAGAATTGATGAGCTTTTGGACATGCTAAATGGAGCCCAGATCTTCACAAAAATAGATCTCAAATCCAGGTATTACCAGATCAGGATCAATTCATCAAAACCTACATGTCTGTAAAGAAAAGCTTCTTTTGGCCTCGTCTGAAAAAGGATGTACTGAATCATGTACGTCAATGTCTGACATGCCAGAAAGTCAAAGCTGAAAGAGTAAAAATGCCTGGGAAGTTACATCCATTGGACATCCCCCCAGATGAAGTGGGAATGTATCAGTATGGACTTTATTACTGGATTACCTTCAGTGCAATCAGGTTACAACTCCATTTTTGTGGTAGTTGACAGACTAACCAAAGTTGCCCATCTGATCCCAATAAAAGAAACCTACACGGTAGTGGATGTGGTCAGAGTGTTCCTCAAAGAAATCTTCAGAGTGCATGGCCTACCCAGGAGAATAGTAAGTGATCGAGATCCCAAATTTACTTCAAGGTTCTGGACTGCATTTTTCGAAGCAGTGGAAACTTTCTTGGATCTGAGCACAGCTTATCACCCTGAGACCGATGGTCAAACTAAAAGGGTAAACCAAGTAATCGAAGATATACTTCAATCATGCTATGGCAGGGAACCCAAGAAATGGCTAAGCTATCTGCACCTAGTCGAGTTTGCCTACAATGCTTCTTATCACCGAAGTATCGGGATGAGCCCTTTTAAAGCTTTGTATGGACAAGATTGCTTAACTCCATTAACTTGGTCCGACCCATTGATTAGGGTCGAGATGTCCAGACAGATGCTTGACGACATGGAGCAGCAGATGTAGGCAATTCGTAAAGATATAAAAGCTGCCTAGGATTGATAGAAGCAGTATGCAGATAAGACGAGGACAGACAAAGAATTCAAAGCAGCAGATATGGTCTTCATTCGAGTACGGTCCAAAATAAGTTCTTTATCTCTTGGGAAGTACAAGAAGTTATCTCTCAGATATTGTGGGCCATATCTGATTACAAAGAAAGTAGGTGACTTAGCCTACGAGCTTCTTCTGCCTCCTCATCTCAAAGTTCATAATGTATTTCATGTAAGCCTTCTAAAGAAATATGTGCCAAGCCCAAATCATGTGTTTGATGATGAAATCCTGACCTCTTCAACCCAAGGGCAGATGGAACTCCAACCTGAAGAAATTCTTGATGTTCGAGAAAAGATTCTCAGGAACAGAATTCTCAGAGAATTATTAGTAAAATGGAAGTTCTATCCTTTTGAAGATGCCACCTGGGAGAATGAAGCCGATCTGTTGCAAGATTATCCCCAGTTTGCGAGATAAGGACATCTCGCATTTTTCAAGTGGGAGAGAATGTAAGATTCCTCCCCAGCCTCTCAAGATGTCCAGCATCTTCCCCTGTAATCAAATCCCTCTTCAGAAATATAAAAGATCTTGTTTCTACCAGTTTTGGCCTAGAGAGAGAAAATCTTCTAGAGAGTGGTAATTCAGTTTTTAAATATTTTTGGATAGAAAAATATCTCATCTTATTAAAATAAGTTCCCCTGAAACAGAAGTTCAAAAAGATTTTCAGAAGGTGCATTAGAAATTAAGTATAATCTGTTCAAGAGACATTATCCTGGGGGTGAAGATTTTTTCGAAATTTTAAATTAAGGTTTCTATGGACTAATAAGATTCATCCAGATGTAGGGAGGAGATAAACAAAGAAATAAAAGAAAAATCCCCCAAAAATGAGTAAATACTCACATAAGATGAAGAGTTGACTAAGGACAAGGTTAATAGTTAAAAAAGGGAGATATTTACAAGTAATGATGCATTTTTGACACCTCTGCATGGGGGAATTCCCTCATGAAGGAGGTGCCTATTTCACATGCTTGAATGAGTTTTAAACTCCCAAATAATGGGATATTTTTATCTCTCCTCTCTCCTGTTTCAACTAGATCCAAAAAGTGAGCAAAATTGACCTAAAAATGGTCAAAATTTGACCAAACTGATCTGGAAAATTCTAGAATCAGTTGGCTTGGTTAGAAGCTCACTTTTTCCTATAAATAGAAGCCCTCCCTTTTGTTGAAACTCAATAGTGTTTTGCACTATTACCCTGCCTCTCCCAAGTGCCAAAAACAGTGAATTTTACTCATAATTCATTAGTTTTTGACCTTCCCTCTTCCAAAAGATTGGTGGCCACTCTTGTTTCAAACAAGAGTAGAACCCTCAAACCATCAAGCCAAAGGAAAGCTCTCAAATTCATTAGTAAGTTGGAGATTCTTCCCTTTTCCATTCATTTTATGGTTTTTTATGGTTTTTTTATGATTTTTGTCTTCTCTTCATTGCAAATGATGTTATCCCAAAAGGCATTCCCCTCTCTTCTCTAGTAGATCCAACCATTCTTTATCCTAGGTGAATGATTAATGAATAAAATCAAGTTTTTCATAATGTTTCTCTTAAATAAGTAGAAAAATGTTACTTTAGAATGATTTAAATATTCTTGATGCATTTCTAATTAATTTTAGAGACTTAAAATTGAAAAATGGTTAGCCATACAAAGAAAAATTTTAGAAATAAATATTATCTTTTATTATTCTAAAAGAGTAATCCTTATGATTTCTATATTCTAAAGTGTCATTTTCATGCATAGAAGATGCATTTTGATAATTTGTATAAAAGAAAATTAGTATTATTATAAAAGTATTACTTTCATTATTATTTAATTTTTATGCATAAAAGTATGCATAAAAGATTATTTTTTAAAAGTGTTACTTTTATCATATTTTATTTTTATGCATAAAAGATTATTTTTTATTATAAAAGTGTTACTTTTATCATATTTGATTTTCATGCATAGAAGTATGCATAAAAGATTATTTTTTAATTATAAAAGTGTTACTTTTATCATATTTGATTCTCATGCATAGAAGTATGCATAAAAGATTATTTTTTTAATTATAAAAGTGTTACTTTTATCATATTTGATTTTTATGCATAAAAGATTATTTTTTATTATAAAAGTGTTACTTTTATCATATTTGATTCTCATGCATAGAAGTATGCATAAAAGATTATTTTTTTATTATAAAAGTGTTACTTTTATCATATTTGATTCTCATTCATAGAAGTATGCATAAAAGATTATTATTTTTATTATAAAAGTTTTACTTTTATCATATTTGATTTTTATGCATAAAAGTATGCATAAAAGATTATTATTTTATTATTATAAAAGTGTTACTTTCATCATAAATGATTTTTATGCATAAACATATGCATAAAAGATATTTTTTTATATTAAAAGTGTGATTTTCATCATAAATGATTTTTATGCATAAATGGATGCATATAAGATATTTTTTATATTAAAAGAGTGATTTAAATGATTTGTATTAAACATATGCATAAAAGAAATTCTTCATGTTAAAAGAATGATTTTCATCATAAATGATTTTTTTATGATGATAAAAGTGTGACTTTCATTAGAATCGGATTTTATGCATAATTAGATGCATATAGAATCTTTATAATTAAATAAGGGTTCTCCTTAATCCTCTATTTAATTTTTACAAAAATTGGAAAAATGAATAAGTAGATAATCTATGAGAAGAAATGCTACCGTTTCATATTCACTAAGATGGTAATGAGAAAATTCAATTAAACTATCGAAGTCAGAGATTGAGATAAATGATTATTTTATTTCTCATAAGAAATTCATGTTTTAAGCAAATATTCGTCGAACAAAATTTAGAAAAAGAGAAATTGAAATAGTACCTTTCGAGAAAGATAGTTTAGGAAGAACCTTTCCAGACCCAAACTCTGATTCTGACTATTGACCAAGACCTAATTCCTTCGTCTCAATGACGATGTGCTCAGTTCAAGAAAAATGCACTTAAAACACCCACCGAATCAGAAACTAAGTTGAGACTTTTGATTTTGATCTGAGGATCAAGTTGACAGAATTCGAGGAATTCTGTTTGGAATTTAGACCTGGATCTAGAAGTATTGAGATACGGATTTAAGATTATTCATAGTTTTCAAATAAAAATCAAAACTGAAAACTTACATAGAAACCCTGTTTTCTTAAAGGACTGTCTTACGCCAGAATGCTGGTGGAGGGAGCATTTGGCATATATGTTTATCTAAGGGAAGTTCGGTTGCAACAGCTGGCGGGGAGTGTTCGAGGGACAGCTCACGTGGCAAAGCCTGTCGAGGACTTGACCAGCCTCGGTATGGTTAAAATGGTGCGCTTCTGGTACGATGGGCGAGGGCCGACGAAGCGGTCCCTGAGTGAAGTGCCAGGACACCTAAGGAGGATCCTGGAGGGTTCTGACCAGGCGATGCACGGGCTTGCGGTGCCGAGGACACCCATGCGTATGTCGAGGAAGATATTGTATGACAGACCAATGTTATTGTAATCTATCACTGGATCTCGTTGTTGACTCGCTGGTCTCAACGGAGAGTCCAGAGTGATACTGTTTTGTGAGAAACAAAGACTCAATGGAAATTTTGAAGTATGACATGTGTAACCAGTAAATTGTCGTCATGGATTGTTTTTTTATATCAAAGTTTTAAAGAGGAGTGTGTGCGTATCTGTTTTCTAAAGCTAAAGTTAAGAAAGGCATTTCAATTATGGGTGGGTGAGTACTTGTTTGGATCTACCGATTCCAGTGGTAGGGTGGTGGCTAAGCCATGGGCCAGATGGAATCAGTGGAGTTTTGAAAAATATTAAGATTACGCTAGGATTCGAGTAGCTAGTTAATTCCCTGATAAATTGCTCAATTGAGTGGATCAATGGCTGTGCCTGATCTTGATCAGGAAAAAAGAGTTAAAATTTATTCAAATGATCAAATTATATTAGTGATAGCTTCCTTCTATCTGGTTTATTTAGGTGAAGGATAGTTTATTTAGGTGAAGGATAGTTTAGAATTGATCTCGTTAGAAAAATTCGTTAAGAAAATTCAAAAAGGTGGAATCGTCCCCGCTTTTCGGGCATGGGAAATTTTCCCGGTTTTAGTTTTTGGAGTGACCACCAGCCTAGTCTTTTGCCCGAACATTCGTGGGCGAGGCCCCTGCCTCGCACATGAGTGAGAAACCCTGCCCCGCACATGAGGGGGCTGCTTCCGCTATCAGCTTCTACCGGGAGTCCGATGCACGGAGGGGACAGAGGGATCTCACACCCTCCATCTTTTGAAATGTAAAGGTGTAAGAACCTTCCCTTATATCTCTTATAATCATTCCCCCCTAAGAAATGGAAAAAGATCTTGTTTTACCCTGTTTCAGTCTAGAGAGAGAAAATGTCTAGAGAGAGATAATTTAAAATTGAGATATTTTTGGATACAAGAATTCTCCTAATGTCTAAGATGAATTCCACTGAAACAGAAGTTCAAAATGAATTTTCCAATGTGCATTACGAATTAATTGAATATGTGTATAAGGGACCTTAGCCTAATGGTCCACATTTTTAGAAATTTTTAGATTAAGGTCCAAATAAGGTTCCAGAGGGCCAATAGGATTAATCCAAGTGTTAGGATAAGATAAATACAATGAATAAAATAAAATAGCCCAAAAATGGGTAATTGCTCACATAAGATGAAGAGTTGACTGAGTACAAGGTTTATTAGTTAAATTTAAGGTATATTAGTAAAAAAAATGAGACATTTAGGTGAAATGATGCAATTTTGACACCTCCGTAAGGTGGGAAACCCACTTGAGCTAGGCGCCTTCTTCATCATCATTGTTTGGATTTTTTTAATTTAAAAAAATCAAGATATTTCATCTCTCCTCTTTTCTAGTGCAAACTAGATCAAAAAGGGAGCCAAACTGATCCAAATCTTGTCCGAATTGGGTCAAATTGAAGCTGGAAGGCTCTAGAACCCAGCTGGACTTGGTTAGTGGCCCCCCTCACCTATAAATATATCCTCATTTCTTTGTATTTTTATATTGGAGAAATACCATGCTGCTAGTATTATCTCTAAATTAGCATATTTCTATTATCTCTCTAATTTGCCTCTTCTCTTGAGAGCTTTGGAGCTTCTCTCTCCTCCATCCTCTCTTGGAGATTACTCTCCCTCTCTTGGTGGCCAAGGTCTTGATTGGGGGCTTCTCTTCTAGCCAAAGAAACAAGCCCAAATCAAAGATAAACCTAATTTAATGGTTTATTTTTAATTCTCTCAAAGATTTTCTTCTCAACCCCTCTAAAGCTTGAGAAGCTTTCTAAGAAATGGGTTTTCTTCAAATCAAGCTTTTCTAAAGATTCATAATGTCTATTTAGATTAATGTTAATTTTTATGCTTAATCTTAATGTTTTTCTTTAAGAAAATCTCTCTCTTAAAAAGATTAGTCATTCCTAAAGCTAAATCCTTGGTAGAAGGATGATTCTTATTCATAATCTCTTTATCTTAAGCCAAACTCTATGCTTGACAAGCTAGAGAAAGAGATTAGTTATTTTCATGATTTTTAATCTAGGAAAAAGAAAGATTAACTTAATCTTGTTTATGATATGGAAAAATCATATAAGTTCATTCTAAATGGAAAGGAGGTTATGCTAAATTTTTTAGAAATGAGGAATTATTATTTTAGTGTTTAATCAAGAGAATTAATCATAATTATGCTTATAATTATGGTTATAATTATGCTATGTATGTATAATTTAATTTTAGTCTAAAAGAAGAGTTTCTATCATATTTTCATTACAAGTTTTCATTTTAAATTAGAAAGCTGAATATTTCCAGAAATTACAGCAAAGCTTTGGCAAAATTTTCCAGAAAAGAGATAAATCTTATTTTTATGCATAATTTATAATAATTCAAAAAGAGGAATTCCTATCATATTCTAGATATATTTTTATGCAAAAAGAATGATTTTTATCATTTTTATGGAAAATACTTTTATAGTATTTATGGATATTTATTTAATTAGAGAAAAGAGAAATTTTGGATATAATTATTCAAAAGAGGAATTCCCATGATATTCTAGATTCAAACATTAAATGTTGAAGGAGGAATTTTTGGCATGTTTCAAAATATGAGTATTTTTTTCAAAAGTTGAATTCTGAGTATTATCATTTTATGGGAATAAATTTATGCGAAATAAATTTTATGCAAAAAGAGGAGTTTTGAGCATTATTCAATCAGAAAAATAAAGAAGGGTATGCACAAATTTTCTAGAATCGTTCAATTTATGAAAATTATGGAAATGATTCATTTGATTAGTGCTTATATTGAAAGAAGAAATATGGGTATAATTGATTTTGTAAATCCCATGAATCTTTTATTCAAAAAGAAGAATATTGAATATATCTTATTTTGAGAAATTTGAGAAAGTATCCATCGAGAAAACTTGGATAATTCTTAATCAAAAAAGGGAATCTGGAATTCCTGAGAGGATCAAGGATCCAATAAGTAAACAAAAATTTAGATTTAGTCTTCATTAATGAAGCTTAAGGAATGAAAACACAATACATAAATGCTTAAGGAATGAAAACACAATACATAAATGCTCTTTCTGAGTTTTTACTATAAATTTCTCATAAAGTTCATTTTTCCTTTGTAAACCTTCAACAACACTCTGATACTTAGATTTAATGGGATCAAGAAAAAATTACCTTTAACTAAGCCAAGCAATTGGCAGAAACTTAGAAAAGTTCTATCAGTATCACAAGTAGAGTACATGTACTAAATGGATGTGGATGGTTGTGAATGGATGTGTACTAAATGGATGTGGATGGTTGTGAATGGATGCGATGAGATGTGGATGGATGTGAATGGATGTGATGTGATATGGATGAATGTGAATGGATGCGATGAGATGTGGATGGATGTGATGAGATGTGGATGGATGTGAATGGATGTGATGTGATGTGATATGGATGAGATGTGAATGGATGTGATGTGATGTGATGTGAGGTGAATGGATCTGAATGGATGTGATGTGAGGTGAATGGATCTGAATGGATGTGAATAGATGTGATGTGAGGTGAATGGATGTGAATAGATGTGATGTGGTGTGAATGGATGTGATGTGGTGTGAATGGATGTGATATGGTGTGAGTGGATGTAAATAAATGAGAATGGATGTAGGATGATGGGAATGGATATGAATGGATGTGGAATGGATGTAGGATGATGGGAATGGATATGAATGGATGTGGAATGTGCGATGTGAATTAATGTAGAAGAATGTGGAATAATGTGCGATGTGAATTAATGTAGAAGAATGTGGAATAATGAGAAATGGCATGGAATGATGTGGAAAGATGGGAGTTGTTGGAAACGGTAATTGTATATAATGAGAAATGGCATGGAATGATGTGGAATGATGTGGAAAGATGGGAGTTGTTGGAAACTGTAATTGTATATAGCACCTGTTATTAAAAAATTATTTTATGTCAAAAATGTTGGGAAGCATTTTTACTATCTTGTCGCTTAAGGTCGTGAGAGGACCTAAGTGGAAACGTTGCAACAGGCTGACGGCGGAGAGTCAATGAAGGACGTTTCACGTGGCAAGGTCCGGCCGACCGAGGTCTTATTGACTAGCCTTGGTTCGATTAAAATGGTAATCTTCTGGTACAGTGGATGAGGGATCAAGGAAGTGGCCTATGAGTGAAGTGCTAGGGGACCTACGAAGGAGCCTAGAGGGTGCTAAACATACGGTGCTCGAGCTCTGGGCCGTCGAAGGTACCCATGCATGCATCGGGGAAGAAAATGAGTTGGAGTTGTTTTCTGAACATGGGCATGGATCTGGTTGATTGACCTTGCTGGTCTCCAACAGACGAGTTCATGACCCTTTTATATGGATCTTGTTGATTGATCTAGCTGATCTTCAACAGAGAGCCCATCTGGATTTTTATGTGATTATATTCTCAGGTACTATGAGCTAGGAACTATTGAAAAGGCAGGCCCTGAGTGAGTAGGTGGTGAGCGTTCTGGTAGTTTGCCAATGATGCCATAGGTACACCAAGGAAGGAATGATTGGAAATTGGACTTCAAGCTAGATATATTGGAGGATTATGATCAGTGATACTATGATTTCATTTCAAGTTTTCTTTAATCTGTGAAAAGGAAATTTCATATTGGGTGCGTAAGTGGTTTGTCTAAATTGTATTTTGCATGAATCCAGCTAGGGAGCCTGGGAACTCCTTTCCTTGGTACCCGCGGGACAAAACATAACCAAATTTCAAAATGGATCCTATCAATACAACAGTTGGTTGGCCAACCCATGGGATTGGATGGGGTTAGGTTGGACTGATGGATTCCTAAAATAAACTTCAATTCTGTTAAGTTACAATAGTTGAAGTAAATCACAGATAATCCTTGTTCTATGGAAAAGAATCAATGGCTATGCCTCTTAACGGGGAAAAAAGCGTTGATATCTATGATCCAAGTACAAGTTCCTCCCTTGATCCAACCATGTGACCGCCGGGTTTGGTCGGAATGAAAAAGGGTAAATTATGGCTCTTGACTACGTTAGAATAGATTTTTGTGGAGGAATCGCCTATGCCTTCTGGGTGAGGGAAGTTTTTTTCGGGCTCGGTTTCACAAGAATCGAGGGATTAGTCTCTTGTCCAGACATCCATGGGCGAGGCCCCGAGTGAGAGTCTCAGCCCTGTGCAAAAAGTACTACTTCCGCCTACTAGCACCCCAGAATTCATTGCGTAGAGGGGGCAGGGATCTTTAAGCTGGTATCAGAGTGAATTGGCTAAAGTTGATAAACCAAGAAGCAAGAAATGTCAAAAATTTATGAGTTACCAGTAAAAGATTGTAATTGTGTGATGAAATTCATACAAATTGATATTTAGAATGAAGATTCATAAATTGGGAATTGGGTCTTCAAATGGAAGTATCGCAATTGTGTGGAATCTCTAACTTGCTTGAGGCCTAGATATGATGGTATTTACTTTATAACTCCAAGGACTGTGATTACCTGTATATACCGTGGGTATAACTACAGCTCTTTACTGACAATATATACGAGTAAATCTAAGACCTTGAAGTTATAAGCAAAAATGCTATCCTAGATGATGATTTCGGATGCTGGTTGATATGATTTTAGAATTGATGAATTGATGTGGATTCCGATTGAAAGATGATGATTTTTGAATTCTGATTGAAAGAAGATAAGTTGAATAAAGCCACAAAGAGGATGAATGGAGAGAATCCCAGTGATGATGTTAGTAACCTGGATGATGATTAAGGCTTTTGGCAGATCACTATGAGATTAGTGGATCGTGCTGATAGATTGTTTGCTATTTGACTTTGACCCAGTGCACCTAGTTAAGGAATGACAAATTTAGAACCTACATAACTCAAATTCCTGGGGGGGGATGTTCAGATGGAATTTCTGGTCTA
The DNA here is from genome assembly GCF_041138505.1 of Cibotium barometz. Lineage (NCBI taxonomy): Eukaryota > Viridiplantae > Streptophyta > Polypodiopsida > Cyatheales > Cibotiaceae > Cibotium > Cibotium barometz. The sequence continues at coordinate 14,490,924 of NC_141063.1, forward strand.
ATAGACCATGATTGTGTTAAGGATATGAATGAACTATTTTTTGTGTTAAGGATTGTGTTAAGGATATGAATGAACTATTTTTTGATAATGAGTTCAGTATGTTCTTCTTGTAGAAGGGATCTTTATCCTAGGATTCTATGAGGGTTGACCAAACCTTAAGGAACCCCAGAATTAGTTGGATTTGCATTATAAATAAAGTGGTCTTTTCACCTGAGCGTCTTGGTTAAATTGAAAAAAGGGACTTAACAAGAATTTTTATATTGATAGGACCACGGATTGAGATTGTTGTGGTAGGAATGTTAACCCCCAACTCGATGAGGAAGAACTCGATCCAGATGTTCGTAAAACTCTTCATAGATTGCAACCTGGACCTTTCAAGGGTGAAGGGAAAAACTTGGGGGCGAGGCTATGGAGAAGTGGATCAAAGCAATGGAAGAATACGTCGATGTCATCAGATACAACGAGAAGAGTAAAATGGCTCTTTCAAGGCTAAAGATAGCAGAAACAGCCAGAGTGGCATGGAGAAACCACTGCGAGACAAACCATCTGGATCGGAACATCCAAACATGGAATGATCTCAAGATTTACCTAAGGAAGAGATTCTGTCCTCCCAGCTCAAGATGAACAAATTCTTAGAGTTAACCAAGGGGAGCGGAGCATAACTATTGAAGTGTATCACCAGGCGTTCGCTCTCCTCCTCAAATACTCGCCACCGCTGGATGAAGAATAGCTGATGGCCAGGTTCATTCGTGGAATGAACGAGCCTTTGGATACCTTCGTAAAGAATGCCAAGCTAGTTTCCATGGCTGAAGTAGTGTGGATGGCAAAGAATTTTGCTAAGGCCATCATTGTCAAGGTCCCACTAAAGCCAACACCATCATCTTTCAAAATATTTCTAGCTCCGAAAGGTGATTCCAACTTTCCACCTCCTAAGAGACAATCCCCTAGAATTCAACTTTAGAAGTTCCACCCTTGAACAAAGAAGTTAAATGCTATAACAGTCAAGGATTCGGACATCGCAGTAGTATGGATTGTCCAACTCCTTTTGGATCAAGGATTTCGGGGCATGGAAGTTAGGGAACCAAGATTCCAGACTCCAGCTCCTTCCTTCCAGAGTAATCATGTTCCTTTCCGTCAAAATCAGGGAAACCCCACAGGTAGACTCTCTAGCCAACCCTCTAACTAATAGAGTTTTTTGTGCTGAAAACGCATTTTGGACGCTTTAGGACCTCCATTTTTCAGAAAGCAGGCAATTTCGAGTACTGCGGGTAAGTCATCGATTCTATGCAGAACTCTGTTTTAAGAACTGCAGGAAGACAGATTGGTTGTGCAGACATTGTGTGTGTCAGACTCGAGAAAACATTCCCAATTTCATAGATTTGGTGTCTATGTTGATTATAGAAGAGAAGAGCTTGGGTGAAGACCAACAGTCTTCAAAGCAGCAGGCCTTCTACACAAGTTCAGGAAGAGGACGAGGTAGAGGAGACTGTGGACGCGGCCAAGGGGGTGGCCGAATAGGTACTCAGAATTATGGCCAACAACAGCAACAACAACAGTCTCAAAATTCACAACAACAACAACACGCAAGTGGAAGAGGCCAATTCAGAGGCAGGGGGAGTCAAAGAGGTCGTGGAAATTGGCAAAGGCAGTATACTGATACACGTGGATGCGTTTATTGCGGTAAGCCTGGACACGTGCAGGCAGATTGTTATAAGAAGTAGGCTGACATGAAAAATGGGAAATTGCAACAAAACAGCTATGCATCCTCGTGCATTTTGAAAGTGCAAACAATGTTTGTACATGTATTGCTGATCTTGGGTGTATGTACATGTACTCTGGTCACATCTAGTGACACACAAATTGTGTAAAAGTACTGCTCTGTAGGCAGTCACAAACGATATTGCCGTGTTATAGGTTGCATATAGAAATTATTTGTTTGCACATTTCTGGTTGTTGTAGGTCTGACGAACTCAATCAGATTGTCAGTTGAAACCTGAACAAGAACAACCTAATGGGTAAAGGATTTTGGGACTATGTCTAAGGAGATAATGACCAATTTTTTGATGGGTAAAGGATTTGGGACTATGTCGAAGGAGACAATGAGGAGCCTCTAGACTTGCTTTTAGAGAATGCCACTCCAGCAGATGTAAAAGGCATTCAAAGATTGGAACCAGGTGTGAGGTGAAAAAAAGAAAAAAGAACCACTGCCTCTATAGCTCTTCCACCTCCCAAACTTGGAATACAACACATGAACGGGGGCACCACCAGCCACCGGCTGGAACACTCTCACACTTCACCACCCAACCCACACCAGACAGACAAACAACACAAAACAGGGGCACCATAGACCAAAGCAAACACCCAGCAATTTATTCCAGTCAAAACACACCATACAAGCTTCTCCCAACACAGAAGCCTTACTCACACAACCATAAACAAAACACTGACTCAGGCCAGTCATCACTGCCGAGGATACACCACATCCCCAATCACCACATAATCCACTCGCCTGCTTGGTGTACCAATCACATCAGAATGAACCCGGCCACTCACTCTCTTCAGAAGGCGCCCCACCAGCTAACCCTCTACTCTCTGCAGCCCATCACTTCTGCATGTGTCGCCAGCAGCAGCAGCTATCCAAACATCTCTCTCTCTCTCTCTCTCTCTGTGCTGATCCTCTGCCACCTGTAGCTTATCTGCAGTGCTACCGGCCCACCACCAAGCAGCAACACCAACCTTCTCTCTGCTTCACTCAGCACCCTGCTCTATTTTCACTGTCAGCCTTAGCTACGCGGCCCACACCAGCCCTCGTAGATCACCTGTCCACAGCTTTTGTTGCCCGCCAGTGCTTCCACTAGCTCCCACACTTCACAAGCCCACCAGGCTCTCTCCATCTGCACGCTGGTCCCCAGAGAGCCCTTCCTCTTGCCTTGCACCTTGACACAGCTGAATGACCAAAGCCCACCTGTGGCCTCTCTTATCTGTAGCACCTACGCCTTGCGCTATCAGTCCTTCAGCATCATCCTCTGTTGGCCGCTTGTACCCTTGGCGACCCCACTCCTACTCGGCGACCTGTCTTCCTGCAGCCTCCAGCGCAAGTGCACATCAACTAGGCGGCTCCCACTCTCTATCACTGACCACACTGGTGCTCCCAGCTAGGCTCTTCCAGCTAGCTTCATACCAGGCGGCCTTCACACCTTGACGGCTGCTTCCTAGCTCCTTCGCTCCAGGCGCCCCTAACTCTTCTCACCTACACTGTCTCCCTGCAACAACGATACCCGCCAGCCTCTCTAGCGTTCCACTCTTATAGCCCTCTCTCCTTGCCGGAGGTAGCTCACACCAGCTTGTAAACATTCCCAATGGACGCCAGCCTCTGCACAGTCATCACAAACCACTGCCCACCGCCTTGCCTCTGGTCTCTACACCCTCCAGGCGTCTCTTTTCTCCTTTTGGCGACCCTGCAGGCTTACTCCTTCTAGGCGACTGTCTCCAGGCGGCTTTCCTTCCTCTCTGCAGCTCCAGCCACCCACCAATCTTCTGCGCCTATGGCTGCACCACACGCCCCAGCGCTTGCAGTTCTTTTCTTCTCAGGCTCCTCAACCTCCTCTGCACCTAGAATCCCCCCCGTCTCCTTTTGCACACACACCACCAGCCTTCAAGCGGCCAACTTCCCTTCTCTCCCATCTTCTAGACGTCGAGCTAGCGGCCCTCAAAAACTTCCAAGTGGCCATTAATTTATTTGGCCATGTGTATCATATTTTGTATTTTATTTTTTAAAGCTTCAAAATCTCAAAAATGGCCACATTTTCTTACCTCGCTTTCCTCAATTTCACGTGCGGCGCCCATACGTCCAGTACAAGAGCTGCCCATAGCCATCATCATCAACATCATCATACCAAACCCAACAATTTCGCAGTCGGTGCTATGCGTTTAGCAACAACCTGCACACCACACTGTTACCATAAAAACTTCCAAATCTTCCGCATCTGCTCCCTAAAAAAAACACGTGCATAAACCAGCTCACTGCCAAACCACTCGGCCTGTACACTTGCCAGGGCATTCAGGGCAAAGTTTTATTGCACACCACGCGTCCCATATGTACATTGACCCAAAATACCTTTCAGATTTTATCCTGACACAAGGGTGCAAGGAAAGTCATGTATTGGCTTAAAATTAGCGTCACAAACATGATGATATGACACATACAAGATGCCAAGACTCCAATAGTTGCATGATAAAACTTGGTGTAGATGTTCTAGACTAACACAAAGGCAAGGAAACTATAGCTAAAACAAGCATTATATACAAAGTGGAGAAGAAAAGCATCTCTCTCAATGAGTATGGTTAAAAGATCAAGGGTATTCTTGAATTTCTTAGGTCTATCACAATGTATTGATGGAAGATAATGATTTGGTGAGTGTTTATCCGAATGGTTAAAAGATCAAGGGTATTCTTGAATTTCTTAGGTCTATCACAATGTATTGATGGAAGATAATGATTTGGTGAGTGTTTATCCGAATGGGCTTGGCAAAGAGTTCAAGCCATTCTTTACCTCCATTGCAGTCAGGGAGAATATTCCCAACTTTTGGGACCTAGTGTCTATGATGATCATAGAAGAAAAGTTTCTTAGTGAGACGACTCTTCTTCACAAAGTAAGAACGCATCATGTTGGTGACTAACCAGCCCATTTGGCAGCCGCCCAAATGGGCTGGTTAGTCACAAATTGGGTCTTCCTATTTTGTAACAACTTCTTGATTACCTGTGGTGATAAGGAAAAAAGAGAGATTAGTAAGATAAGGGGATAGAGGAGTGAGAGTGAGTCTAGTCTACCCAGCTGAGATTGTAGAAGAGGGTCCATCACTGTCTGGATAGAGATACATGTTGAGTCTACTCAGGCTTTGAGGGGAGGAACATTACCGAATACGGATACGGAGAGTTGAGAGAGATGTCCATGGGCAGAGTTCTTCTAAGGTATTGTATCGTAATATTCAGGAATAGATTGGGTCTGGTCTCACTATTGCTTTCTATCTATTTATCTCTATCCGTGTTGTATTCAATCTTGTGTTAAGTTATTCATGTCTAGATGTAATAGGTTGTTTGGAATATGGATATCCATAGGAACTAACCTGCTTGTATTCAAGCTCAATCTCCCTGCACTTAGGGAGACGGTAGCTTAACATTCGTGCATTGGCTTATTGCATTGGGCACACTTGTATTAGTCACGTCTCCTTGAGAGCCGACTAGGTGGTATGAAACCACATAAGTGCCAAGTCCTGACTAGACAATGACACTTTTGGTGATCCTGCTGGGGGAACTCGTATGCTAGGTAAGGGAGTGAGAAAATAGAGGTTAGTCCTAGGTCAGTCTTCCACAGTTATTCAAAGAGTGAAGCTATTTGAAATAAACCAAGAAAAGGGAGTGCACACATACTGGGGTTAGGTATGTTCAAAAGAGAGTCATAGGAGCACAATGGGGCATGCATGGAAAATTAGGGTTTCTCAAACAGAGCAATGCGACACTGCTACAGATAGGCTAAAGCTACAGAGCATGAAGAACAACTACATCATCCAAGAAGACTAATAGAAGGGATTCCATGTTAATTGGAAAGACAGATTCAAGAATCACTTAGGAATCAGGAAGAAGAACACCAAGAGCCACAAAACAAGAGGAAGCTCAGGAAGGAGAAGAACTTGTAGCTATGCCATCAAGTATCCTAAATTCAAGGGCAAGAGTGAGGAGGATCCACACGCCCACATCTTCTCCTTTGAAACCACGTTCCTGGCACTAGAGCTTTGTTGCCGCAAAAGACATAGTATTTTGCAACAACATTGGGTGGCAAAGCCACCAGCTGGTACGCACATGGTGTGGAGAACTTCCAGACATTTGAAGAACTCAAGAAGGCCTTCCTAAAAAGATTCAGGAAAGACAAACCATACGGAGGTGCTTGAAAAACTATAGACCCTGACAAAGAAAAAGAGGCCAACAAAAGACTATGTAGCTGAATTTTGAGCAATATTGATTTGCCTAGATCAGCCCACCCATCCTGCTCTAGCCAACATAAGACTATGCAGCTGAATTTTGAGCAACGTTGATGTGCATCAATCAACCCAACCATCTTGCTCCAGCCCTACTGAGCCAGTGGTTCATGAGAGGACTAAGGAAAAAGCTCAAGATGGTCGTAACCTCATATACGACTTGGATGCCCTTACATTTGATTAAGTGGTGGCCGGAGCTTTCAGAGCTAAAGGGATCCTAAAGCAAACGAGAAAAGACCCCAAGAAGAAGAAGAAGGACAAAATGAAGAAGAAAGAGGAAGAAACTTGAGAATCGGATTCTGTAGAGTTAGAGTCTAGTCACGAGTTGGATGCCGAAGAGCAGAAGCCCCAAAAAAACAAAGGAAGGAAGCAGGCACAATAAATGTTAAGGAAGAACTAAAGGCCACCCTCGCTAAGATTGCAAGAGGACACACAAGATCCAAACTCAAGGGCACATGAAGGAGGAGTGTTAGTTAAGGAACACTCAACAAATATGCACTACCTACGGGAGGAACAATCACACTGCAGAGACGTGTTACTATAATACCCGGAATAGAAATGTGAGGGTGATAGAAAGGCACCAATAGAGCAGGCTCTAGTCATTAACTAGGTCACCAGATAGGTGGTATGGGCTACCACACCCCCAAGAAGGAACTCTATGCATTCACCTTTGGAAGAAAAAATAGAACACAATTGTTGTAGGGAACTTACCAATGCTTCAAGCTCGCTTGAGGCCTCCAAGCTCACTTGAGAAGCTCCAATCCTCCAAGCTTCACCTCCACCCTGTCACCATAGAGTCACTCACTCCACCACACAAGGCAATTGCTCTCTCTCACTTCTCCACATAAGCATATAAGCATACAAGCATAGAGAAGGCACATGTGCTAGACTAATGTCTCTCACTCTCTCTCTCAAGACAAAAGCAATAACTCTCATAGCACAAAGGGGGATTGTGTCCATTCATTATGAGAAAATACCTTATATACAATTAGCCCGTATTCACACTTGGGCACCCAAAACTTACTAACTAAGGCCATGGGTGGCCAATATCTCATAATGTTACAACTTTTATAGTACCTTTGCATGAAACTTATTAATGTCCTCAATTGGAGGAGCCTAATTGGATCATTTCTCATTTTTATCTATCTACACTTAACTTAATTAACCCAATTTAGAATTTTATAATTCTTTAATTAATCCCTTAGTTAATCTTTCTAGGATTAAGAAAGACTGGAATGTAAAGAAAAGAAGGGGGTGGCCTTTTCATGTAGCACTTGCATTTAATTCAATCAATTGCAAAACATAAAAAACAAGAAAAGAAGGGGGTGGCCTTTTCATGTAGCACTTGCATTTAATTCAATCATAGATTTTCATTAAAATTTGTAAACAAAGTAAGAAAATCAGCTTACATGGAGCTTGTAAGCTCTCCTTTGGCTTGAGGGATTGAGGGTTCTACTCTTGTTTGAAGCAAGAGTGGCCACCAATTCACTTTGGAGAGGATTAGGCCAAAAACAATTTGAATTATTAAAAAATTCAATGTAGATGGCTCAAGACAAGAGTAGAGTGAGAGTGCATAAACACCATTGATCTTTTACAAAGGGGGAGGCTTCTATTTATAGGAAAAAGTGAGCCTCTAACCAAGCAAGCTGATTCTAGAATTTTCGAGATCAGTTTGGTCAATTTTTGACCATTTTTGGGTCATTTCAGCTTACTTTTTGGATCTAGTTTTGAAACAGGAGAGAGGAGAGATAAAAATGTCTCATTTTATTGATTATAAATTGGGGGTAATGATGAGAAAAAGGTGCCTACTTCATGAGGGGAGATCCCCACTCTGAGGTGTCAAAATTCAGTTTTTTTAATTCTTTTCTTTGGTCCTTAGTCCACTCTTCATCTTATGTGGGGTTTTTCTTTTATTCTTTAATTTATCTCCTCCCTACATTTGGATTAATTTGATTGGTCCATAGGAACATTAATTGGACCATAACCCAAAATTTTTAAAAAATCTTGACCCTTAGGCTAAGGTCTTTTGTGCACATTATAATTTATTTCTAATGCACCTTCGGAATTTTTTAAAAAAAAACTTCTGTTTCGGGGGAATCTATTTTAATAAGAAGGGATATTTTTCCATCCAAAAATATCTAAAAACTAAATTATCTCTCTCTAGAATATTTTCTCTCTCTACAGGTAGAAACAAGATCTTTTATTATTTTGAAAAGGGGATTGATTACAGGGGAAGAAACTGGACATCTTGAGAGGCTGGGGAGGAATCTTACATTCTCTCCCACTTGAAAAACACACGATGTCCTCATCTCGCAAAAACTGGGAGTAATCCCACATCAGTTCAGCTTCTTTCTCCTAGGTGGCATCTTCAAAAGGATAGAACTTCCATTTGACTAACAATTCTCTCAGAATTTTTTTCATGAGAACCTTCTCTCGAACATCAAGACTTTCTTCAGGTTGGAGTTCCATTTGTCCTTGGGTTAAAGAAGTTAAGAGTTCATCATTAAGCACATGATTCGGGCTCGGTACATACTTCTTAAGTAGGCTGACATGAAATATATTATGTACTTTGAGATGAGGAGGTAGAAGAAGTTCATAGGCTAAGTCACCTACTTTCTTTGTAATCAGATATAGCCCACAGTATCTGGGGGATAACTTCTTGTACTTCCCAAGAGATAGAGAACTTCTTTTGGGGCATACTCGAATGAAGACCATATTTGCTTCTTTGAATTTTCTGCGTGACCTCTTCTTATTTTGATACTGCTTCTGTCTATCCTGGGCAGCTTTTATATCCTTGCAGATTGACTGCATCTACTGCTCCATGTCATCAAGCATCTGTCTGGACATCTCGACCCTAATCAATGGGTCGGACCAAGTTAATGGTGTTAGGCAGTCTTGTCCATACAGAGCTTTGAAAGGGCTCATCCCGATACTTCGGTGATAAGACGCATTGTAGGCAAATTCGACTAGGTGCAAATAGCTTAACACTTCTTGGGTTCCCTGCCCCACAGCATGATCGAAGTATATCTTCAATTACTTGGTTCACCCTTTCTATTTGACCATCGGTCTCGAGGTGGTAAGCTGTGCTGAGATCCAAGAAAGTTCCTACTACTTCGAAGAATGCAGTCCAGAATCTTGACGTGAATTTGGGATCTCGATCACTTACTATTCTCCTGGGTAGGCCATGTAATCTGAAAATTTCCTTGAGGAACACTCTGGCCACATCCACTGCAATGTAGGTTTCTTTTACTGGAATCACATGGGCAACTTTGGTTAGTCTGTCAACTACCACGAAGATGGAGTTTGTAACCTGATTGCACTGAAGAGGTAGTCCAATAATAAAATCCATACTGATACATTCCCACTTCATCTAGGGGATGCCCAGGCATTTTTACTCTCTCGACTTTGACTTTCTGACATATCAGGCATTGACGTACATGATTAAGTACATCCTTTTTTAGTTCAGGCCAAAAGAAGCCTTTCTTTACAGACATGTAGGTCTTGATGAAACCTAGATGTCCTGCTATAAGGCTATCATGGGCTTCATTCAAAATTTGATCCTTAGTTCCCTCATCATTGGGAATGCATAGCTTGCTATTATAATACATAGTTCCTTCATCGAGGCTGTACCCTTGAACTCAGTTCAAATCTTGAGAGGAGTTTTGCCTTCCTGCATAAGTAGGGTAGCAATAGGGCCAAAGAATCTATCCTGCATGATCTTCTCTCTTGCTTCATTAATCAATGGATTTGACACCACTGTGATTGCAAGCAAGGAGGCTTTTCTGCTGAGGGCATCTACTACCACATTTTCTTTGCCTGGGCGGTTCTTGATTTCAAAATCAAATTCCTGCAGGGTATGCATCCACCTTCTTTGGCGTATGTTGAGATCCTTCTGAGTGAAGATCCACTTTAAGCTCTGATGATTTGTCATCAAAGTGAATCTTTGACCCAGAAGGTAATGTCTCCACAACTTCAGGGCATAGACTACTGAAAGTAGCTCTAGGTCATGGACAACATAATTTCTCTCATGTGTTCTGAGTTTTTGGGATTCATAGGCCATTGCTTGACCCTCCTGTATGAGCGCACCTCCCAGGGCAAAACCACTGGCATTATCTATACTACCTCAAAGGGTAGAGAGAAATTTGGCAACTTCAGAATGGGATTGGTTACCAAGGCGGTCTTCAGCTTATCAAAAGCGCTCTGACACCCTTGCAGACCATTGAAACGGGGTATTCTTCTTGAGGAGATTAGTCAAGGGGAAAGCAATGAGAGCATCCTTATAAAAATTATATACCAACCAGTTAATCCCAAGAATCCCCTGACTTCTTTTACACTGTCTTTGGTTTAGGCCAATCTATGACTGCTTGGACTTTTGCAAAATCTAGAGAAATTCTCTCTTTGGATATACCAGAAAGCCCAAGTATTCAACATGGTCAACAGAGAAAGTGCATTTGCTCTTTTTTGCATAGAGTTGGTGCTTCCTTAGAATCTCAAGAACTTGACAGACGTGAGCTTCATGGTCAGCTGCATTCTTTGAGAAAATCAGAATATCATAAAGAAAACAAGAACAAAATCATCCAAGTATTCTCTGAGAATGTCCTGCATTAGGCAATTGAATATAGCTGGGGCATTTGTCAATCCAAACAGCATGACAATAAATTCATAGTGCCCATAGTGAGTATTGATGGCTGTCTTGGGATATCTTGATCATTAATCCTGATCTGGTAATACCCTGATTTGAGATCTATCTTTGTGAAGATTTGGGCTCCATTTAACCTATCCAGAAGCTCATCAATTCTGGGGAAAGGATACTTATTCTTAACTGTCAGAGCTGATTGAGACCTCTATAATCCACATAGAGTCTAAACGTTTCATCCTTCTTTTTTTGAAAGAGAACTTGCGCTCCCCAAGGTGAAACACTGGGTCTTACAAACCCTTGTTCTAACAGCTGCCTAAGCTGTTCCTTGAGTTCAATGGCTTCAGGGACTAGCATTTTTTACGTGCACTGGGCTACTGGCTGAGCTCCGAGGGTCAATTGTATCTCATGATCTACTTCCTGAATCGGAGGCATCTCAATTAGCTCTGCTGGGAATAAATCATCATACTCACTTAATCATTCTGGTTCTTTAGCCTTTAATTTTGTGTCTACTGGATTTATTTGGACAACATAAATGAGTTGCTTCTTTTTAAGTCCTTTCTCCAGTTCCTTGAACTTTGTTCGTGTGAAGGTCACGGAAGGAAATGGTTCCATTGTGACAGTGAATGTCAGCTTGAAATTTGTGGAGCCAATCCATTCCAAGGATTCCGTAAAAAACTCCCAAAGGTAAGACTCTGAACTGGCAGTCAGTTACATTCCCATTTAGATTAAACTGAATACAATCTGTCTCATGGTGAGTGAAAAGAATCTTCCCACTGGTGGCCAATTCAGCTTGCATAGGTTTTTTCGATTTCTGTTCTAAGACTAGCTTACGCAAGCATCCTGGGGAAATAAATGAATGAGTACTGCCTGAATCAATTAAAAGCTTGAATGGCTTACCCTTATACTCGGCTAGAGCATGGATGATAGAGAATTGACGATTTGGCCCTTGGTTTTCAATCGCGACATGAATTTGACCTCTTTTCTCTTCCACTACTTCTGCTATCATAACTGCTCTGGCTGTTTGCAGATTGGGGCAGAACTCTTTCTCTTTGGTTACCCTAGTTCTGGGAGAGAGTTTTGAGATTACTCGGGTTGTAGCGGAGTTGATGAGATTTTCGAAGGCAAAGGCGATCATATCTTGACTCTAGGAGAGTCCAGAAATGCTAGACATATCTATCTAAAATCCTAGTTCAATTTATGAGTTTTCAATTTATGAAGTTCATTTCAAACATAATCTTAACAAGTGAAAACATTATTTTCCAGATTTACTTTAAAATTTTAGGCAATTTCTGCTGCAGTTTCGTAAGTTTACAATAGCGCTTTGATACCATCTGTGAGACCCCTCTGACCTCTCCGTGCACCGGATTCCTAGTTGCTAGCAGCGGAAGTAGCCTTCCTCTTGCGCGGGGCAGGGTTTCCCACTCGGGGCCTCGCCCTCGAATGTCCGGACACGAGACTAATCTGGTGGTCATTCCGAAACCAAATTCGGGAAAATTTCCCTTGCTCGAAAAACGGGGATGTAAGATTCCTCCCTCCAGCTTTTGAGGTGTGTTTTGAGGTGTGCAGGTGTGCAGGTGTAAGTACCTCCCCTTCTAATGTTTTGAGGTGTGTTTTGAGGTGTGCAGGTGTGCAGGATGTAAGATTCCTCCCTCCAGCTTTTGAGGTGTGTTTTGAGGTGTGTTTTGAGGTGTGCAGGTGTAAGTACCTCCCCTTCTAATGTTATAATTATTCCCCTCTCTAAAATAAAAGAAAGATCTTGTTTTACCCTATTTTGGCTTGGAGAGAGAAAATGTCTAGAGAGAGGTAATTCAAAATTGAGATATTTTTGGATATAAAAATCCTCCTAGTGCCTAAAATGATTTCCCCTCAAACAAAAATTCAAAAAGAACTTTCCAATGTGCAATTGGAATTAATTAAAAATAGGTATAAAGGACCTTAGCCTAAGGGTCCAGATTTTCAGAAATTTTTAAATTATGCTCCAATTAAGGTTCCTATGGACCAATAAGATTAATCCAAATGTAGGGAGGAGATAAATAGAAGAATAAAAGAAAAACTCCCAAAAATGAGTAAATGCTCACATAAGATGAAGAGTTGACTGAGTTAAAAATTAAGAGATATTTAGAGGAAATGATACATTTTTGATCTCCCCTCATGAAGGCGGCGCCTATTTCACATGTGTGGAGGAGTTTTAAACTAAAAAATAATGAGATATTTTCATCTCTCCTCTCTCCTGTTTCAATTAGATCTAAAAAGTAAGCTAAACTGACCTAAAAATGGTCAAAAATTAACCAAATTGATTTGGAAAATTCTAGAATGAGTTTGCTTGGTTAGAGGCTCACTTTTTCCTATAAATAGAAGCCTCGCCCTTTGTAAAAGCTCGATGGTGTTTATACACTGTTACTCTGCTCCTGTCGTCCTGAGCCATTTACATTGAATTTTTTTATAATTCAATTATTTTTGGCCTAATCCTCTCCAAAGAAATTGGTGGCCACTCTTGCTGCAAACAAGAGTAGAACCCTCAATCCCTGAAGCCAAAGGAAAGCTCACAATTCTATGTAAGCTAAATTTTCTTACCTTTTTAATTTTAAATCTATGGTTTTCTTAATTTTCTTGTTTTACAGTTGCTTAACTTAAATTCAAATGTTATGCCTTTGAGGAAAAGGCCACCCCCTTCTCTTCTTTACAATTCAGCCTTTCTTAATCCTAGAAAGATTAGTTAAATGATTAATTAAACTTTTCTTATTATTACTGTAAGATTCCTCCCTCTGGCTTTTGAGGTGTGCAGGTGTAAAAACCTCCCCTTTTGATCTTATAATTATTCCCCTCTTTGAAATAAAAGAAAGATCCTATTTTTTCCTATTTTGGCTTAGAGAGAGAAAATATCTAGAGGGAGATAATTAAAAATTGAGATATTATTGGATATAAAAATCCTCCAAGTATCTAAAATGGTTTTTCCTAAAACAGATATTCAAAAAGAAATTTTCAATGTGCAATTGGAATAAATTGAAATCAGGTAAAAAGGACCTTAGCCTAAGGGTCCAGATTTTCTGAAATTTTTGAGTTAAGGTTCTTATGGACCAATTAGATTAATCCAAATGTAGGGAGGAGATAAACTGATGAATAAAAGGAAATCCTCCCAAAAATGAGTAAATACTCACATAAGATAGTTGACTAAGGACAAGGTTATTAGTTAAAAAAGAAGAGATATTTAGAAGAAATGATGCATTTTTAACACCTCGGTGTGGGGGAATTTCCCTCATGAAGGAGGTGCCTATTTCACATGTGTGGTTGAGTTTTAAACTCACAAAAACAATGAGATATTTTCATCTCTCCTCTCTCCTGCTTCAACTAGATCCAAAAAGTAAGCTAAACAACTGACCTAAAAATGGTCAAAAATTAACCAAACTGATCTGAAAAATTCTAGAATCCGTTTGCTTGGTTAGAGGCCCACTTTTTCCTATAAATGAAGCCTCCTCCTTTGTAAATGGTTAATAGTGTTTTATGCACTGTTACTCTTCTTCTCCCCAGAGCCAAAAATAGTGAATTTATTGATAATTCATTAGTTTTTGACCATTTCCTCTTCAAAAGAATTGGTGGCCACTCTTGTTACAAACAAGAGTAGATCCCTCAAACCATCAAGCCAAAGGAAAGCTCACAAAAATTCATGTAAGCTAGAAATCCTACTTTTTTCTTTATTCCATTTAATGGTTTTCTAATTTTTATTTTTATTTAAAATGAAAAATGGTCCTATGCCTTGTTGGAAAGGCTTTCCCCCTCTCTTCATTCTTGAATTCAGCCTTTCTTTATCCTAAATGTGTAATCAAATTGTTAGAATTAAACTTTTCATATTGTTTCTCTTAAAAAGTGAAATTTGATTAGTTTAGAATGCTTTAAACCATTTGGGATAATTTCTAAGTAACTTGAGAATGAAAAAAATTGAAAAATGGTCAGCCATATAAAGGAGGTTATGGTAAAATTTTCTTAAATTTTATAAAATAAGTTTTATCTTTTATTATTCAAAAAGAATCCCCACCGCTTGTGTATTCTAAAAGTGTTATTTTTATTCTATGCATAGAAAAACTCATATTAGAAATATTTTTATAATAAAAGTGTTATTTTCATTAGAATTAATTTCTATGCATAGAAGGATGCATATTAGAAATATTTTGATTATAAAAGTGTTACTTTCATTAAAATTGAATTTATGCATAAATTTTTTTTTATAAAAGCGTTACTTTCATCAAATTTTGATTTTATGCATAGAAAGATGCATAAAGAAATTTATTTCAAAAGAGTTATTCTCATCAATTTTGATTTATTTCAAAAGAGTTATTCTCATCAATTTTGATTTTATGCATAGAAATATGCATAAAGAAATTTATTTTTATTTCAAAAGAGTTATTCTCATCAATTTTGATTTTATGCTAGAAAGATGCATAAAGAAATTTATTTTTATTTCAAAAGGGTTATTCTCATTAAAATTGAATTTATGCATAGAAAGATGCATAAAAGATTTATTTTTATTTCGAAAGTATTTTTCTCCTTTTAAAATTGAATTTATGCATAAATAGATGCATAAACCGATTTTTATAAAAGTGTTATTTCCCAGTGAAGTTGTTCTTATGCATAAATAGATGCGTAAAGAATCTTTATATCAAAAATAAGAAGTCTCTTACATTCTATAAATAGATGTGATAAGATGTGATATGAATCAAATAGATGGGAACGAATGGGTGGATGGATGTGATGAGAATAGAAGTGATGAGAATGAGAGGTAAATAGATGTGATGAGATGGGATGTGAATCAAATAGATGGGAAAGAATGGATGGATGGATGTGATGAGAATGAGAGGTAAATAGATGTGATGAGATGGGATGCGAATCAGATAGATGGGAAAGAATGGATGGATGGATGTGATGAGAATAGAAGTGATGAGATGGGATGCAAATCAGATAGATGGGAAAGAATGGATGGATGGATGGATGGATGTGATGAGAATAGAAGTGAGTGATGAGAATGAGAGGTAAATAGATGTGATTATATGTGATGCAAATCAGATAGATGGGAAAGAATGGAAGGATGGATGTGATGAGAATGAAAGGTAAATACATGTGATGATATGTGATGCAAATCAAATAGATGGATGGATGAATGAATGGATGGATGGATGCGATGAGAATAGGAGTGACGAGAATGTGAGGTGAATAGATGTGATGAGATGTAATACGAATCAGATAGATGGGAAAGAATGGATGGATGTGATGAGAATAGAAGTGATGAGAATGAAAGATAAATAGATATGATGACATGTGATGCAAATCAGATAAATCTGAATGAATAGATGAGATGTGATGTCATGTGAATCAGGATGTAAATGAATGATATAGGATGTGAATGAATGTGATAACATGTGGGTTCAGATGAGAATGAACGATAAGGGACATGAATGAATGTGTTAGCATGTGAATCGGGATGTGAATGAATGAGATGTGATGTGAAATGGATGTGATAAGATGCGATGTAAACTGGATAGATGTTAATGTATGTGAAGTGATGAGATGTATGGGTAGATGCAAGTAGATGTGATCTGATGAGGATAAATGAGGAAATAAGTGATGAGATAGAAAAAGATGTGATTAGATGAGAATGTGAATACTTATGAAATGAATGTGGATTTATGTAGATGGATGTGTGGGTAATGTGGATTGATGTGGATGGATGAGTGGATAATGTGGATGAGTGGATAATGTGGATGAGTGGATAATGTGGATTGAGTGGATGATATGGATGGATGTAGGGATGATGTGGATTGATGTGTGGGTAATGTGGATGGATGTAGGGATGATGTGGATTGATGTGTGGGTAATGTGGATGGATGTATGGATGATGTGGATTGATGTGTGGGTAATGTGGATTGACGTGTGGATTGATGTGGATGGATGAGTGGATAATGTGGATTGATGTGGATGGATGTATGGATGATGTGGATTGATGTGTGGGTAATGTGGATTGATGTGGATGGATGAGTGGATAATGTGGATTGATGTGGATGGATGAGTGGATAATGTGGATTGATGTGGATGGATGTATGGATGATGTGGATTGACATGTGGATGGATGGAAGATGTGGATGTATGGAAGATGTGGATGGATGTGTGGATAATGTGGATTGATGTGAATGGATGTATGGATGATGTGGACTGGTGTGGATAATGTGGATGGATGTATGGATGATGTGGATTGATGTGTGGATGATGTGATTGGTGGATGTGTGGATGATGCGATTGGATGTATGGATGATGTGGATTGATGTGTGGATGATGTGATTTGATGTGTGGATGATGCGATTGGATGTGATTTGATGTGGGAATGATGTGATGTGATAGGGATCAATGAAGGGAAAAAAATGTGAGAAGATGAGAAAAGATGGGGACTAATGTGATGAGAAAAAATGGAAATATTGTTGAAACTGTATTTGTATGTGAAATCTGTTTTTAAATGACTGTTTTATGTCAAGAATGCTCGGGAAGCATTTATACCGTCTTGTGAATGAGGTCGTGGAGACCTATCTGTTAAAGTTGCAAACTGTTGACGGAGAGTCAACGGAGGACGTCTCATGTAGCAAGGTCGCGGCCGAGGTCTTGACTAGCCTTGGTTTGATTTAAATGGTGAGCTTCCGGTACAGTGGATGAGGGACCAAGGAAGCGGCCTATGAGTGAAGTGCTAGGTGACCTGCGAAGGATCAATAGAAGTGATGTGATATAATGTGGATAAAATGTATGTGATGGGATGGTTATGAGAATGTATGTGGTGGATATGAACGAATGAATGTGATGGATATGAATGAATGTGATGGATATGAACGAATGAATGTGATGGATATGAATGAATGTGATGTGATGTGTTGTAAATGGAGATAGATGTGATGTGTGATGTGAATGAATATGATGTGATGAGATGTGGATATGGGTAGATGCGAGTGGATGAGATCTGATGCGGATAAATGAGAAAAGATGTGTTGTAAATGGAGATAGATGTGATGTGTGATGTGAACGAATATGATGTGATGAGATGTGGATATGGGTAGATGCGAGTGGATGAGATCTGATGCGGATAAATGAGAAAAGATGTGACGAGATGGAAAATGATGTGATGAGAATGGGAATACATATGAAATAAATTAAAAGTGATGTAAACTGTATTTATGACATGTTTTTAAAGGACTGTTTTATGTCAAGAATGTTGGTTGGGGAAGCATTTTGACCGTCTTGTGAATGAGGTTGTAGAGACATAATCTGATAAAGTTACAACAGCTGACGGAGAGTCAATGGAGGACGTCTCGTGTAGCAAGGTCGGCTGAGGTCTTGACCAGCCTCGGTTTGATTTAAATGGTAAGCTTTCGATACGGTGGATGAGGTACCAAGGAAGCGACCTATGAGTGAAGCACTAGGTGACCTGCAAAGGATCTTAGAGAGTGCTGACCATACGGTGATGGGGCTCTGGGTCGCCAAAGACACCCACTCGTGCATCGGGGAGAAGATATTGGAACAAGGAGTAAGAGTTTTTTTCTGAATTCGGGCATGGATCTGGTTGATTGACCTTGCTGGTCCTCAACGGATGAGTCCATGGCTCTTTTATATGGATCTGTTGGTTGATCTTGCTGATCTTCAACGGAGATTCCATTTTTTATTTTTATAAGTGAAAATATTGCCGGTTACTTGAGCTAGGAACTATCGAAAAGGCCCCTGAGTGGATAGGTGGTGAGCGTTCTGGTTGCCAATGATGCCATAGGTACACCAATGAAGGAAAAATTAGAAATTAGGATTCAACCGGATATTTTGGAGGATTATGATCAGTGACACTATGGTTTCATCAAATGATTGTTTTAAAGAGAGCTGATTTTGTGAAAAAGGCAATTTCATATTGGGTGTGTAAGTGATGTGACTAGTTTTAAATTTGCATGAATATCCGGCTAGGGAGCCTGGGAACTCTTTTCCCTGGTACCCGGGACAAAACCTAACCGAATTCTTAAATGGATCCCATCACTACAGTGGGCAGTTGGCTAACCCATAAGACTGGTGGATGGGGTTAGGCTGGACTGATGGATCCCTAAAATGAGACTCAATTCTGTTATGGTACGATAGATGAAGTAAATCCTGGATAAAAATTGTTCTATGGAAAAGAATCAACTGATGTGCCTCTCCTCTCAATGAGGAAAAAAGCGTTGGTCTCTATGATCCAAGTGGAATCTTTTTCTTGGTCTGACTATGGAACTTACGGGTTCGGTCAGATCAGTTCAG
This sequence comes from Cibotium barometz, assembly GCF_041138505.1. Lineage (NCBI taxonomy): Eukaryota > Viridiplantae > Streptophyta > Polypodiopsida > Cyatheales > Cibotiaceae > Cibotium > Cibotium barometz. The sequence continues at coordinate 14,509,899 of NC_141063.1, forward strand.
TTAGTTAAGGCTTTTGACTACGGGCGAGGGAAGTTTTTCTGGGTTTGTTGTTGGAAGAACTGATGGATTAGTCTCTTGTCCGGATATCCGTGGGCGAGGCCCCTGAGTGAGGGACCCTGCCCCGCGCAAGAAGTGCTACTTCTACTGCTAGCACCCTGAATTCATTGCGCAATGGGGACAGGGATCTTTCAGCTGGTATTAGAGAAAATTGGCTAATGTGGATTAACCGAGAAGCCAAAAATGTCAAAAATTTATGAAGTAGTAGTAAAAGGTTGTAATTGTGTGCTAAAATTCATACAAATTGATATTCAAAGTGAAAATCATAGTTTAGTAATTGGATCTTCAGATGGATGTACTACAATTGCATGGAATCCCTGACTTGCTTGAGGCCTAGACATGATGGTATTTACCTTATAGTTCCAAGGACCGTGACTACCTGTATATACCGAGGGTATAACTGCAGCTCTTTACTGGCAATATATACGAGTAAATCTAAGACCTTGAAATTATAAGCAAAAATGCTTTCTTGATGATGAATTCGAATGTGGTTGATATGTTTTTAAAAGCTCTGGTTGAGTACTAAATGATGAGTTGAATTAGATTCTCATTGAAAAATGATGATTCCTGAGTTTTGGTTGAAAAGCGATAAGCTGAGCAAAACCACAATGAGGATGAATGGGACGAGTCCCTGTGATGATGTTTGTAACTGGAATGACGATAATGACTTCAGCAAATCACTATGAGATTAGTGGATTGTACTACTGTTAACACTTGACCTGAAGCCAAAGGAAAGCTTATAATTCTATGTAAGCTAAATTTTCTTACTTTTTTAATTTTAAATCTATGGTTTTCTTGATTTTCTTATTTTACAGTTGCTTAACTTAAATTCAAATGCTATGCCTTTGAGGAAAAGGCCACCCCCTTCTCTTCTTTACAATTCACCCTTTCTTAATCCTATAAAGATTAGTTAAATGGTTAATTAAATTTTTCTTATTGTTTACTCTCTTGAATTCTCAAAATTGAGTAGATTAGAGTCCTATACATCTAGATTGGGTTATTTTAAGTTGAAATTAGAATGATAAAAATGAGAAATGGTTAGCCATACAAAGGAGGTTATGGTAAAATTTTCTGAAATTTTATGGAAAGAAAGTTTGCTTTTATGTTATTCCAAAAGAGTAATTTCCACCGTTTGTGCATTCTAAAAGAAATATTCTAATTTCTCCATATACATATTCACCTATGAATATGCATGGATATCACTGATATTAATTATTAAAATTGATTTATATAAATATAAAGATGTATAATAAAAATTATTTTATTATAAAAGTGTTATTTTCATTAAATTTAATTTCTATGCATAGAAAGATGCATAATGGAAAATTTTTTATTATAAAAGTGTTATTTTTATTAAATTTGATTTTATGCATAAGATGCATAAAGAATTTTTTTTATTTCAAAAGTGTTATTTTCATTCAAATTGATTTTATGCATAGAAAGATGTATAAAGGATTTATTTTTATTTCAAAAGTGTTATTCTCATTAAATTTGATTTTATGCAAAGGAATTTGCATAAAGGATTTTTTTAAATTTCAAAAGTGTTATTCTCATTAAATTTGATTTTATGCATAGGAAGATGTATAAAGGATTTACTTTTAATTCAAAAGTGTTATTCTCATTAAAATTGATTTTATGCATAGGAAGATGCATAAAGGATTTATTTTTGTTTTAAAAGTGTTATTCTCATTAAAATTGATTTTATGCATAGGAAGATGCATAAAGGATTTATTTTTGTTTCAAAAGTGTTATCCTTTTAAAATTGATTTTATGCATAGAAAGATGCATAAAGGATTTTTTTTAATTTCAAAACTGTTATTCTCATTAAAATTGATTATATGCATAGAAAGATACATAAAGGGTTTATTTTTATTATAAAATTATTATCCTCATTAAATCTGATTTTATGCATAGAAAGATGCATAAAGGATCTACTTTTATTTCAAAAGTGTCATTCTCATTAAAATTGATTTTATACATAGGAAGATGCATAAAGGATTTATTTATGCCTTGATTGCACTTTGTGTCAAACATAACATCACTCCACATATTTCCTCAGCTAAAATAGCAAAACAGGCTTGGGATATTCTTGCTGGTTTATATGCAGGTCGTAACGAGGCAAAAATCTCTTACCTGCGTAAAGACCTAGAATCGAAGATTATGCAGGAAGATGATGACATGAATGTTTTTCTTGCTGAGATTAAAGATCTCAAGGAACAGTTGATTTCTGCAGGTGAGATTATTCTTGATCATTCTCTTGTGCAGACTGTTCTTGATGCTTTAGCTGAGTCATATAAGACTTTTGCTTCCACGTGGAGACTTGTTACTGAGGACAGACCTGATGTTGTCAAGTATGATACTTTAGTCATCAACAAGCTCTTGCAACAAGAAGTGCAAAACAGGGCTAGGCAGCGTGCAGTTGATCAGGCATTTGTTGCTGCTGCCCACCAGCAAAGAAGAAGTGGTAAGGCAGCCCCTTCCACTATTTCTTCTCCTATTAGTAGGTCTACAACTTCTTCTCCTTCCACGACCACAGGTAGCAACAATAGGTCTGAGAAGGCTCTTGATAAAGGCAAGAAAAAGATCAGGTGCAACTATTGTAAGGCAACTGATCATGTCATCAAGAATTGCCCTAAGCTAAAGGCTAAAGAGGGAAAGAAGAAAGAGTCAAATGCAGCCACAATAGCAGATGCTTCTACAAATGCAGATTCTGCAAATGTTGTGTAGGATACAGAATGGGCATTTAGCGTGTATTGCCAGTATGACCCATCTGTACATGATGCATGGCAATTTCTATTGACTCTGATGTATAGTATTTTGACAGTGGTGCTACAAAGCACATTACCTCGCATCGTGATATGTTCACTTGTCTTGAGGCTGTCTCTAATGATGGGAATACTGTCACATGTGCCAATAATGCTTCTTACCCAGTGAAGGGCGTTGGTAAAATTATGCTTACTGCTACAAATGGCAGAGCTTTCACACTTTCAGATGTTTTATATATGCTAGGTATAAAGAAGAATCTATTGTCTGTCTCTGCGCTTGCAAGACTTGGACGTGTCTTTGGTTGCTTGGCCTATGCTTTAGTGCCTGTGCAACAATGTAGAAAATTGGATGATAAGGCTGTCAAATGCATTTTTGTTGGTTACAGTGCTGAGAGCAAGGGTTATAGATTATATCATCCGCAGTCAAAACGTATCTTGATTAGTCAAGATGTTGTTTTTGTGGAAGATGATGTGCAGCCTTTGTTATCATGTACCAAAGAGACAAGTGTGAGCTCACGGGATGTATTTGATACGTTGTTGCCTCTATTTACAGGTGAGAATTCAAATGTAAGTCCTAATGAGGCAAATATTTAGCCTATGCAAATTTCAAACGACATCATAGATCAGCCTATTTCTGATGCAGATTTAGAGGATGTAATTTATGAGGATAGGGCTGAAAATGAGCAAGCTAGAGGTATGCCTAAATGGCTGGTGCAAACCTTGCGTGATAGTAAAATTGATGCACCTATGTCTAGTCATACATGTTCAGGTTTTTAGCATGCCTCTTATGCATCAGATTGTTATGCTTTAGCTCTGTCTAGTATGTGTGAAGAGGAAGAACCTCTTTCATTTGATGAGGCACAAAAATCAAAAAATTGGTTGGCTACAATGCAGTGAATATGATGATGTAATGAAGAATGGTACATGGTCTTTGTGTGATTTGCCTATTGATAAAAAGGTCATTGGATGTAAGTGGGTTTTTAAGTTGAGACGAAAGCCAGATGGCAGTGTTGATCGCTATAAGGCTAGACTTGTTGCAAAAGGTTATGCTCAAGAAAGGGCATTGATTTTGATGAGACCTTTGCTTCCACTTGTCGTATGACTACCATTCGTAGCATTTGTGCATTGGCAGCTCATAATGGTTGGAATGTACATCAGTTGGACATAAAGACTACGTTCTTGAATGGAGATTTGCATGAGGAGGTGTATGTATCACAGCCTCGTGGTTTTGTTCAAAGAGGGTAGGAAAACAAAGTGTGCAAGTTGAAAAAGGCTTTGTATGGTTTAAAGCAAGCTCCTTCAAACAGGAGAATTAATCTAACAGGTCAAAGTCTTAACTATTCAAACTGATCCGACCGAACTTGAATCTAACGCAACAATTCCTATCTTAATGGTATCGCAAGAATCCTCTGATCTAACCCCAACCAGCCCATGGGTTAGCCAACCACCCCCGACCACTGTATTGGTGGGATTCCTTTGTAAAGATTTGGTTATGTTTTGCCCGGTTAAACAAGGAAAAGAGTTCCCAGGCACCCTAGCCGACGTTTCATGCAAAAATTAAGGTAGGCATTCCACATACACACCCAATATGAAATTGCCATTTATAACAGATTTGGTTATCTTTAAAACAATCCTTCAATAGAAATCATAATATTACTGATCATCATCCTCCTAAATTTTGGGTCCATTGTGTTACAAAATATGTCATCTGGACTCTCGGTTGAAGACCAGCGAGCCAACCAACGAGATCCAATATCAAAATTTGATTCACAAAAATCTTTCTTTTTAGTCCATCCGAATCTTCCTCGATGCACGCATGGGTGTCCTAGCAACCGCGAGCCCGTGCATCACCTGGTCAAAACCCTCTAGGATCCTACTTAGGTGTCCTAGCAATTCACTCTTGAATCGCTTCATCGATCCTCGCCCATCGTACTAGAAGCGCACCGTTTTAACCGTACCAAGGCTGGTCAAGACCTCGGCTGGCTTACCGCGCGAGCAGATCATCTTGAGGAAAATTTGGACAAAAAATACCTAGTCAGGAAAAGAGAAGAGATTGGTGCAGGAAGGAAGCCAATGTCAAAGTGCCAACTAGAGCCAATTACAACCCAGAGCAGCAAAAGTGTCTTGAGAGAAGAAAATGAAGGAAATATGGAAGGAATCCAGACCAGAAAACTCACTCGGGGAAGTCAAGAACAAGAAAGGGAAAAAGAGAAAGAGAAAGAAGGAATTTAAACCGAAAAACTTACAAGGGGGGAAGTCAAGAATAGGAAAGGAAAGCAAAAGAGAAAGAAGAAATGATGTACAGAAAACAAGGCATGAGGGAGAAAAGCAAAAATTATGTGAAGGAGTACGACCTGTGCGAGGATCTCAGCAAGATGAAATTGAACATCACGATGGATCAAATGATGTACGACTTGTGGGAGGATCTCAACAAGATGAAAGTGAACATCACGATGGATAAAATGATGAATTTGGTTTCCAATTATAGGCAAAAGCTGCTTCAAGCCATAGTGCCAAATGAGAATCTAGTGCCGATGCCCTTGCAAGAACTAAAAAACCCGACAACTGAATGGAGGAATGTGGAAATAGTCCAGGACTATGACATGTCTGTTCCAGAAGTGACCATCAAGATGAGAGGAGAGATAATGACAAAAATCATTTTGGATGGAGGGTCAAGAGTAAATATAATATCAGATAGTATGGCTAAAAAGCTAGAAATTACTAACACGTAGCCAGCTCCGTTCCAGATCCGCATAGCTGACCAGAGAAGAGTCCGACCACTTGGGATAATCAAAAGAGAACAAATAGAAGTGACAGGATACATGTTCACTATCGTGTTCATAGTTTTCAAGATGACTGAGATAGTAGGTGTATATCCCATGCTACTAGGAAGATCGTAGCTCAGGACTAGAAGGATAAAGCACAACTAGGATACGAACGAGATCACAATCACGAGAGGTAAAAAGAAAGTCTACATTTCAGTTTTGCAAGAAAAGATAGGCTAAACCTGGCTAGCTGACTGATGTATGCAGAGGGCATAAACTACCTGGAAGGAGTGATAAAGAAGAGTAGAGCATGAAGGAGAATCCAGATCTGTTGTCACTATTTGAGGTGGACATAGAGAGGATTGTACAAAGATACAATCCAAAAGTCCTGGTAGCTCATCTTGAAGTGTTGATAATTGAAGAAAGTGCACATGAAGAGGGGGAGGACACTCATGAGAGTGTGGAAAAACTATAGGCCAAGCAAGAAAAGGCAATGCTATCCCTTAAGCAAGAGGAAGCCTAACTCAGGAAGAGGAACATTAGAGTCCAAGAAGATGAACTAGAAGAAGTGGACTTGGGGGACAACTAAGAGCCAAAAACAATAAGAATTAGTGCCCAAGGGAATCAAGAATTCAGCAGAAGGTTTTTGGAATTGTCAAAGATGTGTTCACCTAGAATTAGCCAGACATGAAGGGGATTGATCCTAGCTTCTACCAGCAAAGATCAACTTGAAAGAGAATGCAACCCCTATCTGGTAGAGCAAATATAGAATGAGCCCCAACTATGAAAAAAAAGTGAAGGAGGAAATTGACAAGTTGTTGAGAGTTGGGTTCATCTATTCTGTGGACAAGGCAGAATGGCTTTCACCAATAGTCATTGTCCCATAGAAAAATGGGAAGCTGAGGGTCTGCATCGACTACCGCAAGCTGAATGCCTCCACCACCTCAGATCCATTCCCACTACCATTCATAGATTCCTTACTAAATGCGGTAGCCATGCAGGAGACATACTCCTTTCTGGAGGGGTTTAGCGAGGGTGCAACTAGGTACGAATGGCCTCGGAAGATAAAGAGAAAACAACCTTTGTGACATAATGGGGGCATTTGCCTACAATGTAATGACATTCGGGTTGAAAAATGCTCCTACTACATTCCAAAGGATGGTTCAAGAAATATTCTATGAATATTTGACCACCTTTATAAGGGTTTTTGTGGATGATTTTAGTGTGCTTAGAAAGAAATAAGACCACATAACACACCTCACAATGTGCTTGGAGAAGTGTAGGAAGGCCAGACTCACAGCCAAGCGTGCCTTTGCTGCTATAACAAGCCGATCCCTCATAGGGCATATAGTGTTTGCAGAAGGGCTAGCTATGGATCTGGCCAAGGTTGCAATCATTTTAAAGCTGCAGCTGCCTAAGAACGCCAAAGAACTTGCAAGATTCTTGGGGCTAATCAAGTGGCATAGCAAATTCATAAGCTTCCTGGCGAATATGGCGGTGCCCTTATATAGTCTGACGGTGGTGAAAGGTACAGAATATTTCTAGTCCGAAACCTCAAGAGGCATTCAGTAATCTCAAGAGAATAATATCGATAGCACCCATTGTCCAGCCGAACTATGACCTGGTATTTTATGTGTTTGTTGATGCCTATGATGTTGCCATTGGTAGTGCTCTGATGTAGGAAGCATAAGAGGGCTATACATACCAATTTACTATGCAAGCAAGAGGCTATCCAGGTTGGAAAGGAACTACTACACTAAAGAAAAGGAGTCACTTGGAACGATCTACACCATTAAGAGGGCTATACATACCAATTTACTATGCAAGCAAGAGGCTATCCAGGTTGGAAAGGAACTACTCCACTAAAGAAAAGGAGTCACTTGGAATGATCTACACCATTAAGAAGTTCAAACACTACCTATTGGGGAAAATGTTTGAATTTCATATAGATTTCCTGGGATTTATAGAAATCAATTCTACCCATATTTCCACTTTTGATAATTAATACTAAAAATTTCTCTTTTCTCATTTAATTTCTTGGACCTCAATTATCATGGGAATTCCTCTTTTTGCATTGCATTCATTGTCATGGGAAATCTCTTTTATCATCAAATAATTCTCATAAAATAAATTCATAAAATATCCATTAATTCAATATGCTAGGAGTTTCACTTTTCCTAGTTAAATAATTGAATTCCAAATGTCATAGGAATTCCTCTTTTATCATTTAAATATTTCTCATAGATAAAATAAATATATCTAAAATTCATCTTTGAATTTAAATAAAATATCCATTAATTCCAATATGCTAGGAATTTCTCTTTTCCCATGATTTAATTCCAAATGTCATAGGAATTCCTCTTTTATCATGTAAATATTTCTCATAGATAAAATAAATTTATCTAAAATTCATCTTTGAATTTAAATAAAATATCCATTAATTCCAATATGCTACTCTTTTCCCATCTATATGATTGAATTCCAAATGTCATAGGAATTCCTCTTTTATCATTTGAATATTTCTTATATATAAAATAAATTTATCTAAAATTCATCTTTGAATTTAAATAAAATATCCATTAGTTCCAATATGCTAGGAATTTCTCTTTTCCCACCTATATGATTGAATTCCAAATGTCATAGGAATTCCTCTTTTATCATTTAAATATTTCTCATAGATAAAATAAATTTATCTAAAATTCATCTTTGAATTTAAATAAAATATCCATTAGTTTCAATATTCTAGGAATTTCTCTTTTCCCACCTATATGATTGAATTCCAAATGTCATCGGAATTCCTCTTTTATCATTTAAATATTTCTCATAGATAAAATAAATTTATCTAAAATTTATCTTTGAATTTAAATAAAATATCCATTAATTCAAATATGCTAGGAATTTCTCTTTTCCCATCTATATGATTGAATTCCAATTATGGTGGGAATTCCTCTTTCCTCACTTAAATTTATCTATGCAAAAAGATGGATTTAACTAAACTTATTCTTTAATTTTTAAATAAAATATCCATTATTTTAGTATTCTAAAATTTTCTCTTTCCTCATTGGAATACATGGATTTCTATTGTCATGGGAATTTCTCTTTTATAAAAAAAATGAATTACTAGAAACTCCCCTTTTAATTAACTATTTATGCATAAACATTAAAATTAAAATTTCCATGGTTATGATGAGAATTATTCAATTAACCTAGGATGATTTATCCTAGAATATGGTAAGAAGTCCTCTTTTCATATTATGCATGAAATTGATTTATGTGTTAATTTTTTAGAAATTTTGCCATAGCTCTGCTGCTGCTGCTATTGATAATTTTCAATAATTTTGAAAGCATAAAGTTTTAGTAATACAATATGATAGAATAACTATCATTTGGATCAATATCCAATTATGGACTTGATTCCTAAGTTTTTCATAATTTAAATAGCATAAAAGCATTAAAAAGCCACTTCTTTGGCTTCTAATTGGACAAGCATAGAATTTACTTTTAGCTTTGAGAATTGCTTCATGAGAAGCACCATTTGAATATAGAATTGGTCATAGGAATGACCATTCTTTTGGGGAGAGAGAGATATGCTTGAAAAACATTTTAATTTAAGCATAAATAAAAAATTTATGTGTTTAATTACTAAAATTCATTAGAGAGCTTCAATTGCAATAAAGAGCCATTCAATTGAATACTTCTCAAGCTTGAGAGGGGTTTGAGAAGTGAGAAACATTTAGAGATTAAGAAAAAGAACATAAAGTCACTCTTTACCTCTTATTTTGCTTGATTCTTTAGTCTAAGGAGAGGCCCCCAACCAATCAATTGGTTTAGTATGTTGATGAAGATTCCCAAGAAGGTTGAAGAGAGAGAGAAGCTCCAATCTCTCCAAATTGTAGAGGATTTTTAAGGGATAATAAAAATATCATTATTTTAGTATAATACTGGCATGGTATAGTCCACATATGAGAATACAAAAGAATGAGGGTCTATTTATAGGTGAGGGAGGCCTCTAACCAAGTTCGACTAGGTTCTAGAATTTTCCAGGTTGAGTTTGGCTGAATTTGGACAAGATTTGGACCTAGTTTGGCTCCATTTTGATTTGGTTAGATCCAAGAGAGAGGAGAGATAAAAATATCTTATTATTTTTTAGTTTAAAACTCCGCCACACATGTGAAATAGGCGCCTCCTTGAAGTGCCCCCTTCTCCTTACCAAGGTGTCAAAAATATATCATTATACCCAAAATATCTCATTTCTTTTAGTAATATTCATAGTTTTTTACTAATAAACCTTGTACTTAGTCAACTTTTTGTCTTATGTGGGCATTTACTATTTTTTGGGTATTTTTCTTTTATAAATTGGATTTATCTCCTCTCCACACTTGGATTGATCCTATTGGCCCATAGGAATCTTAATTGGATCATAATCTAAGAATTTCTGAAAATCTAGACCCTTAGGCTAAGGTCCTTTATACATATTTTCAATTAATTCCAATTGCACATTGGAAAGTTCTTTTTAAATTTCTGTTTCAGGGGAAACCATTTTAGATACTAGGAGGATTTTTATATCCAAAAATATCTCAATTCTGGACAACCTCCCTCTAGACATTTTCTCTCTTCAGGCCAAAACAAGATATTTCTTTCATTTCAGAGAGGGGAATGATTACAAGATCAGAAGGGGAGGTTCTTACACTAGTACACCTCAAAAGCTGGAGGGAGGAATCTTACAACTTGAGTTAGGAGAAGAACCAGAGGGGGTGGAAGATGATTTGCTGGATGTGCAACTCTTCCTCACAAAAGGAGAAAAATCTGGCTGGTATGACAAAATGCTACAATTCCTGTCTGACTTGTCTTTTTTGGAGTACATGTCCAAAGATCAGAGAAAGAGGTTGACTCTTCAGAGCAAGTCATTCACGATGGTGGTTGGACAGCTCTATAAGATGTGCATTGATCAAATATTGAGAAGATGCATCCCCGAACATGAGCAACATGTTGTGCTGCAGAAATGCACTAAGAGATAAGTGGTGGGCATGTTTCTAGAGAAGTTATGGGGCAAAAGGTGTTCCAAGTAGGTTTGTGGTGGCCAACTACATTAAAAGATGCACACAAGTTTGTAAAGGAATGCGATATGTGCTAGAGGCTGGGATAACCGAATGATGCAGATAGAATGCCACACACCCTACTGTTTCTCCTAGAGCCATTCTAGATGTGAGACCCCTGCTCCCTCCGTGGTGCCCCCTCCCAGGGCACTGGCGACGGAAGTAGCATTAGCCTTACATGCAGGGCAAGGATCCACACTCGGGCCCTCGCCCCCCACAGATGTCCGGACAAGAGACTAATCTGGCGGTTTCTCCGAAACCGAATCCGAAAAACTTTCCTCGCCTGGAAGGCATGGGCGATTCCTCCAGGGAAAATCTTCAAACGGGAGAATTAATCTAATGGGTCAAAGTCTTAACTATTCAAACCGATTCGATTGAACCTGAAGTCACATGGTCAAATCAAAGAAGATACTTGCACTTGGTCCATAGAATCATCGCTTTTTTTCTCCTTTAATGAGGCACAGCCGCTGATTCCCTCCCATAGAACAAGGGTCTTCTCTCAAGACTTAATCTGACTAACGTAACTAATCGTAACTTAATGGTATCGTAGGAATCCCCCGATCCAGCCTAACCCCAACTGGCCCATGGGTTAGCCAACCACCTGGCCACTGTATTGGTGGGATTTGTTTTTAAAGATTTGGTTATGTTTTGCCCAGGTACCGAGGAAAAGAGTTCCCAAGCCCCCTAGCCGGCGTTTTATGCAAAAATTAAGGTAGGCGTACCACGTACGCACCCAATATGAAATTACCATTTATAACAGATTTGGTTGTCTTTAAAACAATTCTTCAATGAAAATCATAATATTACTGATTATCATCCACCAAAATTCTGAGTCCATTGTATTACAAAGTATGTCATCTGGACTCTTTGTGAAGACCAGCTGGCCAACCCACGAGGTCCAATATCAAAATTTGATTCACAAAAGTCATTCTTTTTAGCATCCAAATCTTCCTCGATGCATGCATGGGTGTCCTAGCAACCATGAGCCTATGCATCACCTGTCAGAACAACCCTCTAGGATCCTACTTAGGTTTCCTAGCACTTCACTCAGGGACCGCTTCGGCGGTCCTCGCCCATCGTACCGGAAGCACACCATTTTAACCGTACCGAGGCTGGTCAAGACATTGGTAGGCTTTGACGCGAGCGACATCCGTCGACGATTTCCCAACAACTATTGCCAACGAGCCTCTTCCTAGATTAAACACATACCAAATGCCTCCTCCAGCATTTTGGCATAAAACAATCCTTTAAAAGAAAACAGAGATTGTGTGCAAGTAAAATTCCCAGTTTGAGATTGGTTCCATAAAAACTCTTTTTCCTTAATCCACAATTTCATTAATGAGAATCCTTGATCTCTCATGAGGGTAATCTACCCATCATTTGATGTACTGTCCAACTAGGTTCCTGGTGATTTCGGTTAAGGGAAAACTAGTTAATTCAATGGTAGTCTATTCTTTGTATTAAAAACTGAAATCAGTCCATGAGGTTTTTGCTTGATTCAGATTGAGAGATGGACAAGTAGTTTACTGACTGTGCCTCTCATAGTCCTCGTCTCATAGTTTACTGACTGTGCCTCTCATAGTCCTCGTCTAACCAAAATCATTCAAATTAGTTCTAGCTTTGATTCCGAGGATGTTCTTCAGATAAACATCTACTGAACTTCTAATCGTCGTAAGGAAATTCCAACTTTGTGAATCTCATTCCTTCTTAACCATAATAGATTAAGAATTGTCTAGAGGCTGCAGTTTCCCTGGCATCTTAACTCTCTCTGCCTTGACTCTTTGACACATTAAGCATTTCCACACATGATCAAGTACATCCTTTTTGAGTCTTGGCCAAAAGAAGCTTTTCTTCACAGACATATAGGTTTTTAAAAACCCTAGATGTCCAGCTATCAGGTTATCATGGGCTTCTCTCAGAATTCTTCTCTTTATTCCCTCATCATTGGGAATACATAGCTGATTATTATAATGCATGCATCCTTCATCCAATTTGTACCCAAGAACTCGACTCATTTCCTGAGGAGTCTTGCTTTCCTGCATCAGAAGGGTAGCAATAGGGGCAAAGAATTTGTCCTGCATAATTTTCTCCTTTGCTTCACTCATCAATGGATTTGACACCACTGTAATTGCAAGCAAGGAGGCTTTTCTACTGAGCGCATCTGCCACCACATTTTCTTTCCCCGATCGATACTTAATTTCAAAATCAAATTCCTGTAGGGTTTGCATCCATCTCCTTTGACGCATCCATCTCCTTTGACGCATCCATCTCCTTTGACACATGTTGACATCCCTTTGGGTGAAGATCTACTTCAGACTTTGATGATCTGTCATCAAGGTGAACCTTTGTCCCAAAAGATAATGTCTCCACAACTTCAGAGCATAAACTACTAAGACTAACTCCAAGTCATGGACGACATAATTTCTGTCATGTGTTCTGAGTTTTTTGGATTCATAGGCCACTGCATGACCTTCCTGCATAAGAGGACCACCTAAGCAAACCCACTGGCATCAGTAACTACCTCAAAGGGTTTGGTAAAATTTGGCAACTTAAGGACAGGGTTGGTTACTAAGGGTGTCATCAGTTTATCAAAGGCACTCTGACACATTGCAGTTTACTGAAAAAGGGTACTCTTCTTGAGAAGGTTTGTTAAAGGGGATGCTATCTGAGCATACCTGGGTATAAAGATCCTATACCTGGGTATAAAGATCCTATACCTGGGTATAAAGATCCTATACCATCCGGTTAATCCTAGGAATCCAGTTAATCTTAGGAATCCGGTTAATCCTAGGAATCCTCTGACTTCCTTTACCGTCTTGGGTTCTGGCCATTCTACGACTGCTTGGATCTTTGCGGGGTCAGGAGAAATCCCATCCTTTGATACTATGAATCCCAAGTATTGCACCTGGCAACAGAGAAAGAACACTTGCTCTTTTTTGCAAAGAGTTGGCGTTTCCTTAGGATTTCTAGGACCTTGCGCACATAATCTTCATGATCTGTAGCATTCTTTGAGTATACCAAGATATCATCAAAGAAGATAAGAACAAAATCATCCAAGTATTCTCTGAGAATATCCTGCATAAGACGATTAAATGTTGCCGAGGCATTAGTCAATCCAAACGGCATGGCTATGAGCTCGTAGTCAATCCAAACGGCATGGCTATGAGCTCGTAATGCCCATAGCGAGTATTGAATGCTATCTTTGGGATGTCCTATTCCTTGATTCTTATCTGGTAGTACTTGGATTTGATATCTATCTTTGTGAACTTTTGGGTCCGACTTAACCGATCCAAAAGTTCATTAATCCTAGGAATAGGATACTTATTTTTAATTATTAATTGCTTCAATCCTCTGTAGTCAATATAGAGTCTTAACGTTCCATCTTTCTTCTTTTCAAAGAGAACGGGTGCACTCGAAGGTGAGACATTGGGTCTGACGAGTCCCTGCTCTGACAGTTATCTTAACTGTTCCTTAAGTTCTATGGCTTTAGGGACTAGAATTTTTTTTGCACGCTGGGATACTAGCTGAGCTCTGGGGGTTAACTTGATCTCATGATCTACTTCGCGAGATGGAGGCATCTCAGTCAGCTCTTCAGGGAACACATCTGCATACTCACTTAACCACTCTGGTTCTTTAGCCTTGCATTTTATGTCTACCGGATTCATCTTAACGACACAAACAGCTTGCCTCTTTCTGAGACCTTTTAACAATTTAAAAGTTTTGACTAATTGCAGCATTGGGGATCCGAAAATTCCAGTTCTTTGAACTTTATTCCCGTGAAGGTCGAGGAAAGAGATGGTTCCATTATGACAATGAATGTCAGCTTGATTCTTATGGAGCCAATCCATTCCAAGGATTCCATCATAGACTCTAAAGGGTAGGACTCTGAATTGGCACTCTGTTACGTTCCCATCTAGACTAAATTGAATAAGGTCTATCTCACGGTGTGTGAAAAGAATCTTTTCACTGGCCAATTCCACTTGCATAAGTTTTCCAAATTTTTGATTTAGGACTAATTTACGTAGACATCTTGGGAAAATAAAAGAATGAGTACTGCCTGAATTAATCAAAAGCTTGAATTTCTTACCCTAGTACTCTGCTGGAGTCTAGAGGACTGAAAATTGATGGTTATTCCCCTCTGATGCTCTATTACGGCATAGATGTGTCCTTTTTCTTCCTCCACTTCCTCAGCTATAGTGATGGCTCTAGTTGTAGTCTGGCACTCTTTTGGGGTTGCCCTAATTTTGGCGTGGGGGACTCTGATTGGACTGATACAAAGGCGTCTGTCTTTAAATTCTAGGACCCTGGCTTCCTTGGCCCATAGAAGGAGATGGGCAATCCTTTAGCTGGTGCCCAAACCCCTGACATCTGAAGAACCTGTTCTCACTTCGAAGCTCTTTCCTTTGCATTCTTGAGAGAGCCGGAGTTTCTCAAAAAGTACTTTGAGGGAAAGGTCTTCCTTCATTCCCGAAGCTTCCCACCTCCAGATTCTGATTGGGACCTTGGTGTCTCTTTGGAGGCGGAAGGTTGGAAGAAATTCTCGGTGTCTAGAATCTCTTGAAGGATGAGAGTGCTAGCTTTGGCGAAACTTTCACGAGATGAAGGCTTTGGCAAAGTCCGCCGCCATTCTGACAGCATCTGCCATGGACACTGGCTTGGCATTCTTGATGAGTGTGTCTAAGGGTTTGTTCATTCCCCGAATGAACCTGGCCATGAGTTGCTCTTCATCTCTAGAGGTGGTGAGGAGAAGAGAAAATGCGTGGTGATATTCTTCGATGGTTTTTCTCTCCTGGTTTAGCTTAAAATTCATTCATCTTGGTTTCTTAAAACCCGAGGGGACAAAATCTCTTCCTTAGATAGGCTTTAAGATCATTCCAAGACTGGGTATTCCTATCTAGATGGTTAGTGTCGCAATGGTTTCTCCATGCCACCCTAGCTATTTCCACAATTTTCAGCCTAGCAAGAGCCATTTTGCTCCTCTTGTTATAGTCGGTGACATCAAAATACTCCTGCATTGCTTCAACCCATTTCTCTACAGCCTCGCCCAAGTTCTCCCCTTCACCTTTGAACGGTCTTGGCTGAGTTCTGTGAAGAGACTTACGAATGTCGGGGTCAAGTTCTTCTTCATCAGTGAGAGGATCTGGCTCTGACGGGCCACGATTCCCTTGCCTCATGACTCTGCCAAAAATGATACATTATCAAATTTTTATTTTGATTTTGTCCACGAGATCCTAAGAATTAAGAGGTTTGAAAAATAATTTCTTAAACAAAATAAATGATCTTATTGGAGATCTATCACATATGTCCGGTAATAGATTTTGCTTTATCAATTCGTCAATAAACAATCACTTATACAACAAGGAATTTTTCCACAAAACATTTCTTTATTTATATAAAGGTTGCAATATGTACATAGAGCAGCTTGGCTCCAGAAGTCAAAATCTCCTTGGGAGATGCATAAGACGACGGTACTGGGGCTATAGACATGCCTTGATACAAACGTTCCCTTACTGCCAAGGGAGCTACTATCTTCTCTTTATTAAGAATAAAGTGACTAAGGAGTATGTAGATATGGTAGGAAAGTCTAAAATTTCAAGGCGTCGGGTGATAAAATAACACCATGTATCACTTCCAGTCTCATCAGAATCATGGTTAATGAGAGATTTTGCCTCAACATCACACGCTGGTTGCAAGAGGCATGGACATACTGCCCTCCAAACCACTTGTGCTGTCGTCTCTCTGCTGGGTCAGGAAAATATAGATCCTTGAAATGGCATGCGAGTCTGGCTCAGCCCGTTTGAGTTGTAGTGGAAGAGATGAGATGCTTGACGGTGAACAGAGTCATGTCTTGTGACTGGGTGAGGTCAGGAACACCAGATAAGTGTGGAACTTCCATCTATAAAATCAAATTCTTTGATTAAAAATATTAATTAATGAAGTTTAAGGAATGAAAATACAATATGTAAATGCTCTTTCTAAGTTTTTATTACAAATTTCTAATAAGAATTTGTTTTTCGTTATTGGCTTTCAACAAAGTTTTGATACCAACTGTAAGACCCTCGCTCCCTCCGTGGTGCCCCCTCCGAGGGTGCTGGTGGTGGAAGGAGCGTCAGCCTTATGTGCGGGGCAGGGATCCACACTCCGGGCCTCGCCCACGGATGTTCAGATAAGAGACTAGTCCGGTGGTTCCTCTGAAACCAAATCCGAAAAAATTTCCCTCGCCCGGAAGGCACGGGCGATTCCTCCAGGGAAAATCTTCAAACAGGAGAATTCATCTAACGGGTCAAAGTCTTACCTATTCAAACTGATCTGACCAAACTTGAAGTCACATGGTCAGATCAAAGAAGAGACTTACACTTGGTCCATAAAATCACTGCTTTTTTCCTCCTTTAAAGGAGGCACAACCGTTGATTCCCTCCCATAGAACAAGGGTCTTCTTTTAGGACTTAATCTAACTAATGTAACTAATCGTAACTTAATGGTATCACAGGAATCCCTCGATCTAACCTAAGGTTAGCCAATTGCCCAACCGCCTGACCATTGTATTGGTGGGATTCTTTTATAAAGATTTGGTTATGATTTGCCCAGGTACCGAGGAAAAGAGTTTCCAAGTCCCCTAGCCGGCGTTTTATGCAAAAATTAAGGTAGGCATACCACGTACACACCCAATATGAAATTACCATTTATAACAGATTTGGCTATCTTTAAAACAATCCTTCAATGAAAATCATAATATTACTGATTATCATCCACCAAAATTCTGAGTCCATTGTATTACAAAGTATGTCATCTGGACTCTCCGCCACCACTGAAGACCATCTGGCCAACCAATGAGATCCAATATCAAAATTTGATTCATAAAAGTCATTCTTTTTAGTCCATCTGAATCTTTCTCGACGCATGCATGGGTGTCCTAGCAATCGCGAGCCCATGCATCACCTAGTTAGAACCCTCTAGGATCCACTTCACTCAGGGATAGCTTCGTCGGTCCTCACCCATCATATCGAAAGCGCACCATTTTAACCGTACCGAGGTTGGTCAAGACCTCGGCAGGCTTTGCCGCAAGCGACGTCCCTCGATGACTTCCCGCCAGCTGTTGAAAAATGAGCCTCTTCTTAGATTAAACACATACCAAATGCTTCCCCCAACATTTTGGCGTAAAACACTCCTTTAAAAAAAAACAAAGGTTCTATGCAAGTAAAATTTCCAGTCTGAGATTGGTTGCACAAAAATTCTTTTTCCTTAATCCACAATTTCATAATGAGAATCCTTGATCTCTCATGAGGGTAATCTACCCATCATTTGACTTACTATCTAACTAGATTCTTGGTGATTTTGGTCAAGGGAAAACTAGTTAATTCAAATGTAGTCTATTCTTTGTATTAATAACTGGAATCGGTTATGAGGTTTTTGCTTGATTCAGATCGAGAGATGGACAAGTAGTTTATAGACCGTCCTTCTCATAGTCTTGCTCTATCCAAAATCATTCGGTTTAGTTCTTGCTTTGATTCCAAGGATTTTCTTTAGATAAACATCTACTGAACTTCTAACCATAAGGAAATTCCAACTTTGTAAATTTCATTCCTTCTTAACCATAATAGATTAAGAATTGGTTTTATATGAGAATATCAGATTTTAATGAAAATACTCTTTTTTTATTTAATATAATTTTGGATAAATACCAATTTAGTGATTTAACCACATAAAATATCTAAAGATATGCTTTCTACCACTTAATTTATCAACCCTAGTTCTCTAGGTGGAATTTTGGTGAGAATTCCTCTTTTGTCATCAAAAATTAATTTGATTCTTTC
Organism: Cibotium barometz; assembly: GCF_041138505.1. NCBI lineage: Eukaryota > Viridiplantae > Streptophyta > Polypodiopsida > Cyatheales > Cibotiaceae > Cibotium > Cibotium barometz. The sequence goes on from NC_141063.1 coordinate 14,528,396, forward strand.
TCTACTTAAATACCATAAAATTTCTTCTTTTAACTAAATACCAATATCCATTTTTTTGAATACGCTTAAAATTCTCTTTTTCTCATTTAATTATTTTATTAACATAAAAGCATAAAAATACCATTTTCTTATTCTCTAGCTTAACAAACCTAGAGTTTGGTTTTGAAATAAGAATTTATCAATGAGAAGCATTCTTTTGCTAAAGAATTAGCCATAGGAATGACTATTCTTTTTAAGAGAGAGAGAGATATACATAAGAAAGCATTCTAAATAAGCATAAAGATTAACTTTTTCTTGATTACATATTAAAATTCTTAGGGAAAGCTTGATTTGAATTTAAAACAACCAATTAGAAAACTTCTCAAGCTTGACAAGGGTTGAGAAGAGAAGTCATTTGTTGAGAACATTTAACAAAAAACCATAAAATTCATTCTTACCTCAAGGATTAGCTTGCTTCTTTTTCTAGAAGTGAAGCCCCCAACCAATCAATTGGTTTAGCAAGACAGATGATAATACAAAAGAATGAGGGTCTATTTATAGGTGAGGTAGGCCACTAAGTGAGTCCAACTGGGTTCTAGAATTTTCTAGCTTCAGTTTGACTGAATTTGGATAAGATTTGGACCAGTTTAGCTTCCCTTTTGATCCAGTTTGATCTAGGAGAGAGGAGAGATAAAAATATCACAAATTTTTTGAATTAAAAACCCTTCCACACATGTGAAGGAGGTGCCTACCTCAAAGGTTCCCCTCTTCTTACCAAGGTGTCAAAAATTCATCATTTCTCCAAAATATCTCATTTTTTTAGTAATATCTTTTAATTTTTAACTAATAAACCTTGTACTCAGTCAACTCTTCATCTTATGTGAGCATTTACTCATTTTGGGTATTTTCTTTTATTCATTGGATTTATCTCATCTCCCAACACTTGGATTTATCTCATCCCAACACTTGTACTTAGTCAACTCTTCATCTTATGTGAGCATTTACTCATTTTGGGTATTTTCTTTTATTCATTGGATTTATCTCATCCCAACACTTGGATTAATACTATTGGCCCATTGGAACCTTGGACCATAATCTAGAAATTTTTGAAAATCTAGACCCTTAGGCTAAGGTCCCTTATATTATTTTAATTGATTCCTAATGTACCTTGGAGAATTTATTTTGAACTTCTGTTTCAGGGAAATATATTTTTGATATTAGGAGAATTTTTATATCTAAAAATATCTCAATATTGAATTATCTCTCTCTAGAATTTTTCTTCTCTCTAGGCAAAAACAAGGAAAAATAATATTTTCTTGTATTCAGAAATGGGGAATGATTACAAGGGATTGAGGTAAAAGCTTATTCATTATTCAGGCTGAGGAGGAATCTTACACACATGTAATAGAAACTTAGATTCTCTTGATTTGCTTTCTCATAGTCCTCTAACCTTAAGAAACACATCGGTCCCTTATTTTTCTTAGCTTGATTACTCTTTTGCATAGGTCCTTGTTGTTTCATGGGACCTTGAAACATAGGACCCCGTGCCATCATAAACGACTTTTGTGCATCAATTGCACACTTGCATTTGCCAACCGTGTCGATTTGGGTGAACTTAATCACTTCCTCAAGCATTTTGGGATCATTTTACTTTACTTGATTCGTGTAATCAACTTGAGAATGACTTTCCCTATAGTTGCCGATGTAATGAGTCAAAGTGAGATTACCCATCTCACAATGACCCCGTGCATCCCAATCTTGTTCCATCTCATTTTCTGGGAGGAGATTCTTTTTAAATAGATTCTTAAACCCGCCCAAGTGTGGGGTGGGTCGTAGAATCCGTGAGACTCATCCAACATTTGTAAGCCTTGCCTCCAAGGGACATGCTTGCTTTTAGAAATTAGGGCACACAGGTGCCTTGGCGTTTGATGCAAGCTATGCAAATCCTACCACTTTTGCAAGAAGGTAGTCACCACATCTTTTTTTTCTTTCCTTCTTCTCCCCTTTAAAGGTGGGCCTGTAGAACGGTGGTGGTGTCTCATGATAGAGACCCACTGACATTCACCTCACCTCTAGGGACAATAGGAACATTAGACGTCCCTTCCCCATGAGGAGAAACATTCAATTTTCCTACCTTACACATAATTTGTGTGGAGGATGCCCTCAAAAATTGTTGGATTTCTGCCAACATAAGAAGAATCCTATCAAAATTAGCCTCTAGGCTAACTATACGAGACTTAAGACTTTTGAGCTGAGTTAGACAATAATTTACACATAGAAACATATCAAACCAAAAGAGTGGCCAACGAAGCATAGCTTACAGATTGAGCAACTATAAAATGCCGATCCTAAATGCTCAAACAGGTCATGTAAAGAATTTAAACATAACGTGACTACTCATCATGAAGGCCAAAAGTAAACTACTTTAATTGAAAAACTACTTTCAATTAAAGTAAACTACTTTAATTGAAAGCGAAAAACAAACATGCTACTTACCTTTATCTTTATCCTTGTCCATACTAACAAGGTTAGAAATACTAAGACCTAACATGAGCACTTCAAAAATATAGATTCTCTTTACAAGCCCCTTCTGAATTATCATATGAGAAAAATTGACTCAAAATTGCTATCTACTTAGATGGATTTGAACCTTTATGTTTGCCATCACTTCTTTGATCATACAATATGACCAAGACAGTATATAAGAAAAAACTTTTACATGCATCCCATTGATGAATGTTGCATACATTAAAAATACCTCTTTATGTGCATAAAACACACCTTAATTGCTTTCTCGTATGTGAACATGCATACAAACTAGCAAGAATTTTCTAAATAGACCAAAAACATGTGCAAAGCAATGCAAACATGTTCTTAAGCATAACTAGAACTCGTTATGCCTAGGTGCACACATTAAAACCTTCATGTGCGTGCAACTCTGGTAAGAAAAATCTCACACAATCATGCTTTTCAAAAACCAACGATTTGCAATTGTGCAGAAACAAGCTCTTAACTGATTGCAAACTGCATGCTATTCAAGAAAAAGCATGTGAAAAAGATTGCAATTAAAGAATTCCCTTATCTTGTTATCTCATTGAAGCATGTCCCCTTCTACATGCATGCATTCGTACTCCTCATAGCCTACAAATCTTAAGTCCAATCTCTCTCGATTGTCGTATAAGGGCTCAAAATTCCACTTGAGTAATTACTCCGCAACAAGAATAGGTTCTTGGGTACAAAGGTTTAAACATTAATAAGGTATAACCTTATATATATATATATATATATATATAACTTTGAGATTTGGTGAAGCTCTAGCGCTCCTCTGCAACACAGCTTTTTTCTGAATCCTAGCAACTTGGCGTTTTCTGTTTAGTGAGTGGCTAGGAGTTGCATCAACCCACGCTAATGAAGATTGGGGGTTTAGTTATTCTATCATATTGTATTACTAAATCTTATGCTTTTCAAAATTATTGAAAATTATCTAGTAATAGTAGCGGAGCTATGGTAAAATTTTTAAAAATTAACACATAAATCATTTTTATGCATAATGTGAAAAGAGGACTTCCTACCATATTCTAAGATTAGTCATCCTATGCTAAATGGGTAATTTTCATCACATCCATGGATAACTAAATTTTAATGTTTATGCATAATTAATTAATTAAAGAAAAAGAAGAATTTTTAGTAATTTAATTTTTGTGATAAAAGAGAAATTCCCATGATCATGGAGATCCATGTATTTCAAAGGCAAATTTTATTCAAAATTAAAGAAGAATTTTAGACAAATTATTTTATGCATGAATAAAATTAAATGATAAAAGAGGAATTCCCATCATATTTGGAATTCAATCATTTAAATGGAAAAAGTAGAATTCTTGTCATATTAGGATCAATGGATATTTTTATTTAATTTTTAAGAGAAATTTTAGTCAAAATTATTTTATGCATGTATAAATTTAAATGATGAAAGAGGAGTTCCCATCATATTTGGAATTAGATAGATTTAAGTTATGATAAAAGAGGAATTCCCATGACATTTGGATTGCACTCATTAAATGAGAAAAAGAGGAATTTCAAGCTTATTCAAAAAATATTGGTGTTTAGTTTAAAAAAAATCTTTATGATTTTTTAGTAAAGAAAGATTTGAATTAATTTTTGGTGTAAAAAGATGAATTTTCACCATAATTCTACCTAGGGAATTAAGGTTGAGAAATTAAATGGTAGAAAGAATATCTTTAGATATTTTATGGAGTTAAATCACTAAATTGGTATTTACCCAAAAATAGATGTTTATCTGAAGAAAATCCTTGTTAGAGCTAAACCGAATGCTTAGACTACGAGAGGGATGAACAGTAAACCTACTTGTCCTTCTCTCGATCTGAAAAATCAAGCAAAAACTTCGTGACCAATTCCAGTTTCTAAATACAAAGAATAGACTACTGTTGAATTAACTAGTTTTCCCTTGACCGAAATCACCAAGAATCTAGTTGGATAATCAGTCAAACGATGGGTAGATTACCCTGATGAGAGATCAAGGATTCTCATTATGAAATTGGGAATTAAGGAAAAAGGGGCTTTGTGGAATCAATCTCAAATTGGGAATTTTACTTGCATAGAACCTTTGTTTTTCATTTAAAGGACTGGCATTTGGCATGTGTTTTACTAAGAAGAGGTTCGTTTTTGCAATAGCTGGCGGGGAGTCGTCGAGGGACGTCGCTCGTGGTGGCAAATCCTGCCAAGGTCTTGACCAGCCTCGGTACGGTTAAAATGGTGTGCTTCCGGTATGATGGGCGAGGACCGACGAAGCGGTCCCTGAGTGAAGTGCTAGGACACCTAAGGAGAATCCTAGAGGGTTCTGACCAGGTGATGCATGGGTTCATGGTTACTAGGATACCCATGCGTGCATCAAGGAAGATTCGAATAGACCTAAGGAGAATCCTAGAGGGTTCTGACCAGGTGATGCATGGGTTCATGGTTACTAGGACACCCATGGTTACTAGGACACCCATGCATGGGTTCATGGTTACTAGGACACCCATGCGTGCATCAAGGAAGATTCGAATAGACTAAAAGGAAAGATTTTTGTTAACCAAATTTTGGATATTGGATCTCATTGGTTGGCCAGCTGGTCTTCAACGGAGAGTCTAGAGGACACATTTTGTAATACAATGGAGTCAAAATTTTGGAGGATGATGATCAGTAATATTATGATTTTCATTGAAGGATTGTTTTAAACCCAACCGAATCTATTATAAATGGCAATTTCATATTGGGTGTGTATGTGGAATGTCTACCTTAATTTTTACATGAAACGCCGGCTAGGGGGCCTAGGAACTCTTTACCCGGCAAAACATAACCAAATCTTTATAAAGGAATCCCACCAATACAGTGGTCGGGTGGTTGGCTAACCCATGGGGATTCCTACAAAATAATTAAGATATGATTAGTTATGTTAGTTAGATTAAGTCATGAGAGAAGACCCTTTTTCTGTGGGAGGGAATCAGCGGCTGTGCCTCGTTAAAGGAGGAAAAAAGCGATGATTCTATGGACCAACTGCAAGTCTCTTCTTTGATCTGACCATGTGACTTCAGGTTCAGTCGGATCAGTTTAACTAGTTAGGACTTTGACTCGTTAGATTAATTCCCCCGTTAGAAGATTTTCCCATGGGCGAGGGAAGTTTTGCCGGACTCAATTTCGGAGGAACCGCTGGGCTAGTCTCTTATCCGCAGGCGAGGCCTTAAGTGTGGATCCCTGGCCCGCACATGAGACAGACGCCACTTCTGCCGCCAGCGCCCTCGGAGGGGGCACCACGGAGGGGGCGAGGGATCTCACATTAGCCTTGCATTTCATATCTACTGGATTCATCTTAACGACATAAACACCTTGCCTCTTTCTGAGACCTTTTAACAATTTAGAAGCCTTGACTAATTGCAGCATTAGGGATCTCACATTAGACTTGCATTTTATATCTACTAGATTCATCTTAACGACATAAACACCTTGCCTCTTTGAGACCTTTTAACAATTTAGAAACCTTGACTAATTGCAGCATTAGGGATCCGAAAATTCCAATTCCTTGAACTTTATTCCCGTGAAGGTAAAGCAAAGAGATGGTTCCATTGTGACAATGAATGTCAGCCTGATTCTTATGGAGCTAATCCATTCTAAGGATTCCATCATAGATTCCCAAGGGTAGGACTCTGAACTGGCACTCTGTTAAGTTCCCATCTAGATTAAACTTAATAAGGTCTAACTCAAGGTGTGTGAAAAGAATCTTTCCACTGGCCAATTCCACTTGCATAGGTTTCCCTGATTTTTTATTTAGGACTAACTTACGCAGACATCTTGGGGAAATAAAATAATGAGTGCTGCCTGAATCAATCAAAAGCTTGAATTGCTTACCCTGGTACTCTGTTGGAGTCTGGATGACTGAAAATTGACGATTATTCCCCTGATGCTCAATTGCGACATAGACCTGTCCTTTTTCTTCCTCCACTTCCTCAGCTATAGTGACAGCTCTAGCTACTGCAGTCTGAGGTTGAACTCCCTCTCTCTTTGGTTTCACCAATTCTGGGAGGGAGTTTGGAGGCTGCTTTGCCTGGAGGCTACAGGCTGTGATACGAAGGAGTCGGTCTCTGAACTCTAGGACCCTTGCTTCCTTGGTCCACAAAAGGAGATGAGCAATCCTTGAGCTGGTGTCGAAACCCTTGACATCCAAAGAACCTATTCTCACTTTGAAGCTCTTCCCTCTGCATTCTTGAAAGAGCCGGAGTTCTTGAGAAAGAGCTTTGAGGAAAAGGTCTTCCTTCATTCCTGAAACTTCCTGACTCCAAATTCTGATTGGGACCTTGGTGTCTCTTTGGAGGCGGAAGGTTGGAAGAACTTCTCGGTGTCTGGAATCTCTTGAAGGATGAGGGAGCTAGCTTTGGCGGGACCTTAACGATGAAGGCTTTGGCAAGGTCCTTCGCCATTCTTACAGCTTTAGCCATGGAAACTGGCTTGGCATTCTTGACCAGGGTGTCTAAAGGTTCGTTCATTCCCCGAATGAACCTGGCCATAAGTTGCTCTTCGTCTAGCGGTGGTGAGTACTCAAGGAGAAGAGAAAATGCCTGATGATATTCTTCAATAGTTTTTCTCCCCTAGTTTAGCTCTAAGAATTCATTCATCTTGGTTTCTAGAAATCTCGGGGAAAAAATCTTTTCCTTTAGATAAGCTTTGAGATCATTCGAGGACTTTGTATTCCTATCCAGATGGTTGGTATCACAATGGTTTCTCCATGCCACCCTGGCTGTTTCCACAATCTTCAGCCTAGCGAGAGCCATTTTGCTCCTCTCGTTGTATCCGGTGACATCAAAATATTCCTCCATGGCTTCGACCCACTTCTCCATAGCCTCACCCAAGTTCTCCCCTTCACCTTTGAAGGGTCCTGGCAGAGTTCTGTGAAGATCCTTGCAAACGTCGGGGTCAAGCTCTTCCTCATCAGAGAGAGGGTCTGGCTGTCAGCCATGGTTCCCTCATCTCATGATTATGCCAACAATGATACATTATTAAATTTTAATTTTGATTTCATCAACGAGATCCTAAGACTTAAGAGGTTTGGAAAATAATTTCTTAAACAAGATAAACGATCTTATTGGAGATCTATGACATATGTAAGAGTAATAGATCTTGCTTCTTCAATTCGTCATATAGTAAACAATCACTTATATAAATAGGAAATTTTCCACAAAACATTTCTTTATTTATATAAAGGTTGCAATATGTACATAGAGCATCTCGGCTCCAAAAAGTCAAAACCTCCTTGGGAAATACATAAGATGGCGATACTAGGCTACAGACATGCCCCGATATAATCCCTCACTACCAAGGGAGCTACTATCTTTTCCTTTGGAATAAAGCGGCTAAGAAGTCTGTATAGATATGGCAGGAAAGTCTGAAATCTTGAGGCGTAGGGTGATATAAAATAACACCATAAATCACTTTTAGCCTCATCCAGAATCATGGCCAACGAGATATTTTCCCTCAACATCACGCGCTGGTCGAAAGAGGCGTGGACATATTGCCCTGCAAACCACTTGTGCTGTTGTCTCTCCGCTGGGTTTGGGAAATATAAATCCTCCTGGGTAAGCCATGCAATCTGAAGATCTCTTTAAGGAAAACCCTAGCAACATCCACTGCAGTGTATGTTAAGATCTTTTATTATTCTAAAAAGGGGATTGATTATAGGGAAAGAAATTGAATATCTTGAGGGGCTAGGGAGGAATCTTACACCTATGGCCATATTGGGTGGCGTGCTGCCTGTTATGTCATCTTGCCTTCTTGTTCTTTGTTACCTTGCCTTTTGCAAGCGTCTCCTACATACACCACCCCCCTCACTTGTTACGTCGTAAAGAAAATCACATTTGCATGCGCTACCAATGTGCTGGCGTGGACATTAGGTTAATTGAAACCTAAAATGCTTAGCTTAATTATAACCTATAATTAGATTTTAATTAACCCTCAACTTTTTTGCCTAACTATAACTATAGTCTATATACATATTAAAATTTATATTTTAGGCATCTAGGTAACGACATATTAAATAATGCATATAGTACATACTATAGTAATAATAATAAGACATATCACATAGTACATACTACATACCACTGACCATATAGTTACTAATATAAAAAATATATATATTATATATTATATGGTGTACACACTTATGCCATATATTATTTAGTATTATATAATATGTACATAGCACTTGCCACTAAGCACTATATACCCACTATATACTACATAGTACATATGTATATGTATACTATATTATATATATATATATATAAAATTTAATAAAGGCATCTTGTAAAGTTAAACTTTAATTTAAGGACTACCTATATATTTCATTATCACTTTTTTTTAATGTATATGATTTCACATATTTCATTGTTACCATTTTTTTTCTATCCAATTTACACACGAAACATATGTAAGATCCATTGGGTCTTTAGACGTAAGTATAATCCTCTCTCTCTCTCTCTCTCTCTCTCTCTCTCTCTCTCTCTTAGCCTCCTCATGAGAGAGATAGTGCTTCCAGGATTACTTCCAAGATCCAAGCACCAAGATCTATTTATATGATACATTAGTGAGATTTGTTGTGATGTATGGTGCCCCATTCTACGGGCCAGACTTGATGAAAATCAAAAGAGTACTGAGAAATTATGATGTTTTCATGCATGATCACGAGTAACCATTGATACCACATGAAATTGTGCTTGTTGAGTTTGGGGAAGTCCCCATTGGTCCTTGAAGGTATTTTCAAGACCATCAACTATATCTATACATATCAGGAGATGGTGATTGTCTATTGAGTTTGGGGAAGTCCCCATTGTTCCTTGTTGATGCTATTTTCAAGACCATCAATAGACTCTTCCATAATCCGTACCAATACAAAAGCTAAAACACATAATAAAACCCCTAGTTCAAAAATACATCATAATACTCTAGAACCTTACAGAGAGAGAGAGAGAGAGAGAGAGAGAGAGAGAGAGAGAGAGAGAGAGAGAGCATCCATGATGGACTTTAAAATGGCATGAGGGGCATTCTGAAGCGTAACAAGAAGGTACAGAATGCCCTTAGGGACATTCTTGTAAGCACAATGTAGTTTAGAATGGCCCCAGGGCCAACAATCTCTACTAGTGCATGCATAAAACATCAAGATTGTAAATTGTAGAATGGCTCTATGGCCCATTGTGCATGATGGTAGAATCTTTTTGACCCATTGTGCATGGTAGAATGGCCCTATGGCCATTCTAAAGCATATTGTGGATGGTATTATGGCCTTAGGGTCATTCCAAAATGACCTTGAGGCATTGGGGTCATTCTTGGATGCCCCACGGTCATTCCAAAATGTCGTCGCCCCCCTGGACCCCCCACAATGACAGTAATAAGGATGGCCCTGAGAAACATGTGGTGGCAATGAGATCAAGCTCCACCACCTAACAATATATCCTATATGTAATATAGTATATATACTATATTATAGTATATATAATGTAGTATATATAATGTAGTATATATAATATACTATATATATAATAGTATAGTATATATTATATACTATATCAGTGCTTGAACAAAAGTATTTCTAGAAAAAGTAGAAAACCCTTAATCTAAAATTTTAAAAAATATCACTTGAGAAAATTTTAAAAATAAAAAAGTATTGCTACTATAACCCTTGAAAATTTAAAGGTATTCATACCTTCAACTCAAATTTCAAAAGGTAATTTTCAAAATTTGAAGTTGGGCTTACACTAAACCCCAGTTTTTTTTAAGCACTGTACGATATTATAGTATATATATGATATAGTATAGTATATACTATATTATATATACTATACTATATATATAAAAAGAATAGTATATACAAAGTATAGAATATATATGTAAAAAGTATAGTATATATATATAATAAATTATAGTATAGTATAGTATGTATAAAAATTATATATAATTCTTATTGTATATATACTATACTATATATATAAAGTATAGAATATATATGTAAAAAGTATAGTATACATATAAAAAGTATAGTATAGTATAGTATAGTATAGAATATATAAAAATTGTATATAATTTTTACTGTATATAATATGCATTGTATTAATAGTATATAATGTATATATATTAAACATTATATATATAGTATATATATTAGTATATATATAAAGTATATATACTATACATTATAATGTATATATACTATATACATTATATAGTATATGTATATATACTATACATAATATTTAGCAGTGCATTTTTCCTATCAACTACTTATTTTCTGCACTAATTCTTTCTATTTGCTACTTCCCTTAGTGCTAGGCTTCATTATGGCTAAGTCTATCCTGTATCTCCGGAGGTTTGACAAAAACTTAGTACGAAGGCCTTTGTGTGAATGTATGCTCTTGTGTGTGTGTGTGTGTGTAGTGCGTGTGTGAGAGCATATCTTGATATAGAGTTCTACACCCACTATTGGGCACTGATGACATTAGTAGAGGGATGACGTAGTATCTAGTCTATACTATTCATAATGGCGTTAATAGTTATATAGTCTTGTGGGTTGACTATCATGAGTGTTTGGGCATGTTCTTGGAGTCCATTCTAGAATGCCCCATGGCCACTTTTGCATCTATTGTACAAGAAAAGAATGGCCCTAGGGCCATTCTTGGATGCCTGTAAGGTTCCCCCCTTCTAAAATAGGGGAAACACTTAAGATAGTCCACTAAGTCTTAACTTGGAGAAAATTTTCGATTTATCGACACCTTGACCATGTAGAGATTCAAGGATACGATTCATAGGTAAGACCTAGTCCTATCCCGCAGGGGGAGCGTGATCTTCTAAAAATCAAATCACCATAGGGTAATTGATCATAAATTGGGCAACTACTAGTCTTGATTTCTAGAGGCAATGCTTTTTTCCTCATCCATGCAAGGCACAGCCCCCGCTGGGCTAGTCTTCTAGAATAGAGTTACCCAAGAACCTATTTATCTAGCGTAGGGCTTTCACTTAATGTGTTGGAAAGCTACCCGACTAATCGGGTCCACCCATCCGTAGTAGGATGGTGTCGTCGGGGCATTCCATCCTCCCACTTTCCACCCTACTCATCACGCGTCAATTTGTTTTCTAATTAATCCTATCACACTGTTTGACATAAATAAACATGTTCCTTAATTAAGGCCCTTTTCACAAGGTTTGTTAAAATAGCCTTTTTCCACAGTACAATAATGCCAAAGACAAGATTTATAAAAAAGTTTATACATGAATCAATTTCATACAAGCCAAAGCGGCTCTCTTATTCTTTTCCTTTATACTGCCGATGATCTAGAATTCGGCCTTCCAGCCTGTACATGCTGGGCAAAACACCCTACGGGACCATACACCACATCGTCGACCGCCGCTGTGGTGAGGACTCAAGCCGGCCTATCACCCTCTCAGGCTCCATCGCTCGATCCTCCCGCCCCTCAGAGGGATGTCTGCACACTAGGGTGGGCTTATTCACCGCACTAGCCTGGGCCCTCAGAACTAGACAGCATCATAATCTCTCGCCTCAATCGGTGAACCTTATTCTACCAATGGTATGAGGGATACCTTGAGCCGTTCCCGCGCTTTACGATGCCGCTCGACTACACAAGCACGGAATGGAGTTAGTATCGAAGCCAAGAAAAACTTGCACTCTTTAAAGATAATGTGGTAGCAGATACTCTTAGCCGCAAATCTTTCTTGACTGCAATTTCAATGCCAAATAATCCCATACTGGTTAAGGTGGAAGAAGTCTCATCTCATGATCCGGATTATCAAAGGATGATGAAATTAGTAGAAGAAGGGAGAAATTCAGAGAAAGAGAAGAATCTAATCAAGGGATACTCCACTCATGAAGGAAGCCTCTACTTCAATCAGGCTATGTATTCCTAAGGATCCTGCTTTTTAAAGAAACTAATCCTCCATGAAGCTCATGATAGTCATGACTACCAGGCTATGCAAAAACATTAAATGTCGTAAGAAGGAGCTTTCATTGGGCAGGCTTGAAAAATGATGTCCTTCGGTACTTGAAGCAATGTCTCTCATGCCAAAGGATCAAAGCTGAAAGGGTCAAGATGCCTGGGAAACTTCAACCCTTGGGTGGTGGGAGTGCATTAGTATGGATTTTGTCACAAGTCTCCCCACTGTTCAAGGAGGATATGACTCCATTCTGGTAGTAGTGGACTTACTTACCAAAGTAGCTCACCTTATACCAGCAACAAAGAAGACCTTCAAAGCTTCTGATGTTGCTCCAATATTCATCAAGGAAGTCCTCAAACTTCATGGTCTTCCAAAAAGGATAGTAAGTGACCAGGATTCTGACTTCACTTCAAAGTTCTGGCATTCCTTATTTCAAGCCCTGGGAACTCAACTTTGCTTTAGCACAGCTTATCATCCAGAGACCGATGGCCAGACTGAGAGAGTCAATCAAGTAATTGAAGACATTCTCAGAGCATATTGCGGATGGGAACCAAGAAGGCCAATTGTAAGGTTCCCCCCTTCTAAAATAGGGGAAACACTTAAGATAGTCCACTAAGTCTTAACTTGGAGAAAATTTCCTATTTATCGACACCTTGACCATGTAGAGATTCAAGGATATGATTCATAGATAAGACCTAGTCCTATCCTACTGGGGGAGCGTGATCTTCTAAAAATCAAATCACCCATAGGATAATTGATCATAAATTAGGCAACTACTAGACTTGATTTCTAGAGGCAACACTTTTTTCCTCATCCATACAAGGCACAGTGCCTAGTCTTCTAAAATAGAGTTACCCAAGAACCTATTTATCTAGCATAAGGCTTTCACTTAATCTGTTGGAAAGCTACCCGACTAATCGGGTCCACCCCCGTCCGTAGGATGGTGCCGTCGAGGCATTCCATCCTCCCACTTTCCACCCTACTCATCACGCATCAATTTGTTTTCTAATTAATCCTACCACACTATTTGACATAAATAAACATGTTCCTTAATTTAGGCCCTTTTTACAAGGTTTGTTAAAACAGCCTTTTTCCACAGTACAATAATGCCAAAGACAAGATTTATAAAAAAGTTTATACATGAATCAATTTCATACAAGCCAAACCGGCTCTCTTATTCTTTTCCTTTATACTGTCGATGATCTAGAATTTGGCCTTCCAGCCTCTACATGCTGGGCAAAACCCTACGGGACCATACACCTCATCGTCGGTCGTCGCTGGTGAGGACTCAAGCCGACCTTTCGCCCTCTCAGGCTCCATCGCTCGATCCTCCCGTCCCTCGGAGGGATGTCTGCACACTAGGGTGGGCTTATTCACCGCACTAGCCTGGGCCCTTAGAACTAGAAACTAGGGTGGGCTTATTCACCACACTAGCCTAGGCCTTCAGAACTAGACAGCATCATAATCTCTCGCCTCAATCGGCGAACCTTATTCTCCCAATGGTATGAGGGATACCTTGCACGGAACGGAGTTAGTGTCGAAGCCAGGAAAAACTTGCCCTCTTTAAAGATAACAATTTCAATGCAATTTATTGAATACAGCATCACACAATTCGTAACTTCATACAATTTTATGTCATTATTTTAAAAGAAAAAGATACACATTTATTAACACTAATATAAAAAAAACTATTCTTTAAAAGATAACCAAACTAACCTGGCCGGGATCCCCAAATTTGGGACGAGGATCTCGATTTACGTGCCGGTGGGGTGGAACGTTTTTTTTGGTTCGAGAGGTTCTCCTGGTCATTGGGGTGTAGACCATTCGACAATCGGATGCCCGGTCGTGCATTTATTAAGGTTTAAAGAAGGTCGTTGCTTTTTAACTAAAAATGAATGAAATTTGCGTATAAGCTTGATCCGATGTCCGTTTTGGATGCTGTAAAATCCTATATTAGGGTAAAATCGCGTGCCAAACATTTCATTTGGCTTTAGAAATTTTCCATAGACTTTACTATAGGCTTATCATTTTTTTTGTGAGTTTTAGATGCATGAGTTTGAACTCAAGACTTTGCTTTGGCATCATCAAGGAAAACTACTTGTTTGTAATAGAGCTCGCTAGCTTAAGTAGGTTTATCATTGGTATCGTAGCTTATAATTTATAATATCAAAATACATACACACCCATGCACATGGGAAAACATGTATGAATTCATGTGCATGGAGTTTCACAAACAGACATCATGCACATGGGAAAACATGTATAAATGCATGGACATGTACATGTCCATGCACATGGGAAAGCGAAAATAAACACTTTGAGAGATGCATGTACATGCATGCATCTCTTGAAGTATGTATATGCATGCATGCATATACATACACACACATAGATGCAAGGGGAGAGAGAGAGACAGAGACAGAGACAGAGAGAGAGAGAGAGAGAGAGAGAGAGAGAGAGAGAGAGAGAGAGAGAGAGAGAGATGTGCATATACATACACACACATAGATGCAAGGGGAGAGAGAGAGAGAGAGAGATGTGCAAATAAAAAAGTGATGGGTTTCTAAATTCATCACACTATTAAAAGGATCTCACATCTTTTTGAAGGTTTCTCATATTGTTTTCATTTTTTATGAGATGCACTTTTTCAAAATTTCTAAAGTTCTTGAGTTTTGTGACCAAGAAAAATTAATCTGTTAAAATAGCTTTATGGTTCCATGTCGCAATTTAGAGCATCAAAGTTGTAGATGAAGGCGACTAATTTAAAGAATCTCTTTGAGATGCCTTTTTGTGATCATAAAAGCACACGGTTGTGCCCATTGCTCAAACCAGCTAGTCTTGATGGTGCTTATGATACTCTTCACTTTTTAACTCTAAAGCATTTTGGTTATCAATAGCTAAGGGCCTCATAATTTTTTGAGGTTTACCAATCTCTTGAAATTGACATGTCTTGTGCTTATAATACATAAAGTAAATTAGTAGTTGGGTTGTGCCAAAAACAAAGCCAATTCCATTCGGCACCTGTAAATTTATTTCTTCACGTGAATAAATCTCTGATGTAGATGTGATGAAATAGAAGTGAATTCATGACTTGAATAAATGTGGTTGATGATGTAATTTGAATATTAAGTGCTTTGAATAAT
Source organism: Cibotium barometz (assembly GCF_041138505.1). Classification (NCBI taxonomy): domain Eukaryota; kingdom Viridiplantae; phylum Streptophyta; class Polypodiopsida; order Cyatheales; family Cibotiaceae; genus Cibotium; species Cibotium barometz. Next base: position 14,544,010 of record NC_141063.1, read on the forward strand.
ATGAAAATATATGTTAGGTTAACTAGAAGCCATGTTGCATTAAGGTGCACAATCTAATAATGAATAAACATTAGAGATGATGCTTACATCGACGAAGAGGTCTCTCATAATGATAGCATATGTAGTCCATGTTCCTCCATTAATGAAGAGAGCAAGGCTTAAAAATAAAGGCATGTACTCCACACTTTTTGTTGTGATAACTTTTTTCTAAACATAGTGTAGTAGGAGTAAGGCCATATTAGAAAGGTTTATTTTCTAAATGAAACGATATAACCAATAGTATGTGAATGGAGAAGTGGTTGCATTATGATTATGCTAGATGTAATGATACAACCAATAGTATGTGAATGGAGAAACGGTACGATTACCATTATGCTAAGGGGGGCAGCATACATGCAAATGGAGTTGATGGCACATAAGAAACCCACTATTGTTAGGCGCTTCTTGTCTTTTGAACCCAACAAAGTGGCCAAGAATAAAACCACAAATGTCAACATGCACAATGAGATTAGCTTTAAAGTATAAAGCTGCACACAAGAAAAAGAAAATGATCAAATGGGTAAGTATTACAAATAGTTTGATTATAATAAAATATCAATTGAATATGTCACTAATTTGAATATATATCACTTAAATCTTTCACTAATTTCAAGAATTACCACAAAGCTTTGAAATATTTCACATTTTGTGTCTTAATAATAAATGTGCTCTTCTACGACCCAAATAATAAATCTGCTCTTCTATGATCCAAATACCAAATATGCTCTTATACGATCCAAGTAGGCTCCTAGTGTCTTTTAAAACACAAATTGGGTTACAACTATAGGAATGTATTCTTGAGTCTAAATCTCTTCTCTCTCTCTCTCTCTCTCTCTCTCTCTCTCTCTCTTGCTTGCTCACATACACACACACATGCATGCATGCAAGCACACACGCATGCATGCACACACACACACACACACAAGTATACACATACACATACATACACACACACACACACACACATACACATACATACACACACACACACACATGCATGGGCACACACACACACACAAGTATAATAAAAATATATGAAATATTAAAATATACATATACATATACATATATACATGTATGTATATATACATATACATGCATGTATGTATGTATATATATGTATGTGTGTATATGTATACATGTACACACACACATAGACATACATACATAGTATATATGTATATACACAGATATATATATGTGTGTATATACATGTGTAATATACATAGATATATATATAGATGTGTATATGTGTATATACATGTGTGTGTGTGTGTGTGTGTGTGTGTGTGTGTGTGTACACATATAAAAAATATACATATACATTTTACATACATATATATGTGTGTGTGTGCGCGCGCGCATGTGCACATGCATATATATACATACACACATATATATTTTTATTGATTTATATAAAAAAATATATATTTATATACATATATATATGTATACACACACATATAAATATACACATATACATATATATATATATATACATACATACATATATATATGTGTGTGTATGTGTGTATATACACACACACACACACACACATATATATATATACACACACACATATATATATACATATATATATACACACACATATATATGTATATATATACATACATACATACATACATACATATATATATATATACATATATATACAACACACACACACATATATATATATATATATGTATATGTATGTATGTATATGTATATATGTACATACATACACACATATATATATGTATATATATATGTGTGTATATATATACATATATATGTACATGCACGTGTGCACAAATATGAATACACGCATCCCCACACACCCAACCCTAAATATATATATACACACACACACGAACACACAAATGCACAATAGTACAAAAGGCATATCTATCTTAAATTCTGTTAACATTCTATTATGTTAAATAAAAGTTGAAATTTTGCCGATTTAACATTCACGAATTGGTGTAGGCAAGTTACTAATCACGTTGAGATAATCTCCATGAATTAGCGCAAATCAAGATGGTAATAGTTATCCTTTTGTGGAGCGGAGGCCAGCACCATGAAGATAGTGAGGTAGATTAATTCAAAAAGGACGCCCACCGCACTTATTGTTACGATCAATAATCCCTTTGGATTAACGACTCCATAATGCACCCATAGCATCGAGCTAATCAAACACGCCATGTAGGGAACCGGAGAGAAACTCTCTGTATCCCTCCTCCTAATGATGCGGAAAAACGTAACCCTGCAATCATAATCAAAAAGTTAAACAGTAAATGTTAGCAGCTTATGCTAATACAATTCTAATCATCTAAAATACTAATACAATTCTATAATCTATATACTGATACCGCTTAAAAGGTTGGCCGCAGCTTATACTAATACAATTCCAATAATCTATATACTAATATGATTCTAATAATCTAAATTCTAATATAATCCTAACAATCTAGTTTGTTTGATGAGCTCATTGGGAATCCTTTCATTAAAATTAAACGTAGCCAGTGATATGGCTTAATTAAGGTTTTAACAAGAGTAGGGCCTCTTACGAAGGTGCAGAAAAGACCACACTAGAGCTTAAATTCCCTGCATGCAAAATTCAATCAAGAGTATAATTAAATTGCATGGAATGAGTCAACCACAATTAGCCAGGCTTAAATTAATAGTAAAGAAGTGAAATAGATAATATAATCAACCACATAATGAGGCTTTGAAACATAATAATATTAGAAATACAAGACAATATTTCAACACGTGTGAATCGGATTGATGGTTACCACCATCACACACACATATCCCCCTCCCTTGTAGTTTTTCTTCTTTCTCTGCTCTTTCTTGTTTAGTCCCAAAAAAAAGCATGTTGTGTGCATGTCAATACTCATGCATGTACACAAAGCATCCGTGATCATGCAAACATGCACACACACGCACACACACACACACACACACATACATGTCATTTAGCATCAATTCGTGTGTGCACATGCATGCATGCATATGCACACACATACACACATGCATGCATGCATGTGTGTGTGTGTGTGTGCGCGCGCACACGCGTGTGTGCACGCATGCATGTTCACACTAAATGACATGTATGCACATGCATGTATGCAGACATATAGGCCCACACACACATATGTATGAAAACACATAGGCCCCCACACACACATGTGCACATGCACACTCTCAAGTGAAATGAATGCACATGCATGTGCACACACTCTCCATTACATAGTCACTAACTTACTCACTCTCTCATTCTTATACCTCTTTTAACTTGACCTTGAGACAATTAAAAGACTAAATGCTTATCTCCCACCATTTTCAAGGGATCTCAAATGAGAGAGTGTCTTTTTCTTGTATTGGATCATGTCTTGTCATTATTTTCATTGCTTTAAACATAGCACATGGACTATTCTTATTGATGTAAAACTTTTTGACAAACTAGGTACACTTGCCTCACCTATTTGAGCCACTAAAATAAATTCTTTATTAAATTAAATAAGTCAACATAAAGAGAAGTTAGTAAAATGAAAATATAAAGTGAATAAACTTTATCTTTTGTAAAATTAAGTACATCAACAAGAAGAGAAGCTATATCAAGAATAATGAAATACTCTTTTTCTAGTGTGTGGGTGCTTTTTAGAATTGCATTCTATTTAAAAATGCAAAAAGTAATTAGTCAAACAAGGAATATTTTGTAAAGAAAATACTTCGTGAAGTCCCCATGGTTTTTGAATTCCTTTTTAAGTTTTTAGAAATAAATACATATTAAATACCTTCTATGAATCATCTATGAATCATATAGGATGAGATTTATCGTAATTGTTGTGAAGGTTGAGTAATTTCTAGTATTTGTAATAGATGCTTTACTCAAAACTATCAAATTTTCTTGTCTGCATCACAATTAATGAGAAATCAATATTGCTAATTTGAGTAAAGAAAGGGAACACACCTTAAAAAATGATATGGTGGTGTTGGATCTCACTTTCACTAAGGTTCCCATCTATAATATTCTTAATGATAGGTACTACTCCCTAAAGAACACTAGGATATGCTATTTTTTCCATGCCCAACTTTTGCATTCCTCATTGAACAATTACTTCATTGCTCTCTACAGCATGGTTATCTATGTGTGCCTTAAGGTAAATAATTCTAAGGTCATGAAAGCATTTATGCACTAATAGAATATTGACCAACATTTTTTCAACAACAATAAACATGGTACAATATACATGTGAGTCTACAAAACATGTATCATATGTAGTTTACAACATTCAACTCTATTATGGATATTATATAAGATATTTGTGTGATCAATTCTTTTATTTTAAATACAATTCTAAATTTTTTTTGCCTCATTTGTGTTTCTCAAATTCTTATCAAGCTAAATAATGTTAAAGCTTTGTATTGTTTACATTAAAAAATATCTTCCAACATATACAAGACAAGAAGCATGGTAAGTTTCCTTAGAATACAAAGGCTAACTACATACATGGCTCCTTATTGAAATCATTTGCATATGTATCATGCATCCTCTCTCATGTAGTAGCACACTTAGTTCCCTCACTCATGAATACAAAGGCCACCTACATGCATGGCTCCAGCCACTTGTTTCATGCATGGCTCCTTATACTGAAATCAATTGCATATGTATCATGCATGAGACACTTATCCTCTCTCATGTTATACACCTTTTCCAACCACAAAGCATAAGTTTCTATACCTTGCACTTTATTAAGTTTGTGTTGCTTGTCCGTGCTAGAGGAATTCACTAATTGCTTGGCATGTTATCTGTGCTTTACAAAGATGCACATTTCCTTAGTTTACGAACTATTTCATTTCTTAAATCACATGAGAGGAATCCCAATATTGCTTACTTATAGCTCTACATCAATTTGAAAAGCTAAATATGGAATAAATTGATGGAACCAATTCTTGATTTATCCCACACTAGTGTCATATCATCTTGATAAATATAAAAGTTTGATTTGCCTTAGAGTTTTCCATCAAATGTAAAGATATACCCTTACTACTATGATACTACTACAAAATATGTGGTAGAAGAGGATGCACACCAAAAAATGCGAATAAATTTCCTTCAAACTTTGCATCTTCCATTGTTTTGAAAGTTAAAATTTAATTTGTCATTTCTATACACATGTTACATGGCACTATTGAACCACCATGTCTACTTCTTTCATTCTTTAAAAATTATCATTCCATTTACTTAATAATTTCTTCCATCTTTTTGTGTACTATTTAAGTTACCATTTTTTTATACCTTTTACTCCTTAATTTTGTTGCTATGTGATATTCACATTAACATTTATGAGTCCCAATTTTCACGCCATCTATCTTTCTCATATAGGGGAGCTCAGGTGGAGATTTTTTCATCTTAAGTGTACATTGGGGTTACTTTTACATGGTGGATTTTTACGTGAAGCCAAATATTGATGCATGCTTAGGTAAAGGATTTTCATCCATTGCCCGCCTAGAGAGGCAGAGTGACCACCATCATGTCTTTTTCCACGAGCCTTGCACCAAATGTTGTATATTAAATACCTTGGTGCACCCAACATGGATGTGTGGGCCCCCCTTTTGGGCACAAGATCTTAGTGAGACAACCTAGAAGAGCATAGAGAGACTCTAGGTGATGATGCTTTCATGTAAGCCATCTATGCCACATGAGATTGTGTAAGTACAATTTGGAGCTAAACTTTGGTCATAGATGCCCTCCTTCATAGCATTACTTATATTCATCATGTATACACACTTGACAATGAGTGTCTCCCAATATTGGCCCTTGAGTCATCAATGCAGTTACAAGATGGGGACATTACACAATGTGGTACTCTCAGGTGGTTGATTGGTTTGATGGTGGCCACAACAGATGGATCACCTTCAGCACAACAAGGTTGTTGAAATTTATGGGAACCTACCGTTTCCTAAGCTAAAACCCACGAGCTCTCGAGCTAAGATGTCACAAAAGAGGAGCAATTACTTACTTTTTGAGAAAAATCACATGATCCCACCAACATGTTTATCCAAGAAATATGGATTTATCAATGTTTATCCAAGAAATATGGATATGTTATTAAATTATGTATTTTTACATTCTAAGAAAGAAACATTGATATTATATGATCGCTAGAAAACAAGCACAACTGAATATTAGGAGTTACATGTGAGGGTGGCATGGAGAGAGACTATTGGATTTAAGATACGTGAATGTAGGCATATGTAAAGGAGATCATGACATTATAAGAGACTCCTCTCCATGCACTTAATCAACAAAATTAGGAAGGACAAGGAGCTCATGAATATGTAGAGGAGATCATCCCTAGATACATCGTAGGATAGACTCAAGTAATGTCGTTGACAAAAGCATAAGAAATAGCTTTTAAACTTATCCAATTATAAATATAGATATTTATTTTTTTAAAATTCATATTAAATCATGTTTTTTTGTAAGATTTAACCCATTGAATGTGCTTAAAGGGATATTTCCCTTCAATTTGAGTGGTTGGATGACTATATTTGGACATTAGATGTGAGAGTTATGGCAACTTTGAAAAGCTTTCCCAAGTACTTTCGCTAGCAAAAGTACTTGGGCTTGCCTTCTTTCACAAGCTATCCCCAAGTACTTGCTTGGGCTTGTTTTCTTTCACACCAAGTTATCCTAGCTCATATGCCAATAGAGGAGATCTTGCTATCTTAGGACTCCTCCTTAAGTACTTTTCCTAAGGGGGAAGTAGAGAGGAAAAGAAGGTCATGGTGGTAATGTAATGGAGAACATAACCATGATAGGGACTCTTCCCTAGGTACTTTCTACAAGTAAATAGGGAGGATATGGAGGTCATGTGTGCTTGTAGAGGAGGCCACACCAAGAAATTCTATTGAACATGTATCCCCACTAACCCTTTTTTCTAGTATATTGTATATTTTCTTGGATAAATATATGAATTAATGCATGTGGAAAATTATACACCTTGGTATTTTTAACTCGGAGGTTTTAGCTCGATAAATGCGCATACCCAAATTTATGTAATTGCCTAAGGGAAACACACTGAGGGGAACATGATGCCTGAGTCACAAATGAGGCATAAAAGATATTAAGTTCTATAGGCATGGATTACAATTGAATAGATGTATTCCCAAAATATTGTGTGTTATTTTGTGGGGAGTATGCAAAATAATCCACATGTCCAAAATGTGATGCTCAGAGATACATGCAAGATTTACAAGGTGTAAATATTTCTTGTAAGGTATTAAGGTATTTTCCTGTTATATCCCAAGGATACAATGCATGTTCAAGTGTAAGTCCATAGATCAGAGCTAATGGGATGGCATGCACAAGTGTAAGTGCATAGCAAAGCTAATGGCATGCAGGAATGCTAAAAGTTGTTGATCCCCACCACATATGATATCTGGAGGAATCCTATTTATTGTGCTATATGGAGACACATAGAGGAGACATATTCTAAATTTAAGGATGGGCCTTGATACATACAACTTGATTCAGGAATGGATGGTGCAAATCCATTTGTTTTGGGTTCCACATCGTGGAGTACATGGTGGCCAGTGGTATTGGTAAATTATAACATCCCATCATGGTTGATCATCAAGAAAGGACATCTCTTTCTTGGGATTTTAGTGATGCGTGGAAAGCACAAAGTGAAAAACATGGATATGTACATGTCACCATTAACAAGAGATCTCCAAATCTTCTTGGAAGGCATGTCTATAAAGGATATATCTAAATCTCTTATAAGTAAGTCAACCAAATAAAAGGAATACTATTACCATGCATGAATTAGTTGGCTATGGGGAGTTCCACATCATGGAGAGAACATGGTGGCCAGTGGTATTAGTAAATTACAACATCCCACCATGGTTAACCATTAATAAAGAATATATCTTGCTTAACCTTTTAGTGCTTAACCTTTTAGTGCTTGGAAAGTACAAAAGTGCAAAACAAGGGTGTGTACATGGCACCGTATATAGAAGATCTTCAAACCACATGGGAAGGCATGCCTATAAAAAGATATATCTAAATCCCTGATAAGCAAGTCAACCAATATAAAAGGAATATTATTACCATGCACGACTTCCTTGGCTATGGGGACTGCTCAAGAAACTTTGTATATGGTTTAAGGTTTAGTGTTTAGGGTTTAGGGTTTAAAGTTTAGTATTTAAGGGTTTAGGATTTAAGGTTTGCAATGTAGGGTTTAGGATATTGGGTATTGGGTCTTGGGTCTTGGGTTTTGGGTTTAAGGTTCAGGGATTAGGTTTCAGGATTTTGGATACTAGGATTTGGATTGTGAGTTTAGGGTTTGGGATATTGGGTTTTGGGTTTAAGGTTTTGGGTTTTGGTTTCTGGGTTTTGGGTGTGTAAAGTTTTGGTTTTGCAAGCCTAAGTTATTGCCTATGCTTCTTTAGGGTTGCACCATCCCCCAAAACAATGGGCATAAATAGAACAAAATAAGCTAGCTATATGCTACAAACAATCACTTATAGTTTTACTTATAATGTCATTGTAACATTGTTTCTATAGAACATGTACTTGTAACATTGTACCTTATAGTGTAATTGATGGTGTAATTGTAATATTGTACCTTTTATATGGAATGTGTAAATTGTTCATCCAACATCTTCAGAGTTTGAATACCTTCACAATTATTTTAGATTGTGAACATTTCAAGTTAGCATATGATGGGTATGCCACACCTTTCCAAAATTGTCAAACCACAATAAGGGTTACATTTAATAAAGTACCACTATTTATTTTGATAATGTCATAAAATGTAAGACTAAAGTTTACCTTCTCATGAGTTTACTTTTTCTTTCCTTATATATAGGTGAAGCCTCAAATATGAATCACAATCTCATAAGTTTACTTTTTTTTTCTTATACATAGGTGAAGCCTCAAATATGAATCATAATCTCATTAAAAAATTCAAAAGAAAATAGTTTTAAGCATGTAACCTTTTTTAAATCTCTTGTAAGTTTACATTTTTTGAAGATGTCATTGTTTACCTTCTCCCACCCACCCCTAACCCCCCTCCCCTGCCACATGATTCTTGCTTACAATGTGAAATTGTTTTTTTCTAGATTTTTTATGTAGGTAAACATTCCATCAAGGGAGAAAATGTGATAATTCTCATTTGAGAAGCAACACAATCTCCTTATAGGATTTTTTAATATAAAGATGCATGACTTCGCAGAACCATAGACAAGATAGCCGTGATAGGTAGGGTAAACAAGTTTAATGTTTCTTGGCATTCTCAATGTGAAAACAAGACTAAAGATGCAGTTGGGAATTTCAATAAATAATACTTCTTCTCCTCCACCTCACCACGGTACACACTATGGATGCCCTTGGATCTACCACTTAACCCTTAGATGATGAGAAGATACCCTACACCTAGAGTCTCTCTATTCCCTTCTAGGTTGTCTCACTCATATCTTGTACCCAAAGGGGGGCCCACACATCAATGTTAGGTGTACCAAGGTATTAAATATATAACATTTGGTGTTAGGTTCATGGAAATGGACATTGTCACACTGCCTAAGCATGCATCAATATATGGCCTCATGTGAAAGATCCAACATGTAAAAATAACCCCGAGGCACATGTAAGATGAGAAAATCTCCACCCGAGCTCCCCTATATAAGAAAGATAGATGGCGTGAAAATTGGGAAGTAAATGTCAATGTGATTATCACATAGCAACAAAATTAAGGAGTAAAAGGCATTAAAAATGGTAACTTAAATAGCATACAAAAAGATGGAAGAAAGTTTTAAGTAAATGGAAATATAGTTTTTAAAGAATGGAAGAAGTAGAAATGGTGGCTCAAAGTGCCATGTAACATGTGTATAGAAATGACCCATTAAATTTCAATCTTCAAAATAATGGAAGATGCTAAGATCTAAGAAATAGCATTTTTTGTAGTGCATCCACTTCTACCACATATTTTGTAGTAGTATCATAGTAGTGAGGCTATATCTTTTTAGTTTTGATGAAAAACTCTCAGGCAAATAAAACTTTTATATTTATCAAGATGATGGTGATATGGCACTAGTGTGGGATAAATCAAGATTTGGTTCCATCAATTTATTCCATATGTAGCTTTTCAAATTGATGTAGTGGTATAACTAAGCAATATTGGGATTCCTCTCATGTGATTTCAAGAATGAAATAGTCCGTAAGCTAAGGGACTGTGCATCTTTGTAAAGCACATACAACACATAAGCAATTTGGTGAATGTTTTTAGAATGGATAAGAAACACAAAATTGATAAAGTGCAAGAAGGTATAGAAACTTATACTTTGTGGTTGAAAAAGTTGTTTTACATGAGACATGGCAAGTGTCTCATGGATGAAACATATGCAGCTGATTTCAATAAGGAGCCATGCATGTAGATGGCCTTTGTATTCATGAAGGAACTAAGTGTGCTACTACATGAGAGAGGATAAATGTCTCATGCATGATACATATGCAATTGATTTCAATAAGAGGCCATGCATTTAGGTGGCCTTTATATTCATAAGGAAACTTAGTGTGCTTGTCTTGTATATATAAGAGGAGATTGTTTTTTATGCAAACAATACAACGTGTTAGCATTATTTTGCTTGATAAGAATTGTACTTAAAATAAAAGAATGGATCATGACAAACATCCTATCTAGTCTACATAATAGAGTTTAATGTTATGAACTACATATGATACATGTTTTGTAATGTGTTTTCTAGACTCCTTGTAATGGCAAGCCAACTATGAGGTGGGTCCAGAAAAAGGCCATAATAAGAGACAGAAAAAGTTGAGAGATCATAAATTTACTCACCTATATAAGATGTTATATTTTGTTAATTAATATGAAGAAATCACAGTGTACTATGGATATCCATGATGAAATATTCTTATGTGAGCTTTTCTCCATGCATATGCTACATTTTTATATGTGTGCAATACATGCTATAGTTGTAATATCTCTACTATTGAAATGTTTACGATTTCTCTAGAAAAACTTATGCATCATGTTGACGTTGATTTGTTGGGGGTGCCTTTAGTCTTGGTATGTTGTTTCATTACATATGAATGCTAGGTTATTGTTTTATTACATATGGATGTGGCATTATTTGCAATATCATATTAAAAACTATATAAAATTTTCACCCATTTCATTGCCAAATATTTTTATATTAAAATGTGGGTGGAATGAAAGGTTTTTAACATGAAAAGGTGTACCTTCCATTTTTCCTTTACTATTCTTTAGATTGGCAAGCATTTTGGGTTATAATATGATTTTAAAAAAGTGCCAGAATATATATACCTTTTTGTAAACTTAAGATGGCATTTCCTCCACTTCCCTTCATATGGTGAGAAACAATAATGACTTTGTGCCCCCTTTATTGGATTCCAATAACAATTTCTAGCATTATTTAGTAGAAGTGCTCAAGGATATAGTTTAATAGTTCACATGTCCATATGTAGAGATTGAGATTGACCCTTAAGTTATTTATAGTGACATAATAATTCTTGAGCCTCATTATTTTTAAAATATTACAAGTTTCTCTCCTTAAGGATTATAAAGCACACAAAAAGAATTAAATGCTAAGGTGAAATGATGGGTAGTAAAATAATTCCTTGTGAGTTGTTTTGGGATCTTTGAGACTCCTAGATTTATGATGTTTTTTCAAAATTTTAAGGAACATGGTATATTACAAAAATGAAGTTTAATCATTTTATTAAATTTAAGAAAAAAAACTTGTTTCTTAGATCCACTTTCTATATTCTTAGTCACATACAATGGTACATTAAGTAAACTTTTCCCTCCCCATGTGAGTCTCATCTTCCTCTCTTTAATGTTTTCCTTCCCTTTTTAAATAATATTTTAAAATTTTATATGCCATCATTTTATTTATAAAAGTATTTAAGGTTATATAAATTTTTTAAAAGTGTGGCATAGAAATTAATAAAGTAGTGAAATTGATTATGCCTATTAAGTGTACTAATATGTTGAATCTTAAGCTAAAAATAATAAGGGCATAATATAAAAAAAAGTAAAGAGTGAATAAAATTTTTAGAAAGTTCCCTTACATGATGCCATGAAGCAAAAAAACATTTTCACCTATATTTTAAAAATATTCATCATTGAATACAGATAAAACAAGAAAGATGTACAGAGTGAACTTATTGTTGCAAAAGCTATTTTCTATTGGAAGAATCTGAAGTAACACAGTTATTGATGAGAAGATAAAACATTCTTTATGTATAGTTTATGTTGAAAGATATTAACAAAAAGAGATATTGATGAGATATACATTTTTACCTTGGAAATAAAATGTATCATAATATTTTTTCACATAATTTGTTGATAAATTAATGAGATAGAGTAGTCACTCGATTTTTAACTACATGTGTAGCTTATATTAATTTTTACATGGAGTAGGATGTATGTAAGGATACTACTTGTGCTAGGTGCATCTTAGATGCATATACTAGACCATTTTATTCCACTTGATGTTTTTGTTGAAATTTCCACAAACTTTTGGACCTTAACTTTGTTACTTATATCTTTTGTGGTTAAACCATTCTTTAATACATCCACTATGTGAGAAATGGTTGTATAGTCTTTCAAATGGATGATATTGCTTTTAGTTTTAAAAGTTTTTATTGTGATTTTTACACTAAGTTTCAACATTTGAGGTTGGTAGCTCAATTCTATTAGTTAATTATTATATGGGTGACCTGCATTTTGGTAAATTGAGAGTGTGTTGTGTTGGCCCTTACTAGATTTTTGCATAGATCGGATTTGAAATTTTCAAGCTTACCACAATGTTTCGATTATCCAAGGGTGTACAAATTCTCAAACCCTGTCATGGACATTATTAAAAACAATTAGAGTCCTTATCTCCTTTAAATGTCTATACATTACAACAGCAGGGGGCTTGTAGAGGCCACAATCCTATAGCAACATAACTAACAAAAAAGGAAGATCATTGTGGACAAAATTATGGCATTGCTAGGTGACAGATATTACAACATAAACAATCCAAAAGGAATTCTTTTTAGAAAAATTTACACTCATCATTGCCTTATGTGACATAATAGGCTTTTTAATAACCAACCATATCTTACTCTCTCTCTATCTATATGTATGTCTCTCTCCCTTCCCCTCTTTCTATCTGTGAGAGTAGGTCCAACACTCTCCCTTCCTCTCTTTCTATCTAAGAGCAAGGCCTAGGGTTTATTTTTGCAAGTCTAGGTTGTAATATCATAGGAATGGTAATTTCAAAGTTATCCTTCTTAAAGGAAAGGTAAAATTTCCCAATTGTCCTTCCTTAGATAGGTTTAATATGATCAACATATGGTCATTCTTTTTTATAAGTACAATGTATTCCTAAGCTTCTTTCTCATAACATTCTTACTAAAGATTAGTTATTTATTATACAAGAAATAAAAAATTAAAATATTTGAATAAAAAAGTAAAGAAAAGTTAAAGTATTTAAATTAAAAAGATAAGCCAAGTTAAATGTGATAACTACTAGAGTTAAAACTATGTCTTCAATATATTTTTTAACAAAATTATTAGTTTTACCTCCAAAAGATGTGCCTTTCCTTAGAAAGATCATTAAATTTTTCCTTCCTTTATGAGAAGAGATTTGTTTTTTACTTTGACCCTTCTTGAGATAGTGTTAACCACTCTGCTTAACATGACCTTTCGTGCGGCTACTATACCTCCTTTGTAACTCGTCTTTTTGTAACCGCGCTAAGCACTAATTGTAAAAGAGACATGGGATGACCAAGCTTATGGCTTGTGTAGTGCCGGTCATAAGGAATTAATGAACATAGAGCTAGTTAAACTACGAAGAGTAGTTTTGGGCCCCCATTTGTAATTGGGCGGCTGGACATTGTAAATATGAGCTTATGTATATAAGACATTTTATGAAATATGAAAAGGGACAATCCCATTTGTCTCAATTGAGTCTTACCTTCTATCCCTCTCTTTCTCTCTCTTGAGCTTATGGTGGCTTGCTTGCATGTGATGCTGGTATATATGAATAGGAATGGTGTTCTCTCCCGTCTCTCCTTCACTCCCTTCTCATTGCTCTCCACCTTGTCTTATTTGCATACGATTGACATGAGGTAGAGGTTGAGCTCTCCATAGCTCCTTCCCTCTTGCTCCTCTCCTACCTAGCTTGCTTGGATCTCTCTTTGGGTGGCACAAAGAGAGTGTGGAGTGAGCCCGTAGCGGCCTCACATTGGGGAGTTAACCCTAATAGGGTTGGCCAAGTGCTAATCACTAGATTCAACCCTTGAATGCACTTCCTTCTTCTTCTCTCTTGTGCTTGTGAGGTAGTATGTTATTCCATTAACATCTTTGGCGCTGCTGCCAGGGAAAGGCATTTGGCTTAGGGTCCTCTACTTGATTCATTAGCTAAAGCTTGATTTAGCCCGATTAGAATGCAAATCCACCGGTAGGTTGATTAACATTGTTTTGTTTTGTATTTTGTCAGAGATTACCCAGAGTTTTGATCGTTGATAGAGCATCAGAGCATTTGAGTCTTCACACCAAGTAGGTGCCCTTAACATTCAAGAAATTTTTAAATTTCTATGTTTTTTCTTCATGTTTGTATTTTTATTTAATCATTCAATTAATCTCAATCCATTAGCTTAAACCATGCATTGTAGGTATCAATAGCTAGAGACTAGCTCTAGCTCCTTGTAAAAACAAAAACATTAAAAAACCCTAGGAAGGTGCTTGAATCAGCTGTGCTGATTGGAGAGGTTATCAGGAAAAATTACATTTTGCTAGGTTTCTCTGAGAAGTGAACGTCCGTGGAAAGTTCAAGGAATGCCTGTTCCTTCTACCTACAACCCAAATCTGATAGATTTGTTGCCTAAAATTGGCAGGATCATTAAAATTAGTTTAATTGCATTTAATTGGGCCTCATGTGTATTGAAGTGCATTCAATTTAGGAGAATCTTGTACTGTCAGAGTGGCTATTAGACCTACAGCCATTAGGCTACTCAAATTTGAAAATTCCATGCCTAACAGTGCTATGGTTGTATGCTCCAAAGCACACATTCGTTCCAAGGATTGCCACACCTATTTGCTCCTCATCCTGGAATGAATGCCCGTTCAAGCCCCCTTTTGCAACTTGCCACGTCCATTCCACTCAGCCGATAAACTCGCACGTCCATTTCTTCTCTCCTTAGTGAGCAAACGCCCGGCCAATTTTGGAATCTCATCTTGAACATTTGTTCCCTTCCTGGCCCGAAGCGAACACCTGTTCTATTTCATGTCAAAAGCAAATTTCTATTCCTTCTCTCACAGAGGAGCGAATGCCCGTTCCATCTCGTTTTCTTCGAAGCACACGTTCGTTCCTTCTCTCCATGAAAAGTGTACACCCATTTGCTCACAAGCGTACAGCCATTCCTTTTTCAAAAAAAAAATCTTTTCTCAAAGGGCTCTGCACAATACTTCTATATTCCCATGCACCTACGCTTGGGTAGGTTGGTGAGAAATAACCCTCTCTTCAACGAAGTGAGCTCTCTAGATGCCCCTACTCGCAAATCAGATCGGACCCATCGATAAATACCGAATGGAGTCAAACGATGCTCGTCTTTGACAGTACTAGTGAGAGCGAGGACGTCCCTAGTAGTGGACGAGAGACTCCAAACCCTGAGGCGAGAGAGCCCGAATCACAATGTATGGACAAACCATCTTTCCAAGAACCAGCTCCTATCTCTGCAAAGCCTTGCATCAAGGCTTCACAATTTTATCCTAGGAAACACATAGTCCGTAGAACCGCAACCCAAGGTGAGAGATATGGATCAACCTCAAGAAAGTGGGCTCGCTCCTCCTCTAGACCCTAGAGTGGAAGTTGGCCAAAGCAAGAGCCATCAAAACCAGACCCAGTTACTAGACTAGAGAGCCATTATTACCTGTCTCAAGGGTGGCAGACACGTTCAGAGATCTGGAAACCTTGCCAAACCAAGAACCAGGTCCATCTTCCCAAAGGCCTGGGACATCAGAATGGGTCTACCACCCAAGCCCATCACCACAACAAGGCCCGCCGGTCTATCCGCAATACCCACCACAAGGGGCACTAGTGTACCAAATGGGACCTACATGTGGGCCATAACTGGTTCTCCCAGAGGGCAAAGACCCCCACTGGTCTATTATCTGCCCAGTCTCGCTCCTCCACAACCTATCCCCCAACCTGCTTCTGCCATGACAGGGTTGACACCTGAAATGTTAAGGATAACCGTGGAAATAGGGAGGGGGTAGCACTGGCATTACTCCCCCTACACTAGTTCAACCTAGGTAGGAACAAACCAAACCAACAAACATCTCTAAGCTGATCATGTAGTTTGATGGAACATGTGACCCCATTACTCACCTGGATATGTTTAATCAGATCTACGAAACATTTGGCCATATAGATAATCAGACTAAGATAAAAGCCTTTGGCCTTACCTTGGATGGCAAAGATGGCCAATGGTCTAGATCTTTGAAAGCGGAAGATAAAGCTTCCTTGAAGGCTCTAAAAGAAGCTTTCAGAGTGGGGTATTCTTGTCAAGGCACTCGATGGAGCCCTGTTGAGAAGCTCAATAATGTCAAACAAAATGAGGGCAAAACCATTAGAGATTACATAAATAGAGTCAGATATCTCCACTCATAGTGTAGTACTATAGAAAAGTTCTTTGATGAAAGAATAATTGGGAGATTTCTGGAGGGACTTGAATATATTCCCCTACACAACGCCTTGTTTTGCCTTGGGTCACGCCTCTTTTGAACAATGTTGTAGGAGTGCACTGAAGTTTGAGGATAACTTCAAGGGAACACGTTCCCGACAACTCCACGAAGGCGCATCAAAAAGCCTCCTTCAAGACCACCAGCACAAAGCCTAATGAAAGGGTAAGGAGTCCATGTTTGGACAGTGTGGAGCAACTGGCCGCCGCCCTAATGCAATGAATGACCCAGCAATGGAGAATCAACCAAGATCGAGGGGGCCATCCACATCTTCTAGAAGAGGGAACTCGTATGGTGCCTGACCTGTCGAGAAAACCATACTGGAACCGGATGTCCTCATCTCAGACCCCGACCAAGTCTCTATTGTACCTACTATGGAACGTGGGGCAATCATGAGATCTCTAACTGCTACCATCACAAAGTTGCTTTAGCTCAAGCGATGGCTCAGGTACTACCTGCCCCGCCAACCCCCCCAAGCAACCACTAGCTTTGCCAGCTCCTGCACATCACAACACTCCTCAACTTGACCAAGAAGTGGCCCAAAGAGGAGTCCTTAGGGTACCAAAAATGCCCTTACCACCCCCAGTTCTCGCAACTCAGGCCCCATTACCCATAGTCACACCAGTTCATTAGAAAACCGTGATAGAACTCTTTTAGGATAGGAATGAAGGAGAAATCCTGGAGACTCCCACTTATGAAACCCAAGAGACCATGAGCCCTCCCTCACAAATTCTCAGTCACTATGTTATGGAGGGAGATCAAATGTACCCCCTATGTACTTATTAGCAGCCCTGATATCGTGGGCTAGGGATATGAATTGAACAATGAGAAGACCGCCCATACAGTGTTATGATTACAGTGGACCTCACCGAGTGGCTAAGTGTAAGAGTTATGTGTAATTCTTCTTCCTCAGATTCATCAGAGTTGTTGGGTCCCATGGTTTTGTGCATGCCTTCCCTAAGATGTCCCTCCATCTAGTCTTTTAGGTTGTTCCATAAGCTTGGGCTACCTTGGAGCAAGGTGTATTTGGACCCAAGAAGAAAGGAAAGAAGAGAGACCTACAATGTCTCTTGGAATGGAGGTTGTACTTTGAGGAAGGTTGGGTCTGCTTTGTCTCAAGATTTTTGAGGTGTATGAGATGGGAACATGGATTTCTGCATTGGTTCCCCTATGATGTTCATCTCCCAAGTCTCTAAGATATTCCGCCACCCTGTCTCCCTCTTGAGAGCTAGCTTTTACTTTTGTTAACTCTTGCGGTAGTGGTTGGTCTAGAAACTCTTAAGGATAAACCTGAGCATCATGCACAGGACTTTAGTTTGAGACAGACAGGCATGGTTCAAGGTAGGCAGTAGGAGGATCAGCTTCTAAGCGAGCCTGGCACTCACAAATTAACTCTTGGGTCGCTAGGAGTCTTCCTTTTTCCTTAATAGGATTTGGATATTCCATGATCTTTTTGGGTAGTTGATTGGTTTATGGGCTCGGGCGGTGGCACGTAGTATATCTTCTTCTTTAGATGAAGAATTCAAAGGATGAGTTGTTGTGCCAGAGTCAGAATCGCTTTATATAATCACTCCGCTTTCTCCCTTCCAACCTTGGTGACTTTCTTTCGTGAATGCCGAGTTACTCTGGCTTGTTTAGGGGCTCTTACTTGGTCTTGGTTTTGAGAGGTTGATGCCCCTATAGCAGCATGTGCCGCAACCCTTTGTCTATTTTGTTGCCTGGTCACTGCGTTGAGAGGGACTACTCTGTAAGATTCCTCCCTCCAGCTTTTGAGGTGTGCAAGTGTAAGAACCTCCCCTTCTGATCTTATAATTATTCCCCTCTCTGAAATAAAAGAAAGATCTTGTTTTGGCCTGGAGAGAGAAAATGTCTAGAGGGAGGTAATTCAAAATTAAGATATTTTTGGATATAAAAATCCTCCTAGTGTCTAAAATGGTTTCCCGTGAAACAGAAATTCAAAAAGAACTTTCCAATGTGCAATTGAAATTAATTGAAAATAGGTATAAAGGACCTTGGCCTAAGGGTCCAGATTTTTAGAAATTTTGGGATTATGGTCCAATTAAGGTTCCTATTGACCAATAAGATTAATACAAATTTAGGGAGGAGATAAATTGAAGAATAAAAGAAAAACCCCCCAAAAAATGAGTAAATGCTCACATAAGATGAAGAGTGGACTAAGGACCAAAGAAAAGAATTAAAAAACTAAATTTTGACACCTCAGTGTGGGGATCTCCCCTCATGAAGTAGGCACCTTTTTCTCATCATTATCCCCTATTTTTAATCAATAAAATGAGATATTCTTATCTCTCCTCTCTCCTAATTCAAAACTAGATCCAAAAAGTAAGCTGAACTAACCCAAAAATGGTCAAAAATTAACCAAACTGATCTAGAAAATTCTAGAATCAGTTTGCTTGGTAAGAGGCTCACTTTTTCCTATAAATAAAAGCCTTCCCCTTTGTAAAAGCTTAATGGTGTTTATGCACTGTTACTCTGCTCCTGTCTTGAGCCATCTACATTTAATTTTTTAATAATTCAATTGTTTTTGGCCTAATCCTCTCCAAAGTGAATTGGTGGCCACTCTTGCTTCAAACAAGAGTAGAACCCTCAATCCCTCAAGCCAAAGGAGAGCTTACAAGCTCCATGTAAGCTAATTTTCTTACTTGTTTAATGAAAAACCTATGGTTTTCTTAATTTTTATAATTTGCAAATGTTGAATTAAATTCAAATGCTATGCCTTTGATAAAAAGGCCACCCCCTTCTCCTCTTTACATTCCAACCTTTCTCAATCCTAGAAAGATTAACTAAGGGATTAATTAAACTCTTCTTATTGTTTACTCTCTTGAATTTAGAAAATTATATAGATTAGAGTTCTATAAATCTAATTTGGGTTAATTTAAGTTAGATAAAGAATGATAAAAATGAGAAATTGTCAGCCATACAAAGGAGGTTATGGTAAAATTTTCCAGACTTTTGTGAAAAAGAAAGTTTGTTTTTATGTTATTCCAAAAGAGTAATTCCCACCATTTTTGCATCTAAAAGAAATATTCTAATTACTCCATGTACATATTCACCTATGAATATGCATGGATATCACTGATATTCTTATATAAATTGATTTCTATGCATAGAAAGATGCATAATGTATTTTTTTTAATCACAAAAGGGTTATTCTTATTAAATTTGATTTTATGCATAGAAAGATGCATAAAGGAATTTTTTTAATTACAAAAGTGTTATTCTTATTAAATTTGATTTTATGCATAGAAAGATGCATAAAGGAATTTTTTTAGTTGCAAAAGTGTTACTCTTATTAAATTTGATTTCTATGCATAGAAAGATGCATAAAGGAATTTTTTTATTACAAAAGTGTTATTCTTATTAAATTTTATTTCTATGCATAGAAAGATGCATAAAGGAAATTTTTTTTTACAAAAGTGTTATTCTTATTAAATTTGATTTCTATGCAGATAAAGATGCATAAAGGAATTTTTTTAATTACAAAAGTGTTATTCTTATTGAATTTTATTTTATGCATAGAAAGATGCATAAAGAAATTTTTTTAATTACAAAAGTGTTATTCTTATTAAATTTGATTTTATGCATAGAAAGATGCATAAAGGAAATTTTTTATTTACAAAAGTGTTATTCTTATTAAAATTGATTTCTATGCATAAAATTGATTTCCATTATGCATAGAAAGATGCATAATGGAAATTTTTTTTATTACAAAAGTGTTATTCTTATTAAATTTGATTTCTATGCATAGAAAGATACAAAAGAAATTTTTTTATTACAAAAGTGTTATTCTTATTAAATTTGATTTCTATGCATAGAAAGATGCATAAACGAATTTTTTATTATAAAAGCGTTATTCTTATAAAAATTAATTTTTATGCATAAATAGATGCATAAAGAAATTCTTTTTATTTTAAAAGTGTTATCCCTATTAAATTTGATTTTATGCATAAATAGATGCATAAAATGATTTTTTTAATTATAAAACTGTTATTCAAATTGAAGATGATTTTTATGCATAAATAGATGCATAAATACTTTTTATATCAAAATTAGAATTCTCTTAAATTCTATGTTTAAATTCTATGAGTATTTGATAAATGAATAATTAAATACTCTTAGAGAGAAATTTATATCATTTTATATTCACACGGATTGTAAGAAAAAAATTCAAGAAATCTATTGAGATCAAAATATTTAGATAAATGATTAATTTATTCCTCATTTGAATTCGTAACTAATTTAGAAATCAGTTAAGAGAATATTCAAAGAAAGAAATTTAGTAAAATAGTAACTAAATTACCAAACCTTTTCGAGAAAGATAGTTCAAGAAAAATCTTATCCGAATAGAACCTTGAATCAGACTATGACCAATACCAAACTCTTTCGTATCGTCGGTTTTGAGGAAAGAAGGTGTGACCAGTTTAGAAAAAAATACCCTCAAAACTCCCGCCAAATCTGAAACTAACACCATATTGGGGAATTTGGGAATTTCCTAAGTTCCACTTTGAGAAATAGACCTATTTTCTGTGCATTTTGTATAGAAATATTTGTATTTTTATAGCCAAACCTAAAAGTTTACCTTATCTATGAGAATAAAGCAAATTAAATGTTGAAAAAATAACTAGAAAACTATAGAGTATGTGTGTTTTCCTAAGGAATTTCTTCTTTACTTCACTTTATATTAATACATGATGCTTGGACATCAATGCATTCTCTCTCTCTCTCTCTCTCTCTCTCTCTCCAACCCTTGACCTTTGACTACATATGTATAGTCGCCATACAATATAATAGTATGGTTATAATTTTGGTTAGCTCTTTCTAGTAAGTTGGAAAGAATATGTATGTGTGGTTAATAGTCTCGAAAAGAAAATCCCAAAAAATATTACTTAGAATTATTTAAGATTAAAAGCACACTATATTCTTTTTGTCTATATTTGTGCTGAATGTTTCTAAGTTGGAAAAAGGATATCTACGTTACCCTTGAAAATAAAAATCAAAACAACAATAATGAGACTAATTTGAGATTTAATATATCTAGTATACTTTGCATTCATACTTCAGTCATTTAATATCAAAGCACAGTTGGTATATTTTTTCATCAAAGCCCGTTCTCTCCATCAAAATATAGTTAGAATATCACTCTTCCACGATGATCTTGTTTACAAAACAATCAAGTCTTCTATGAAATCACAACCCAAAAACCTTGAGCTAGTCTCCAATTATAAACACCAAGGTATAAGTTAGAGACATGAATGTATTGTTGCCTTGTCACATCATTTTTGCGGAAGGTAAAATTCTAAAGTTTTTTAATGAAGTGTCTAGCTACATGACCACAAGATACTTCATAAAAGTATATTTTTGACCGTGTGGCCAAAGATCACAAAAGACAATATTATAGGACGCATTTATAAACACCAAGGTACAAGTTGTAGAAAAGAGTGTATTATTTTTGTGTCACATCATTTTCATGGAAAGTACAATTTTTGAAGGTTTTTTATGAAGTGTCTAGCTACACGACCATTTATGTAGTCATCCTTATATCCTAGCTGATGAGCAAGCTGCATTGCTTCCATATCCTTTAGAGTAGAAACCAAAGGAATCCGCTTTAACCTCGATACTTGTGAGACACCCAATGGATGGGTTGGATGAATTGAGACTCTTGATGATGATCCTTGTACAATTGATGATCTCTTCAAGCAAGAAGTGATTGAAGATTGTTTCATATATATTCCATCTCCACGATTGATGTTCTTGGGTTGTACTGATGATGAAGATGACATAGCATTATCATCTCCTTTAAGCCATGTGTCAATCACAACCTTGAATTGTGTGTACAACTCATGTCCATATTGAACTAGCTCAAGACTTCACGTGCATCATGGGATCCACTTAAGCGAGTCAAGTAGGGTAGAAGTTCCTCAATCAAGATTGAGTCTCCTTGGTTAACATCAAATGTCTGTGGATAGATGTAGTTCTCAAGAGGGTTAGGACACCCCTTGTAGGGACTATCATCTATCAAAATAGTCTTGCTATGTTCACAAACATTGCCATATTCGTTCCACACATACTGAAGGGGCTTGAACATTGCTTCCACCCCCATCTTGTCTGGCCGATAGATGATCTTGAGTGGATGCGTATGGCATTTCTCCTGTCCCCAAATCATGAAAAAAGGATATCTCCTTTTTGCATAGCTCTCCAAGCAATTGATTATTGCGATGACATTTTTGTGTGAAGCTGTAGACCAAACTCCCACTTGGAATCTTGCAAATGTAGCTTCAAGAAACTCAATGCATCCTGGTCGAAGAACAACCCATTGCTTGCCCACTCGAAAACTTTGGAACCTCTTTGATGTGGAAAAACAACGTTGTAAAAGAAGACCATTGAGATCAAGTATCACACATAGTTTGGTAGCACTTTTCACCAAGGCCACATCACTTACTTTGTTTGCTCTGCTCAAATTTGCCAAATATGCAAATAGACTATTCTTAGTCAAATTTGAATCATTCTATCATACAACACAAAGGTTAAGAACAAAATAGACATCTAGTCTCTTACAAGTTTTTTTTTTCATTTTAGAGCTAGTAAGCTAAGATAAAAACATTATATATAGTTCAATAGGGCTAAGTTTATTGTACTATTCCATATATACATTGTATAAGACATTAAATTTAATATGCAAATAGTATGCATGGATGGTAGATACTTCATCAAAATATATTTTTGACCATGTGGCAAAAAAATCTCAAAAAGTAATATTATATGACTATTGAATTAAGATACAACAATGTATATAGTTGCAATGAACATTTTAGAATATTTTTCCATACACACATGCTACAATATTCCACATTGATGTGCATGTAGGACATGCATGTTGAGCATACTTAGAAAAACATGCATGTAGGACATGCATGTTGAGCATACTTAGAAAAACATATTTCAAGAGAAAAAATATTAGATCATGTGGCCTAATATCAATAGACACCACATTGACACCTTTGATAATACAAGTCATACCAATGTTTCAATCAAAGCACTGCAATTGAAATTGAAAAACTCAATGTAGTTGTATGACATCAAACATTTTCTTCTAATATATTTGACCACATGGCAAAATATTGAAGGACACAAAACTTTAGAGAAAACCAATACCAACATTTGGATCAAAGTAATGTAATAGCAATTGATTGAAGCATTCTAGCTATACCATACAAGAAAATATTTCTTCCAACATTATCATGTACTTCATACTTGTATTTTAATATAGAAGCACAAACT
Source organism: Cibotium barometz (assembly GCF_041138505.1). Lineage (NCBI taxonomy): Eukaryota > Viridiplantae > Streptophyta > Polypodiopsida > Cyatheales > Cibotiaceae > Cibotium > Cibotium barometz. The sequence goes on from NC_141063.1 coordinate 14,568,136, forward strand.
TTTTGCAACCAATTTTAGGTATAATATGATGAAAATATTTCTAGAAATAAGGACTCTTAAACAATAAACACAAAACTGAGAGAAATAGGCTTGTAAGGCTTGCTTTAGATAGCACCACAAAATGAGAAAATATGTAGGAAATGTTATGTCATGAAATCATCCTCCAAAACACAAGTTCAACCTTACACCATAGTGTTCTCATTGACAAAAGTTAGAGATAGAGAGGTTCAAACACCTGAAGTAGCCTTCAACCTCTCTTTCATAATAATATTTGCTATGTCTTGGCTTGATTCATCTACACCCTCCGGCGGTAGGTCAAGAGCTAGAGCACCAATGGGAGGAACCTCTTGAGCACTTGTAGGTGGGTTGGCGCTCTCATGGGCTCTCCAACATGCCGCTTCAATCTCTCTTTGCTCTTGACTATTGCACACCACTGCAATAGTCTTCATGTAATGTTCCAATGTGAGCGTTGATGCAACACCACATGAGAATATATCACATACAACCTCATGTGCATCATTGAATGACTTGATTGTAGCCTTGATGACCTTCTTTTTCTTTCTAAATATGGCCTTTGCAATAGTTTGTTCTTCTTCAAGCTCTCCATCCTTTCCTTCTTTGTCAATGGCTTCAATGGATTCATTATCCAAAATGCATGGCTTGTTGGAATTTCCAACATATCGATCTAGATTGATGAAGCTTTTCTCCATGGTCACAAGTGTCAACACAACAAATGAATCCATGGCCCCAAAAGCAAGACTCTTGGCCATTGGTAGGAAGTCAACACTTCCAACTTGCATATGGTACTTGCATGAAAGATTCTCAAGGGCCTCCTCCATAGCTGCCATTTGTTTGCGGTTGAGAAATGACAACAAAATGAATTTTTTAGGCTCACATGTCATTTTTAACAATGTGAAGACCACCTTTCCAAACATGATAGAATCCCATGTCATGCCCCCAACTCCATGTGCCGCTTCTAGGACCCACACCAATGGTAATAGGATCTTTATACACATTGTATATAAGATCGAATGCCTCAAGGTTGCACCCCACAATATATACTTGCCGGTAAGCTCGTAGAAGAATGAAGAGGATCTTGCTTCTTCACAATAAGAAAGTTCACAATGTCTTTTGCACCATTTGGCAATGGTCCTGCATCAGCCCCACGTGTGAGCTTTTTTGACACCCAATCACTGCAAACACCTAAAATCTTTATGTATACATCGTTGGTGATGTCGTATTCAGCAACAAGATCTTCCCAACTCTTCATTATACTATTGCTAGCATGAGTTGAGGCATTGAAGAGAGAAACTAGCTCCTCATGGAGCACCCTATCTTGCTTGATTTGCTTTGCCCTTGTCTCCATGTCAACAACATCCTCTTTGTCCCATTTGTTTCTAAGAAAGACGATGTGTCCATCATTAACTTCCTTTTGTAATGTGAGGATGTCCCCATCCTTTAGACCCATAAGGCAACGAAAAGTTGCGGGAGAAGGCTGCCTTCCCTTCTTTGTGGTGGTATCCTCTTGAGATGAAAGCTCCCCCTTTGAGTATCTCTTCATGATGGTAATCCAACCATCAAATATCTCTTGTGTGCTCACTATCATATGACAATCACGTGATGCACACTTTTCTCCAATGTATTCTATAGATCTCTATCAAAAATAAAAATATGAAATGAGAAAGAAAACACCAAATGCATCTTGAATAAGACAAGCTAAGGTTGTACATCATTACCTCCCATGGTACTCTTTGAGGACTACCCTTTGGAAGCCCTTGTTGAGGTTTTGGTGGAGACCCAAATGCTATCCATTGATCCCTTACTTGTTGAAGTTACTCAAGATAAGGACCATTCTTCATAACATTGTGGGATTCCATATTTGTCATCCTAGAAAGCTCAATGCACATTTCAGTAGGACAGTCCACCAAGATTCTTGCATTCCTTGTGGCATATAGATGTTTGGTTGCTAGGCATCGATGAGTGCTACTTAGGATATAGATCTTTGCCGCATGGATTGAGTGAAGACCTGATATGATCCAATAGGAGTAAGAATGTAGCTTATCCACTTCCACCTCGTCACGATGCATGGGTCGCTTAACATCACTCTCCTCCAAAAAGGGCATGAGGTATGCTACTGTTGCTGGATTCATGGGATTCTTTACAAAAGATGATGTCAACTTTTGCACATAATCCCAACAAAGTGTTCTATAGGCATATAAAGGTGGTGCCTCATAGCATCTACCAACATCAATAGGAAACTGTGTGGTTGAGCCAAATGGAAAGTATTTTTCAAACATGTGAAATCCTGAACCATCCTTTTTACCCTTCTTCTTAACCATGTCTGGAAAGTCAAAGGTTCTTTCAACACCCTTGACTTCAAGTGACACCAAAGGTGTTGCTTGGATTACTTGTGCCTTTGAAGATTGGTTTGTGTTGTCTAGAGGAGTGTTAGGAGGTACACTCACACCAAGAGCCTGTGAGTTTGAAGCTATTGATTGTGCTTGTGCATCTTGAATCTTTGTCCTCTTCTTTGGTCGAACACCATGTTTTGTAGGAAAAAGAAGTTCACTATGCTTGATAGACTCAAATGTAGCTATTATGTCCTGTGTGCCTGATATCTCCTCTGGGAGGCTCCAACCCATTGCTCTCAAAGAGTATACTTCATCCTCTTTTATATGTGTAGATTGAAAAGATAAAGGATCCAGGTTGTATTCAATGTTCTTTCCCTTGATCTTTACTACAATACACGGGATCCCTTCCTTCCCAGCACATCCATCCATCAACCCCTCAATGATCCCAACTTGATCATATGTTGAATCCTCAAGCTTTGAAGCATATAAAAGGACATTGTTTGCCCTTTTTCCTTCTTTGTCATAAACATCCATAAACCAAGGCCACACAAAATCCCCACTAACTCCATCAATGATTTGATTCTCCTTCCTTGCTGAAGTAGATTTCTTTGCCATTGAATAAACCTACATAAGTACAAAAAATAAGATATATTAGAAACAAATCTCAAGTTTTGACCACATGGCCAAAGCTTTACTCAATAGTGTTATGATTACCATATGCATGCATAGGATTTGACCAATGTATGTCTGTCCAAATATCATCATAGAAAGGGTTTAAGTTAGAATTTAACCATATGGCAAGATATTGCATAGAAATATTAGGTTTTGACCACATGGCCAAAACTTTATTCAATAGTGTTATGATTATAATATGCATGCATAGGATTTGACCATATGGAAAAAACTTTTCTCTTTCTAGTTTTACTCTGAGAAGGAACCTCTACCTGGCCTTGAGGCTTTTCCATATACAAGTGATCTTGATCCATATACAATTTCAGAACACAAAAAGAACCATCTTTGTAAGCTAGGTGCTCATAGATTTTAGCTATAATTTCATGCAACAATCAAACACAGGTGAGCATGGATTTTATCCATACTGTCATGCCACAATGAAAGGTTTATTTGTAATGCCAATTTTCATGTAGACATGGTCATAGGTTCATCATGGACCTATTATAGTGGAAGTGGCCAATTGATAATTCATATTCATGGGCTTTTGAAGAGATGTCTTCTATAGAATTTGACCATGTGGAAAAAACTTTGCTTTGTTTAGTTTTACTCTTCGAAGACACCTCTACTTGGCCAACTTCCTTGAGGCCTTTCAATATACAAGTGATCTTGTAATTAAGATGATTGAAAAAGAATTTTAGAACAGAAAAAGAACCATCTTAGTAACCTAGGTGTCCATGGATTTTAACCATGATTCCATGCAACAATCAAACGTAGGTGCTCATGGATTTTAGCCATACTATTATGCAACATTGAAAGAATACATGATTTTCTTACTTTTTTCCATAATTTCAAATTTTGTTTGACATGAAATAGAGAGACAATGTGTTACATGTAACAATTGAGATACAAAGATTTGACCACAAGGCAAAAGCCTATGTGTCCAAAATGTTGAATGTAATAATTATAAGGTAGAATTTGACCATATGAACAAATCTTGTGACAATGGAGAGCACTAATGTTAGAGATCACTAATGGATATACAGAAGTGAGCATGGATTTTATCCATACTCTCATGCCACAATGTTTGGTTTTTTTGTAATACCAAATTTCATGTAGACATCGTCATAGATTCATCGTGGACATATTGTCATGAAAGTGGCCATTTGATAATTTATATTCTATGTGTAGCATGGGTTTTTGAAGGAGATGTCTTCTATAGAATTTGACCATATGGTAAAAACTTTGCTATGTTTGGTTTTACTCTTAGAAGACAACTCTACTTGGCCAACTTCCTTAAATCCTTTCAATGTACAAGTAATCTTGGATATAAGATGATTTAAAAAAATTAGAACACAAAAAGAACCATCTTAATAACCTAGGTGTCCATGGATTTTAACCATAATTCCATGTAACAATCAAACATAGGTGCCCATGGATTTTAGCCATATTATTATGTGACATTGAAAGTATGCATGATTTTCTTACTTTCATCCGATTTTAGTCTGATATGCAATAGAGACACAACATGTTACGTCTAATAGTTGAGGTACAAAGATTTGACCACAAGGCAATATCCTATGGCTATTTCAGAAAGAAGCTGTCATATTGACCATGGCTTTTGGCCACACAGTCACTTTTGTTTGAAGCATCATATAACCAGAAGTATATTTTTGTTACCTCTTTTGTAAGCACAAGTATATGTGTGTCTTGAAAAAGTCATTTCATGTGAAATGCATACATATACAGAGAATTATTCTACAATGTCCAATTAGTCTCTATTGTGCTACATGGATAGATCACTATTTTCTGCATAGCGAGTGATTACACATATGTGCAAGTAGTATATAGAAGTACGCTTATACAAGCAAGGTCAACGCAGCATACAAGAAGAATCAGCAAGACAGAAGCATTCTCAAGGGACAAGGTCGCATCTTTGCCATAACAAGAGTGTTGAAAAACTGATCAAGGTTAGTTTTATACTTGTATTCTTATTTCTGCATTGTTTGTTTTTTCAAGTAGGTCAAGAAACATTCTCGATTTTAAGAAAACTGGGTGTGAAGTTAACCATATTTTTATTTTTATGTCATGAATGTACTATATGATCTCATTTATCTTACTTGGCTAATTATGATTAAGAAAAATTAATTATGTAATTAAGTATTATGAACCAAAAAATCAAGAAAACAAAGAACATGCATGAGGCAAAGAGCCTACCTTTAAATGGCTATGGTTACGATGCTTGCTGGAAAAGTTCTGATTAGCGTCAATATTGTGAATGACTGTTGTTGTTGCAAAGCTTGTTGGAAAAGTCGCTTTTGATTAGCGTCTGATTAGCGTGTGAAGACAGAAACAAGAAGATGAAAAGAAGTAGATATGCAGATGAAACATACATGAAGGGTCAAAATCTTGCTTAAGCACAACTAAATCTTTTGATTAGAGAGCTTAGGTGAGGTGTAATGCAGAGAAAACATCACAGAGAGAGCAAGAACAAAAACCAGGGTCGAAAGTGCGAGCAAGAAGAAGAGTACGTTTTTAGGAGAAGAGGGAAATCGTAGAGAGAGAAGATAGAAAGAGAGGGCCAAATTCAAATTCTTAGAAAAGGTTCACATCAGTAAAGGATATCTTCTTTAATGAAGCATATATTCTCAAGAATATATCACATTTAATGAAGAACGTTTATAAAAAATGGACGTTTGACAATAAATGGAATTATTTAAAAAAATCACTTTAAGGTTCACATCATTAAAGGATATCTTCTTTAATGAAGCATATATTCTCGAGAATATATCACATTTAATGAGAACGTTTATAAAAAATGGACGTTTGACAATAAATGGAATTATCTTTAAAAAATCACTTTTATCAAAGTTCGTAATAAGAATTAAGCAATCGATTTTTTTTCATATCACACATAGGTCTTACCGTGGGGCCGGGGACTACTGCCACTGGGGGCGTTGCCCCCTGCCGTCCCCCACCGGGGGTGTTGCCCCCCGGGGGGCGCTGCCCCCAGACCCCCAGCTGGTGGGGGCGTGGCCCCCAGACCCCCACGGGGAGCGTTGCCCCCCGGACCCCCCACTGGGTAGAATGTGCATATATTATAGGCTATTGAAGTTTTGGCCATATGGTCAAAGCATCCATTTCAACTAAGCAATGATGACTACATAGACCTTTTTTATCTAGTAACTCAAGTAATCTAGATCAAGGATATACTACCATGTTCATTGAGAAAACAAGTTTTGGCCATGTGGTCAAATTTATTCTCTCTCTTATGATGTTGGAAAATGGAATACTACACTAATTTTGCAATGTATACTTCAGCTTGTTATCTATTAATGCATGTTTTCATTATCAATGCTATGTGATTACTTGATGAATATAAGATCACTTAATCTCTTATGATTAAATGTCTTATGATGAATATAAGATCACTCAATCTCTTATGATTAAATGTCTTATGATGAATATAAGATCACTCAATCGCTTATGATTAAATCTCAAATTTTTTCACTTACTCAGGCAACATGGACCAAGACTTTCATTGTGGGGATCGTGTCAATTTGATGATGGATCGAGATGTTGTTGCACTTGGAACAGTATGTGCAATACGTCAACTGACACATGCCATGGGCAAGTCCTTGGAGATGGATTTTTGTCAGTTTCTATCGACAACTGCCTAAATGATGTAGCTTGCTTGCCATTTCCAAACAACAATGCAACAAAGGTCATTCAGGCAGTGGGTAGTTTTGTAAAGTGGAAAAAGAAAGATGTGGTGGTTGTTACAGGTGCCATCATGATTGTTAATGATGATCATGCGGTGCCACCTTCTAATGATTTTAATGCTGTTGGAGATGAGGACACTCCAAGTATCCGTGAAAGTTGGAAAGAGCGTAAAGTGATGCTTTGGACAGAAGGCAATGAGAAGTACGTTGGAACAGGGATTATTCTCTTAACATTTCCATATGATGTGATTAACTTTGATCTATTAGGAGAAGAAGATGTGGGTGTGGTGGTAGATCAGATCCTTGATCCAACTACAGGGACAGACACATGTGACATGCTTCAGTGCGTCAATTTGGTTAGGTGGCCTATCAAACAGGTCACCTTTGATGATGGTACACCACTGCTACATGAACAAGAAACACAAGCTTTCACATCTCCAAATGAGAGCATAAAAGATGTGTGTGAGGAAACTGAGGACTTTATTTCAGGTTCAAAATCCATTTTCTTACAGAAGAGATCATATTGTATGATCAATAGAAGGCCTAGAATTCTTGCTCTCAAAGCTTCAAACTTGAGAACCTCAATGGAATCAGTTTTACTTGTTGCTACAATTGATTGTTGTCTTGCAAAGTGTTGTCAATATGCTGATAGAGATGCAATACACCAATTGTGGAGGCACTTCTAGGGGTTACGTTTGGAAGAACGTACCAACTATGTTTATGATGTTTTGGAGTCATCATGCCACATTGACAATATGGGTACACGAAAATACAGTTTTATATTCAATGGAAAAGTTGTATGCGGTAGGGCATGGTATGGGATGCATGGCATCCCCAAAACATCTTTCTATAGATATAGGTTGCATTTTGAGAATGGTGTAAGGAGGGCAATGCATGGCAATAAAGGAGCAATTAGAGCAGCTTGGGATCACACACAAATGGGCAGGGCAATCTCGAGAGACTTTATTGAGAAGAATGCAGAGCAAATGCCACATAAAAGTAGAACCATGCAGGATGGTTCCAGAGAGACACAATTGGTCATCCCAGATGTTTATAAGCAAATAGACATATGGGGAGAAGTGAATGCCACATTAGATGCTATTGGATGTAAGCAAATGTCTTTGTCCACATTCAATCAAATTTGGAATACAGAGTTCAAGCATGTCACCTTAGCAAAGACAAGCGAGTTCTCCAAATGTAGTGTCTGCTCAGAGATCAAAGAACAACTTGCAGCAACCAAATGCCTTGAAGAACGCAACATACTATTGAGGAAGCGTCGAAGTCACATGCTGCAACAACAAAGTTGTCGAAACATATACTATGGATGGCGTCTAGCATTAGTGCTAAATCCTGAAAAGAACTTGTGCATCATACATGACAAGATGGACCAACAAAAGACAGCTATCCCGAGGTTGAGAGTTCGATCAAAAGAGACAGATAGATCCACTCAACTACCAGTTTCCTTGACAGGCATGATCACACATGGGCATGGGGAAGGAAGATATGGGAACTTTGCGATTGATCTTTGGCCCCATGATCCTAACTTCACAGTTGCCTCATTGTCTTTGTGTTTCAAGAACTTGGAGCAACTTGACAGGCATGAAGCTGGTGATCTACAACTAGATGGAATGCCAAGATCAAGCTCTTTGTTGCTAAATGCTTTAAACTCAAGGAAAGCACTAGACTACCATCAACAAGGTTCTCATACTACTACACAAATGGAGGACATAATACTACAGGATGGACAACAAGGTTTTAGACGACTACCAGAGAACTTGTTGCTACAGCCAAATAATTGTGGATCAAAAAACAAAAACCGTTATCTCTTTGCATATTTATCATTGCTTGTGGCACGAGGGACCTTCAAGATGATCCAAGTTGGGTTTCTCATGGTGGGTCACACACATGAAGACATTGATGCAATGTTCAGCAAGTTCTCAGAGAAGCTTAGAACAAGCATGACATTCACTTTTCCTCACCTTATGCGGCATTTTCAATTGTGCCAATCAACAAGGCCTTCTCCTTTTTTGTTGACACATGTACCAGACTTCAAGAGTTACATTGAAGGATACTTATGTGACTCCAAGGATGCACTTTTTGTTGGTCACTCAAAACCACTTCACTTTCGTTTCTACATGCAAGGGGATACACCTCTAATGCAATACAAGATCCATCCTAAGTCAGTAGAATGGTTGCCAAGAGAAGGCGGTATTGAACTATGGAAAAGAGACTCAACAACACGAAAGCCTACCCTTCCAAAGGGTCTTCCAACCTTGCTACCCATGTTTGAGTATATTAAAGATCATCAAGAGGTGGTAAGTGGAATCAAAGACTATCTCAAGTATTGGGAAAGATGGTCAAGTGTACAAGGTCCTGAAGCGGAGTACACAAAGTTCATAACACCAGTGATTGATTATTGGAAAACCATGCTTGATGCACTTCAAGCTCCAAATGTCAAAGAAGCAAGAGTATTCATGGACTTTTGGCCAAGGACACAAGGTGATACATTATTTCAAGACATAGATGATGTGGATGACTTTCTTGGCTTGGAGGAGTTGAATGACTACTACTGTGGTCCTCTCAGCAAGCGACCAAAAGATGCATTTCAACCAATGATAGATGTCAAGAAAGACGACTTTGTACTTGTTCGACCTTCACATCCAATATATCCAGTATGGCTTGGTGTTGCACAAAGTGAGGTTGATACAAATTAAAAATCAAGCAACTATCAAAAGATCTGTATACAATATTGGGCACCAGTTTGTGGTCGACAAAATGCTACAGATGAGGAGGTATATCAAAATTGCTGGGATAAATACTGGATGTGCAACAAGAAAGACCCTCAACGTTGGGAGAGAGTGGATACAATTGTTTTCTCTTGGATAACAAAAGCTACCAAAGTTCCCAAAAAAATTAAAATCCCTCCAAAGGTTGTCTTGAAGGCTAAAGCCAATCTACAAGAATCATTGGGCTAAAGACTTCCATGCTGGAGAGGTTGCCAAAGATAAGGTGTTTATTAACACCACCTATTTAAGATTTTATCAATATCTTCTACATATACAATAAATATACTTCACCAATATTCAAGGTTCCAAATTAATGAAATTCCCAAATTCACGGGATTCATTTTGATTTGGAATTCCCAAACTATTGGGAGATTCCCAAATTCTCGAATATGGTGTTAGTTACTAAGTTTGAGACCCTTCGAATTGATCTATGGATCAAGGTTATAGAATTCAAGGAATTCTGGTATGAAATTCAAAATTTCAATCAAGAAGTTTTGGGGATACTGATTCAAGAAATACTTCTTGTATTCAAAAGAAAATCAAACTGAAAACTTGCATGGATGTGAATAGATGTGATGATATGTGATGTGAATAGATGTGATGAGATGCGATGTGAATCAGATAGATGTGAATGAATGGATGAGATGTAATGTGATGTGAAACGGGATGTGAATGAATGAGATGTGATAACATGTGAATAAGATAAACATGAATGAATGGATGAGATGTAATGTGATGAGAAAACGGGATGTGAATAAATGAGATGATGTGATGTCATGGGAATCGGGATGTAAATGAATGATATGGGATGTGAATGGATGTGAATGTGTATGTGAAGAATGGATGTGAATGTGTATGTGAAGAATGGATATGGATGTGTATGTGAAGAATGAATGTGTATGTGAAGAATGCATGTGGATGTGTGTGAAGAATGGATGTGGATGAATATGTGAAAGAATGGATGTGGATGTGTATGTGAAAGAATGTGATGTGATGTAAAGAGATGTGATGTGACATGAATATATGTGGATGTGAAGTGATAGATATGAATGTATGAATAGATGTGGGTAGTCGTACATGTGAACGATTGGATGGATGTGGATGAATGAGATGAGATGTATATAAATGAGATATGATGTGGATAGAAGTGATGTGATATAATGTGGATAGAATGTATGTGATGGGATGGTTATGAGAATGAATGTGATAGATATGAATGAGTGAATGTGATGGATATGAATGAATGTGATGTGATGGATGTAAATGGATGTAAATGGATATGAATGAATGTGATGTGATTTGGATGTAAATGGATGTGATGTGATGGATGTAAATGGATGTGATGTAAATGAATATGATGGACGTGAATAGATGTGATGTCATGTGAATCGGGATGTGAGTGAATGAGATGTGATGTGAATGAATATGATGTGATGAGATGTGGATATGGGTAGGTGCGAGTGGGTGAGATCTAATGAGGATAAATGAGGAAAGATGTGATGAGATGAAAATGATGTGATTGGATGAGAATGGGAATACATATGAAATGGATGTGGATTAAATAATGTGGATTGATGTGGAACAATGTGGAAAGACGAGAGTTTGTTATAGAAACTGTATTTATGACCTGTTTTTAAATGACTGTTTTATGTCAAGAATGCTGGGGAAGCATTTTGACCGTCTTGTGAATGAGGTCGTTTGGAGACCTAACTGATAAGGTTGCAACAGTTGATGGAGAGTCAATGGAGGACGTCTCGCGTAGCAAGGTCTCGACCGAGGTCTTGACCAGCCTCGGTCTTCTTGACCAACCTCGGTCTTGACCGATTTAAATGGTGAGCTTCCGGTACGGTGGATGAGGGACCAAAGAAGCGGCCTATGAGTGAAGTGCTAGGTGACCTACGAAGGATCCTAGAGGGTGCTGACCATACAGTGCTCAGGCTTTGGGTCGCTGAAGATATCCATACGTGCATTGGGGAAGATATTTTGGATCAAGGAGTAAGAGTTGTTTTCTGAATTCGGGCATGGATCTGGTTGATTAACCTTTCTGGTCCTCAACGGATGAGTCCATGGCTCTTTTATATGGATTTGTTGGTTGACTTGCTGATCTTCAACGGAGATTCCATTTTGATTTTTATAAGTGAATATATTGCCGGGTACTATGAGCTAGGAATTATCGAAAAGGCCCTTGAGTGGACAGGTGGAGCATTCTAGGTGCAAATGATGCCATAGGTACACCGAGGAAGGAAAAATTGGAAATTAGGATTCAACCGGATGTTTTGGAGGATTATGATCAGTGATACTATAATTTCATTAAATGATTGTTTTAAAGACAGCTGAATCTGTGAAAAAGGCAATTTCATATTGGGTGTATAAGTGGTGTGACTAGTTTTAAGTTTGCGTGAATATCCGGCTAGGGGGCCTGGGAACTCTTTTCCCTGGTACCCGGGACAAAAACCTAACCAAATTCTTAAATGGATCCCATCACTAGAGTGGTTGGGTGGCTGGCTTACCCACGGGACTGGATGGGGTTAGGCTAGACTGATGGATCCCTAAAATGAGACTCAATTCTGTTATGGGGTACGATAGATGAAGTACATCCCGGATAAAAATTGTTCTATGGAAAAGAATCAACGGCTGTGTCTCTCAATGAGGAAAAAAGCATTGGTCTCTATGATCCAAGTGCAATCTTTTCCTTGATCTGACTATGGGGACTTACTGGTTTGGTCAGATCAGTTCAGTTAGTTAAGGCTCTTGACTACGTTAGAGTAAAAATATCCTGGAGGAATCGCCCGTGTTTTTCGGGCGAGGGAAGTTTTTCCAGGTTCAGTTTTGGAAGAACCAAGGGTTAGTCTCTTGTCTGGATATACATGGGCGAGGCCCTGAGTGAGGAACCCTGCCGAATTGGCTAAAGTGGATCAACCGAGAAACCAAAAATATTAAAAATTTATGAAGTAACAGTAAAAAGTTGGAAACGTGTGACGAAATTCATACAAATTGATATTCAGATTGAAATTCATAAATTAGTAATTGGGTCTTCAGATGGAAGTACCGCAATTGCATGGAATCTCTGACTTGCTTGAGGCCTAGACATGATGGTATCTACCTTAAAATTCCAAGGACCGTGACTATCCGTATTCACCGAGAGTATAACTGTAGCTCTTTACTGGTAGTATATATGAGTAAATCTAAGACCTTGAAATTATAAGCAAAAATGCTATCCAGATGATGAATTCGAATGTGGTTGATATGATTTTAAAATTCTGGTTGAGAACTGATGAGTTGATTTGGATTTTGATTGAAAAATGATGATTCTTGAATTTTGGTTGAAAAGCGATTAGCTGAGCAAAACCACAATGAGGATGAATGGGACGAGTCCCTGTGATGATGTTCGTAACTGGAATGACGATAATGACTTCAACAAATCATTATGAGATTAGTGGATTGTGCTGACAGATTGCTACTGTTAACACTTGACCCAGTGGATCAAGTTAAGGGATGACAAATTAAAAACCTGTATAATTGAAATTCCCATGGAGGAATGTTCAGATGGAAATTTCGGTCTAATGGACCATTATTGTGTTAAGGATATGAATGATATGATCTGAACGAATTGTTATCTGATGATGAGTTCTATATAGGATCTTTATCCCAGGATTCTATTGGGTTCACCAGACTATAAGGAACCCTAGAATCAGTTGGATCTTAAGGGAAAGAGTTGTCCTCTAGTTTGCGAGATGAGGACATCTCGAGTTTTTTAAGTGGGGTAGGATGTAAGATTCCTCCCTCCAGCTTTTGAGGTGTGTAGGTGTAAGAACCTCCCCTTTTGATCTTATAATTGTTTCCCTCTCTGAAATAAAAGAAAGATCCTGTTTTACCTTGTTTTGGCCTGGAGAGAGAAAATGTCTAGAGGGAGGAAATTCAAAATTAAGATATTTTTGGATATAAAAATCCTCCTAGTGTCTAAAACGGGTTCCTCTGAAACAAAAATTCAAAAAGAACTTTCCAATGTGCAATTGGAATTAATTGAAAATAGGTATAAAGGACCTTAGCCTAAGGGTCTTGATTTTTAGAAATTTTAGGATTATGGTCCAATTAAGGTTCCTATGGACCAATAAGATTAATCCAAATGTAGGGAGGAGATAAATTGAAGAATAAAAGAATCCCCCCCCAAAAAAAATGAGTAAATGCTCACATAAAATGAAGAGTGGACTAAGGACCAAAGAAAAGAATTAAAAAGTTGAATTTTGACACCTCAGTGTGGGGATCTCCCCTCATGAAGCAAGTGCCTTTTTCTCATCATTACCCCCAATTTTTAATCAATAAAATGAGATATTTTCTTCTCTCCTCTCTTCTAATTTAAAACTAGATCCAAAAAGTAAGCTAAACCAACCCAAAAATGGTCAAAAATTAACCAAACTGATCTAGAAAATTCTAGAATCAGTTTGCTTGGTTAGAGGCTCACTTTTTCCTATAAATAAAAGCCTTCCCCTTTGTAAAAGCATAATGGTGTTTATGCACTGTTACTCTGCTCCTGTCTTGAGCCATCTACATTGAATTTTTTAATAATTCAATTGTTTTTGGCCTAATCCTCTCCAAAGTGAATTGGTGGCCACTCTTGCTTCAAACAAGAGTAGAACCCTCAATACCTCAAGCCAAAGGAGAGCTTACAAGCTCCATGTAAGCTAATTTTCTTACTTGTTTAATGAAAAATCTATGGTTTTCTTAATTTTTATGTTTTGCAAATGTTGAATTAAATTCAAATGCTATGCCTTTGATAAAAAGGCCACCCCCTTCTCCTCTTTATATTCCAACCTTTCTTAATCCTAGAAAGATTAAGTAAGGGATTAATTAAACTCTTCTTATTGTTTACTCTCTTGAATTTAGAAAATTGTGTAGATTAGAGTTCTATAAATCTAATTTGGGTTAATTTAAGTTAAATAAATAATGATAAAAATGAGAAATGGTCAGCCATACAAAGGAGGTTATGGCAAAATTTTCCAAAATTTTGTGAAAAAGAAAGTTTATTTTTATGTTATTCTAAAAGAGTAATTCCCACCATTTTTGCATCTAAAAGAAATATTCTAATTACTCCATGTACATATTCACCTATGAATATGCATGGATATAACTGATATTCTTATTAAAATTTATTTCTATGCATAGAAAGATTCATAATGAAAATTTTTTTATTACAAAAGTGTTATTCTTATTAAATATGATTTCTATGCATAGAAAGATGCATAAAGGAATTTATTTTATCATAAAAGTGTTATTCTTAAATTTGATTTTATGCATAGAAAGATGCATAAAGGAAATTGTTTTATTACAAAAGTGTTATTCTTATTCAATTTGATGTTATGCATAGAAAGATGCATAAAGGAATTTTTTTTCATACAAAAGTGTTATTCTTATTCAATTTGATTTTATGCATAGAAAGATGCATAAAGGAATTTTTTTAATTACAAAAGTATTATTCTTATTAAATTTGATTTTATGCATAGAAAGATGCATAAAGAATTTTTTTTAATTACAAAAGTGTTATTCTTATCAAATTTGATTTTATGCATAGAAAGATGCAAAAAAGAATTTTTTTTATTACAAAAGTGTTATTTTTATTAAATTTGATTTCTATGCATACAAAGATGCATAATGGAGTTTTTTTATTACAAAAGTGTTGTTCTTTTTAAATTTTATTTCTATGCGCATAGAAAGATGCATAAAGGAAATTTTTTTATTTTACAAAAGTGTTATTCTTCATAAATTTGATTTCTATGTATAGAAAGATGCATAAAGAAATTTTTTTAATTACAAAAGTGTTATTCTTATTAAATTTGATTTTATGCATAGAAAGATGCATAAAGGAATAATTTTTATTACAAAAGTGTTATTCGTATTAAATTTGATTTCTATGTATAGAAAGATGCATAAAGGAATTTTTTTAATTACAAAAGTGTTATTCTTATTAAATTTGATTTTATGCATAGAAAGATGCATAAAGGAATAATTTTTATTACAAAAGTGTTATTCGTACTAAATTTGATTTTATGCATAGAAAGATGCATAAAGAAATTTTTTTAATTACAAAAGTGTTATTCTTATTAAAATTGATTTCTATGCATAGAAAGATGCATAATGGAATTTTTTTTATTACAAAAGTGTTATTCTTATTAAATTTATTTTCTATGCATAAAAAGATGCATAAAGGAATTTTTTTATTACAAAAGTGTTATTCTTATTAAATTTGATTTCTATGCATAGAAAGATGCATACAAAAATTTTTTATTATAAAAGCGTTATTCGTATAAAAATTGATTTTTATGCATAAATAGATGCTTAAAGGAATTCTTTTTATTTTAAAAGTGTTATTCCTATTAAATTTGATTTTATGCATAAATAAATGCATAAAAGGTTTTTTTTATTATAAAAGTGTTATTCCCATTGAAGATGATTTTTATGCATAAATAGATGCATAAAGAATTTTTATATCAAAATTAGAGTTCTCTTAAATTCTATGAGTATTTGATAAATGAATAATTAAATACTCTAAGAGAGAAATTTATATCGTTTTATATTCACATGGATTGTAAAAAGAAAATTCAGGAAATCTATCGAGATCGAAATATTTAGATAAATGATTATTCCTCATTGGAATTCGTAACCAATTTAGAAATCAGTTTTAAGAGAATATTCAAAGAAAGAAATTCAGTAAAATAGTAACTAAATTACCAAACCTTTTCGAGAAAGATCGTTCAGGAAAAATCTTATCCGACTCAAACCTTGAATCAGACTATGACTAATACCAAACTCTTTCATCAGTTTCGAGGAAAGAAGGTGTGACCAGTTTAGAAAAAAATACCCTCAAAACTCCCGCCAAATTTGAAACTAAGTTTGAGACCCTTCGAATTGATCTATGGATCAAGGTTATAGAACTCGAGGAATTCTGGTATGAAATTCAGAATTTCGATCAAGAAGTTTTGGGAATACTCATTCAAGAAATACTCCTTGTATTCGAAAGAAAATCAAACTGAAAACTTGCATAGATGTGATGTGAATAGATGTGATGAGATGCGATGTGAATCAGATAGGTGTGAATGAATGGATGAGATGTAATGTGAATGAATGGATGAGATGTAATGTGATGTGAAACTGGATGTGAATGAATGAGATGTGATGACATGTGAATCAGATAGATGTGAATGAATGGATGAGATGTAATGTGATGTGAAAACGGGATGTGAATGAATGAGATGTGATGTCATGGGAATCGGGATGTAAATAAATGATATGGGATGTGAATGTGTATGTGAAGAATGGATATGGATGTGTATGTGAAGAATGGAGTGAATGTGTATGTGAAGAATGGATATGAATGTGTATGTATATGTGAAGAATGGATGTGAATGTGTATGTGAAAATGGATGTGAATATCTATGTGAAAATGGATGTGGATGTGTATGTGAAGAATGGATGTGGATGAGTATGTGAAAGAATGGATGTGGATGTGTATGTGAAAGAATGGATGTGGATGTGTATGTGAAGAATGGATGTGGATGAGTATGTGAAAGAATGGATGTGGATGTGTATGTGAAAGAATGGATGTGGATGTGTATGTGAAAGAATATGATGTGATGTAAAGAGATGTGATGTGACATGGATATATGTGGATGTGAAGTGATAGATATGAATGTATAGATAGATGTGGGTAGTTGTACATGTGAACGATTGGATGGATGTGGATGAATGAGATGAGATGTGTATGAATGAGATATGATGTGGATAGAAGTGATGTGATATAATGTGGATAGAATGTATGTGATGGGATGGTTATGAGAATGAATGTGATGGATATGAATGAGTGAATGTGATGTGATGGATGTAAATGGATGTGATGTCATGTGAATCGGGATGTGAGTGAATGAGAATGGGCAAGCAGCCGGCTGGCAAAAATAGGTATGGCAACAGCCCTTCCTCAGCAAACCCTTCACATGGGAAGTCTACTGTAACGCACCCCATTCAAAGATGGTGGGCCTAGAAGACATTCCATGAAGAACAACTACAGAACCTGAAGATGCAATTCATCTTCCCCCATGGTTCATGCCCTCATCACCACAACATCCATGTACTGAAGAATCCATGGTCAAGGGATTCCACAAACTCATCTTCTCTGCTACAACTAGGTCCCCGACCCAGCAGATTGGCACGATCTCATTCTTCAACCTCATCATCACCTTGTTGGAGTCCTTTCTCAACATGGGACCATTACTTCGAAGGAGCCCAAGGCCTCGCCTTTAAAATCAACAAAGGGCCCATTATTAATCAGTTGTTCGCCTACTAACGAGTCATGTGGATGCCTACTTGGTGGCTTCAAACTTTTGAAGACGTGATGGAGACGACCTTCTTCGACCAATTCCAAGAACGGACCTGTAATTGGGAGGGGGGTACGTTAATCACTCTAGTTAACATGACCTTTCACACGGCTACTATACCTCCTTTGTAGCTCATCTTTTTGTAACCGTGCTGAGCGCTCATTTGTAAAAGAGACATGGGATGACCAAGCTTACATCTTGTGTAATGCCAGTCATAAGGAATTGATGTACATAGAGCTAGTTGAAGTAGGAAGTCTAGTTTTGGGCCCCCATTTGTAATTGGGCGGCTGGACATTGTAAATATGAGCTCATGTATATAAGACATTTTATGAAATATGAAAATGGACAATCCCATTTGTCTCAATTGATTCTTGCCTTCTCTCCCTCTCCCTCTCTCTTGAGCTTATAGTGGCTTGCTTGCTTGTGATGCTGGCTTGCTTGTGATTGTTGGTGTATGTGAATAGGAATGATGTTGCTCTCCCTTCTCTCCTTCACTCCCTTCTCATTGCTCTCCAACTTGTCTTGTTTACATATGATTGGCATGAGGTAGAGGTTGAGCTCTCCATATCTCCTTCCCTCTTGCTCCTACTACTAGCTTGCTTGGATCTCTCTTTGGGGACACAAAAAGAGTGTGGAGTGAGCCCCTAGCATCCTCACATTGGGGAGTTAACCCAATAGGGTTGGCCAAGTGCTAATCACCGGATTTGACCCTTACATGCAATTCCTTCTTCTTCACTCTTGTGCTTGTGAGGTAGTATATTATTCCATTAATAGTTTCATGTCATTTTCATGGTGTTTCATGTCATTGCATGTGATTACATGTCTTTGTATGCACTTGCATAGTGATTACATGTCTTTGTATGCACTTGCATAGTGTTGTATGTCATTACATGCCTTTACCTCATGTCATTGCACGTGATTACATGTCTTTGTATGCACTTGCATAGTGTTGTATGTCATTACATGCCTTTACATGTGATTCAATATCATTGCATGCCAATGCATGTGATTTCATGTCATTACATGCCCGTGCAAGTGATTCCATGCTGATTCCATACCTTTTTTATGTAATTTCATGCCCTTGCATGTGATTGCATGCCCTTGTTACTCTTTCACACTTTGGCATGTAGTTTCATCTATAAATTCCATGCCCTTGCATGTGATTGCATGCCCTTGTTACTCTTTCACACTTTGGCATGTAGTTTCATCTATAAATTCCACTTTCCAACAACAAGGAATAGTACAATTGACAAGGTGAATAATAATATACACAATTATACATACAAGATAACTTCATTCTAGGAAAGATATTACATCAGCCTTGCATACTATTTCATTAAAAAAAATGAACAATTATACATACAAGATAATTTTATTCCAGAAAAGATATTATATCGACTTACATACTATTTCCTAAAAATAATAAACAATGTAAAATTAACAAGGTTAATAACATTCACAATTATAATTAAAAGATGATTTTATTCCAAAAATGTTATTACATCATCCTTACATATTGTTTCCTGAAGACAACATGACATAACTACTTAACTACATAAGTAGATGCATGGCAGGAGAGAAATCCAAGGGTTCCTACACCAAAGTGCTTTTAAGGGGCTGCTCTATTCTTTAGCTCCTCTCAGAGGGGCTCCTCCTTTTCTTCACCAATCTAGCCATAACTCTACCAAGTACCAAGCAACTCCAATATTCATGTTCCACACATATAGATCTTATAAATAATGAGAAAGAGAGAGACAATAAGAGATGGGAGTGAGGTTGAGAGTAAGATCCAGGGGGTCATATAGAGATAGAACATGTTAAAATCAAAAAGTGATTTGCATGGATAATTCCTAAAGTTAGAAAAAGTAATTACATGGATAAATGCTATATGTAATTTCATGTATAAATGCTACATTTTAGGGATGGTTAAGCTAAGGGTGCTCAAACCCATCCCATCAACCTAAAGATGGAACAAGCACCTTTCATAATAAATTATAGGTGACTTACCTCGATTGAGGTATATAGGCAAATCGCAATATGCGACCTATCCACCAAGCCTCAGCTTGCATACCTTGACCGAGGCCCAAGTGGCATCCACATAGGCCACTCCATACCTGGATCAAGGTCTAAGTGGGAATCTATGTTGAGCTCGTTGGTGGGTGTCGATTCATCTGCCATGTAGGACCTCGATCGCCGAGGTCCATAGGTGCCACATTGGAGCTCCATTTTGATGCCATGCAAGACCTCAATCGAGGTCCATGCATGTGGATCTGTACATGTATGTGTATGCATCATGTCATATCTATATCATTTGAACCTCGATCAGGATCCATAAAATTTAAAAAAATATTTTTAATTTCTATCATCCAAACCTCCATCAAGGCATAAATATCAAATCTTAACCGGCCAAAAGTTGCAAATCTCCACTGTAGCTACCTAGATTGAGGTCCTCCACGAAATTTGGACTATTCAAAGTACCTTGATAAAGGTATGAAGATCGTATTTGTGTCATCCATACCTCGATCGGGGTACTGTGGATTGATCCACACCACCTAGTTGTCTTGCAAAAAAAAATCCCTAATTTTTGGTACCATTTCATTGATTCCCTAAACCAACCTCGTTGTTTGAGGTGTTATAAAAGGTTGAAAAAAAAAACTACCATCCTCACACACCAAGCTCTTTAGCTCTAGTGATTAGTGCCTTCTTTAGCGACTAGTGCTTTCATACTTGACCTTCTAGGTCTCTTAGTTAGCATCATGGAGTTATGTGATGAGCCATACGACGATATAGCTGACTTGATAGCTTCCATTGAGTGCAAGCTATCTGTTGTTCATGCTACTGCTATAGATAGTCCATCTACTACACATTGTGTAAGATCTAGAGGCCCTTCTCGTGTTGCTCCGCAACATTTCTAGCATTTTGTTTGTAGATGAGTGGATAGAGAGGCACCGTGTATCTAGTGTGTCATGGGGCTTATCTTATCGTGAGAGGTAGATAGACTACCTAGTATTAGAGATGGAGTTTTAGACCTTTTTGTTGATAGAGGTAGGGAGTGCAACCTAGGGCAAGAAAACCCCTTTCTATTTCTAGGTGATCCCACAACAACATATTAGGGAATTTGGGAAAATCCACATACTTTGGGAATCTAAAATATAGAGCCTCCTAGTAATTTTGGTAATTTCATTGATTTTGGTAATTTCATTAAATTTGAGATTTATTCCTTCCAATGTGTCAAGAAGACTCTTACACAAGCATGAATTGAGTTAATTTATTTTTTAGGTGGTGTTTATAAACACATTTAAGTCATTGCACTTGAACAATTCCGTAACTATTTTTTTAAAAAAATGTGTAAAGGATATACAAAATTAAAAAAAAAGAAACATTAGTATGGTGCCAAAATATAAAAACGAAAAAGCCTGACCATGTTCTCAATATTTACATGACAAAATAAGCTATGGAACCATAAATGCATCCTTATTCATTCTCCACATCGCAACCACGTAAGCTCTGAAGTGCCTTTGAGCAAATATTTAGTGGGATTTTGATCCTTTGTGGAATCTTTTGTCCCTTTGTAACCCATGCAAACACTATTGAGTTAACATCTTCCCAATGAACATGATCTTTCCTATTGCACATCCAGAACTTATTCCAATAATTGGCATAAACCTCGGCATCACTTGCATTTCTTCGTTTACTAACTGCGGCCCAATATTGTATCAAAACTTTCTTGTAGCTCTCAGATGACATGTTCACATCAATGTTACTTTGTGTTGTGCCTAGCCAAATTAGGTAGATTGGATCTGCTGGCCGAATAAGTACAAAATCTCCCTTCCTAACATCAACCATTGGTTGAAATACTTCCTTAGGCCTTTTACTAATTGGACCACAGTAGTGATCATCCAATTCTTCCATTCCCAAGAAGTCATCATCAAGATTCTCCTCTGAATTCTCTTTATCTATCCTTTGTGTTCTTGGCCAAAAATCTGCATATGAACCAACTTGTTCTACATTAGGCTTCTGAAGCTCTTGCATCATGGTTTTCCAATACTCGATCATAGGTTTGATGTACAACGTGAAAGCCACTTTTGGTCATTGGTCGTCTGACCATCTTTGCCAATATTTTGTGTAATCCTTAATTCCCTTTGAGTGGTCTTTAATGTACTCAAACATTGGTAACAAACATGGCTCCCCTCTTGGCAATATAGGCTTACCCTCAATATCCTTTTTCCATAGTTCAATGCCACCTTCTTTTGGCAGCCACTCAATTGATTTGGGTGGACCTTGTATTGCATGATTGGCACATTATCTTACATGAAGAACCAAAATTGTAGTGGCTTTGAGTGTCCTATTAAGGCATCCTCGCCATCACATACGTATCCATCAATGAAGGTCTTGAAGTCTGGAACTTGTGTAATCAAGAATGGTGTTGGAGCTTAAATTTGACATTGCTTGAAAATATACATCAAGTGTGGATAAATGTGAATGTTTGGCTTGTACTCAACCTTTCAGAGAATCTACTAAACATTGCATCAATATCCTCGTGTGCATGACCCACCATTAGAAAACCCAATTGTATCATTTTGAAAGCTCCTCTAGCAACCAACAAATAAAGGTATGCAAACAAGTAACGATTCTTGTTCTCAGATGCACAATTATCCAATTGCAACATTAGGTTCTCTGGTAGCCTTTTGAAATCACCGTGTTGTGTGTTGTTTTGTATTTCCTCAGATGTAGATGCAAGATCTGGGGGGTCAACAACTATATAAGAGCGTTTCCCAGAGCTTGAGGTATTATCGTGATCAAGAGCCACTCATGAGTTCAAGGCATTAAATAATGTGCTACTCAATCTTGGCATTCCATCATAAGCAAGGGCCCCATAGTCATGTCTATCACATCTCTCCAAGTTCCTTTCATGTCTATCACATCTCTCCAAGTTCCTTAAACACAAGGCAAGAGAACCAATTGTGAAATTTGGATCTGATGACCATAAGCCGATAGAAAAGTGCCCATAATGCCCTTGACCATGTCCATGAGTTATCATGCCTGTTAATGATATCGGTAGCTACATGGATTTATATGTTTCCTTTGAGCGCACCTTTAATCTAGGGATTGATGTTTTCTTCTGGTCTATCTTATCAAGTATAATGCATAAGTATTTTTGAGGATTCAACTGAGAGCTCAAACGCCATGCACAATATAAATTTCTGCAACTGAGCTGTTGTAACATGTGAAGTTTTCGGCGATGCATTAGCTTGTTTCTTTCCTCTTGGCACTTTATAGCTCCTAATTGTTCTTTGATTCCACTGCACATATCACATTTTGAAAACTCACTTGTCTTGGCAAGGCTCACATCCATAGACTCTGTATTCCAAATCCTATTGAAAGTAGACATGGACATCTCTTTTTGTTTCAAATGTTTCAATGTTAGATTCACCTCATTTAAAATGTCAACTTGTTTATACACATCTAGTGTAAGATTCCTCCCTTTGGCTTTTGAGGTGTGCAGGTGTAAGAACCTCCCCTTCTGGTCTTATAATTATTCCCTTCTCTGAAATAAAAGAAAGATTTTGTTTTACCCTACTTTGGCCTAGAGGGAGGTAATTCAAAATTGAGATATTTTTTGATAAAAGAAAGATCCTGTTTTACCCTATTTTGGCCTAGAGGGAGGTAATTCAAAATTGAGATATTTTTTGATATAAAATCCTCCTAGTGTCTAAAATGGTTTCCCTTGAAACAGAAATTCAAAAAGAACTTTCCAATGTGCAATTGAAATTAATTGAAAATAGGTAAAAAGGACCTTAGCCTAAGGGTCTAAATTTTTAGAAATTTTTGAATTATGCTCCAATTAAGGTGACCAATAAGATTAATCCAAATGTAGGGAGGAGATAAATTGAAGAATAAAGAAAATCTCCCAAAAATTAGTAAATACTCACATAAGATGAGAAGAGTTGACTAAGGACAAGGTTTATTACTTAAAAAAGAAGACATATTTAGAGGAAATGATGCATTTTTGACACCTCAGTGTGGGGAATTCTCCTCATGAAGGAAGCACCTATTTCACATGTGTGGAGGAGTTTTAAACTCATAAATAATAAGATATTTTCATCTCTCCTCTCTCCTGTTGCAATTAGATCCAAAAAGTAAGCTGAACTGACCTAAAATTGGTCAAAAATTGACCAAACTGATCTGGAAAGTTCTAGAATCAGTTTGCTTGGTTAGAGGCTCATTTTTTCCTTTAAATAGAAGCCTCCCCCTTTGTAAAAGGTTAATAGTGTTTATGCACTGTTACTCTACTCCCCCCCAAAGCCAAAAACATTGAATTCACTTGATAATTCAATTGTTTTTGACTCAATCCTCTACAAAGAATTGGTGGCCACTCTTGATCCAAGCAAGAGTAGAACCCTCAATCCCTCAAGCCAAAGGAAAGCTCACAAAACTCTATGTAAGTTAATAATTCTACTTTTTTTTAACTCTAATCTATGGTTTTCTGATTTCTTGCTTTTTTAATGTGAATATGGATGTTATGCCTTGATGAAAAGGCCACCCCCTTCTCTTCATTAAGAATTCAACCTTTCCTTATCCTAAAATGAGTAACAAATAAATTGATTTAAACTTTTCTTATTGTTTACTCTTTAGAAAGTGAAAAAATGAGTAGATTAAAGTGCTTTACTTCAACTTGGGATTAATTTAAAGTAATATTAGAATGTAAAATTTGAGAAATGGTCAGCCATACAAAGGAGGTTATGGTAAAATTTTCTTAAATTTTTTGAAAATAAATTTTATCTTTATGTTATTCTAAAAGAGTAATCCCCACCGTTTGTGCATCCTAAAAGAAAAATTTTTATTATAAAAGTGTTATTTTCATTAGATTTAATTTTTATGCATAGAAAGATGCATAAAAGATTTATTTTTATTTCAAAAGTGTTATTGTCATTAAAATTGAATTTATGCATAGAAAGATGCATAAAAGATTTATTTTTATTTCAAAAGTGTTATTCTCATTAAAATTGAATTTATGCATAGAAAGATGCATAAAAGATTTATTTTTATTTCAAGTGTTATTCTCATTAAAATTGATTTATGCATAGAAAGATGCATAAAAGATTTATTTTTATTTCAAAAGTGTTATTCTCATTAAAATTGAATTTATGCATAGAAAGATGCATAAAAGATTTATTTTTATTTCAAGTGTTATTCTCATTAAAATTGATTTATGCATAGAAAGATGCATAAAAAATTTATTTTTAATTCAAAAGTGTTGCTTTCATTAAAATTGAATTTATGCATAGAAAGACACATAAAAGATTTATTTTTATTTCAAAAGTGTTATTCTCATTAAAATTGATTTATGCATAGAAAGTTGCATAAAAGATTTATTTTTAATTCAAAAGTGTTGCTTTCATTAAAATTAAATTTATGCATAGAAAGATGCATAAAAGATTTATTTTTATTTCAAAAGTGTTATTCTCATTAAAATTGAATTTATGCATAGAAAGATGCATAAAAGATTTATTTTCATTTCAAAAGTGTTATCCTCATTAAAATTGATTTATGCATAGAAAGATGCATAAAAGATTTTTTTTATTTCAAAAGTGTTATTCTCATTAAAATTGAATTTATGCATAGAAAGATGCATAAAAGATTTATTTTTTATTTCAAAAGTGTTATTCTCACTAAAATTTATTTATGCATAGAAAGATGCAGAAAAGATTTATTTTTATTTCAAAAGTGTTGCTTTCATTAAAATTGAATTTATGCATAGAAAGATGCATAAAAGATTTATTTTTATTTCAAAAGTGTTATTTTCATTAAAATTGATTTTATGCATAGAAAGATGCATAAAGGATTTATTTTATTTCAAAAGTGTTATTTTCATTAAAATTGATTTTATGCATAGAAAGATGCATAAAGGATTTATTTTTATTTCAAAAGTGTTATATTCATTAAAATTGATTTTATGCATAAAAAGATGCATAAAGGATTTATTTTTATTTTAAAAGTATTATTTTCCTTAAATTTAAATTTATGTTTAAATAGATGCATTAAAGGATTTTTATAAAAGTGTTATTCCCACTGAAGTTGATTTTTATGCATAAATAGATGCGTAAAGAATCTTTAATTCAAAAATTAGAATTCTCTTAAATTCTATGTTTAAACTCTATGAATAGATGTGATGAGATAAGATGTGAATCAGATAGATGGGAATGAATGGATGGATGGATGTGATGTGAATAGAAGTGATGAGAATATGAGGTGAATAGATGTGATGAGAATAGATAGATGTGAATGAATGGATGGATGGATGTGATGAGAATAGATAGATGTGAATGAATGGATGGATGGATGTGATGAGAATAGCGGTGATGAGAATGTGAAGTGAATAGATGTGATGAGATAAGATGTGAATCAGATAGATGGGAATGAATGGATGGATGGATGTGATGTGAATAGAAGTGATGAGAATATGAGGTGAATAGAAGTGATGAGAATATGAGGTGAATAGATGTGAATAGAAGTGATGAGAATATGAGGTGAATAGATGTGATGAGATGTGATGTGAATTAGATAGATGTGAATGAATGGATGGATGGATGTGATGAGAATAGAGGTGAATAGATGTGAATGAATGGATGGATGGATGGATGTGATGAGAATAGAGGTGATGAGAATGTGAGGTGAATAGATGTGATGTGATGAGATGAGATAAGATGTGAATCAGATAGATGGGAATGAATGGATGGATGGATGTAATGTGAATAGAAGTGATGAGAATATGAGGTGAATATATGTGATGAGATGTGATGTGAATTAGGTAGATGTGAATGAATGGATGGATGGATGTGATGAGAATAGAGGTGATGAGAATGTGAGGTGAATAGATGTGATGAGATAAGATGTGAATCAGATAGATAGGAATGAATGGATGGATGGATGTGATGTGAATAGAAGTGATGAGAATATGAGGTGAATAGATGTGATGAGATGCGATGTGAATTAGTTAGATGTGAATGAATGGATGGATGGATGTGATGTGAATAGAGGTGATGATAATGTGAGGTGAATAGATGTGATGAGATAAGATGTGAATCAGATAAATGAGAATGAAAGGATGAGATGTGATGTCATGTGAATCAGAATGTAAATGAATGATATGGGATGTGAGTGAATGTATGTGATAATAATGGATGTGAATGTGTATGTGAAGAATGGATGTGAATGAGTATGTGAAAGAATGGATATGGATGTATGTGAAAGAATGGATATAGATGTGTATGTGAAGGAATGTGATGTGATGTAAAGAGATGAGATGTGACATGAATATATGTGTATGTGAAGTGATAGATATGAATGTATGGATAGATGTGGGTAGTCGTACATGTGAACGATTGGATGGATGTGGATGAATGAGATGAGATGTGTATGAATGAGATATGATACACCAATGAAGGAATGATTGGAAATAAGGATTCAACCGGAGATTTTGAGGATTATGTGATCAATGACACAATGGTTTCATTAAATGATTGTTTTTAAAGATAGCTGATTCTGTGAAAAAGGCAATTTCATATTGGGTGTGTAAGTGGTATGACTAGTTTTAAGTTTGCATGAATATCCGGCTAGGGGGCCTGGGAACTCTTTTTCCTGGTACCCGGGACAAAACCTAACTAAATTCTTAATTGGATCCCATCGCTACAGTGGCGGCTGGCTAACCCACAAGACTGGATGGGGTTAGGTTGGACTGATAGATCCCTAATTTGAGACTCAATTCTGTTATGGTACGATAGATGAAGTAAAGCCTGGACAAAAAATTTTCTATGGAAAAGAATCAATGGCTGTGCCTCTCAATGAGGAAAAAAGCATTGGTCTCTATGATCCAAGTGCAATCTTTTCCCTGATCTGACTATGGGACTTATGAGTTCGGTCAGATCAGTTTAGTTAGTAAAAGCTTTTGACTACGTTAGAGAAAATTTATCCTAGAGGAATTGCCCGTACTTTCTGGTGTGCCTCTCAATGAGGAAAAAAACGTTGGTCTCTATGATCCAAGTGCAATCTTTTCCCTGATCTGACTATGGGACTTATGGATTCGGTTAGATCAGTTCAGTTAGTTAAAGCTTTTGACTACGTTAGAGAAAATTTATCCTGGAGAAATTTCCCGTGCTTTCCGGGCAAGGGAAGTTTTTTCGGGTTCGGTTTTGGAAGAACCGATGGATTAGTCTCTTGTTCAGATATCCGTGGGGGAGGCCCTGAGTGTAGGACCCTGCCCCGCGTAAGAAGTGCTACTTCCGCTACTAGCACCCTTGAATTTGTTGCGCGGTGGGGATAGGGATCTTACAGCTGGAATAACTAATTGGGTCTGAAAGATCCCTTCCCCCTCCACACAACGAATTCTAGGGTTCTAGCAGCAGAAGTAGCACTTCTTGCACAGGGCAGAGCCTCTCACTCGGGGCCTCACCCACGGATATCTAGACAAGAGACTAATCCCTCGGTTCTTCCAAATCCAAACCCGAAAAAACTTCCCTCGCCCAGAAAGCGCGGGCCATGATATTTTTATTCTAACGTAGTCAAGAGCCTTAACTAGCCAAACTGATCCAAGCGAGCCAGTAAGTCACATGGTCAGATCAAGGAAAAGACTTGCACTTGGATCATAGAGACCAACGCTTTTTTCTTCATCAAGAGGCACAGCTGTTGATTCTTTTCCATAGAATAAAGACTATCCGGGATTTAATTCATCTATCACACCATAACAGAATTGAGTCTTATTTTAGGGATCCATCGTCTAACCCCGTCCACTCCCATGGGTTAGCCAACCGTCCAATCACTATAGTGATAGTGATAGGATCCATTTAGAAATTTGGTTATATTTTGTCCCGGGTACCAGGGAAAAGAGTTCCCAGGCCCCCTAGCCGGTGCTTCATGCAAACTTCAAGATAGTCACACCACTTACATACCCAATATGAAATTGCCTGTTTCAGATTCAGCTATCTTTAAAACAATATTTTAATGAAACCATAGTATCACTGATCATAATCCTCCAAAATATCTCGTTGAATTCTAATTTCAAATCATTCCTTCATCGGTGTACCTATGGCATCATTTGCAACCAGAACGCTCACCACTTATCCACTCAGGGGCCTTTTCAATAGTTCCTAGCTCATAGTACCTGGAAATATATTCACTTATAAAAATCCAGATGGACTCTCTGTTGAAGATTAGCAAGATCAACCAACAGATCCATATAAAAGAGCCATGGACTCATCCGTTGAGGACCAGCAAGATCAATCAACTAGATCCATGCCCGAGTTCAAAAAACAACTCTAACACCTTGTTCCATTTTCTTCCTCGCACGCGTGGGTATCTTTGACGACCCAGAGCCCGAGCACCGGTATGGTCAGCACCCTCTTGGATCCTTCGCAGGTAACCTATCACTTCACGGTATCGGAAGCTCACCATAATTTAAATCGAACTGAGACTAGTCAAGACCTCGGTCGTGACCTTGCTATGCGAGACGTCCTTCAAACCCTAATATTCTTCCATGCTGGACAAATAGCCATGTTGATATTGTAATTATAATTATCATTATTGTCCACGGTAGCATGATATTGCACTCCGGCACCAGTTGATGCAGCAGCAGCGCCTGATGATCCGTTCGGCCACAACCTGCACTTCTGTTGATCATTAGCGTGGGTGTTCAGATTTATTGTTGTTGCGGGGCGAAAGGTATGATTAATATTAGTATTGTTGCTCTCTGATTAAAGTTCTATCTCTTTCTGATTAATATTAGTATTGTTGCTCTCTGATTAAAGTTGTATCTCTTTCTCTCTTCTTCTTCCTCTTCTTCTTCTTCTTTTTCCCTTCTCTCTTCTTCTTCTTCTTCTTCTTCCCCCCTCTTCTTCTTTTTCTTCTCTCTTTTTCTCTCCTCCTCTTCTTCTTCCCCCCTCTTCTCTCTTTTTCTCTCCTCCTCTTCTTCTTCTTCTTTCTCCTCCTCCTTTTCATCTCCTTCTCCCTCTTCTTCATCTTAATCCTTTTTTTCTATAAACCCTAAATTTTAAAAAAAAAACAAAAGACAATATTTTTTTTCTTTCTTCTTCTCTCTTTCTCTCCTCTTCTTTTCTTCTTCTTCTTCCTTTGCTTCTCTTAATCTAGTTGGACAAAACAAAGCTATTTAAACTATTTTTCTAATCTTCTAATAAAAATATTAAACATTATGTACTTATTAATCTAACTAGCATGCTTCTTAATTAAAAAAGGCATAATTTTATTTCAAAACTTAATTAACAATCTAAATACATAATCTTAGTTATACTTACAAAACCCTATTTCAAAGCCTAGAGTAAATACATAACTTTTTTATTTAATTTGAAAAAAATTAAGAATCATGGATACACAAATAAAAAAATCTTACCTGTTAATATGTTGAAACCTTGTTTTATAACCAAGTAGATGAATAAAAATATTGTTTTTCTATTCGGCCCTTTGGTATAATCCTTGCAGGTGAAGGGGTTGTCGTTTCATGTTTGAAATTTTGGGGGGAAGATTCAAATTTTAAATTTTTGGAGGGAAAGTTTTGAATTTGAATTTTTTTATAGAAAAAAGGCATAAATAATAAGTTGGGAGATTTGGACTTGAGTCCAAATCTCCATGTGAGGCTTGGAGATTTGGACTCAAGTCTAAATCTCCTTCCAAATGCTATAGATTTGGACTTGAGTCCAAATCTTCCCATGAGGCTTCATATTTGGACTTGGGTCCAAATCTCCCTACAATGTCTGTGTACATTTGTACTATTGTCCAAATCTTCAGTGAGGATTAAAAGATTTGGACTTGACTCCAAATGTCCCTCTAAGACTTGGAGATTTAGACTCTAGTCCAAATCACCTTTCGATGCCTAAAGATTTGGACTTGAATCCAAATCTTCCCATCATGCTTAAGAACTAGACTTGGGTCATAATAGATTTGGATATGATAGGGATTTGGACTCAACTCCAAATATCCTTCCAATTTCTATAAACTGGTACTTAAGTCCAAATAACCTTCCAATTTATATAGATTTGGACTTAAGTCCAAATCTCTCTATCTTCCCTAAAGATTTGGACTTGAGTCTAAATCTTCCCGTGAGACTTAAAGATTTTGATGTAAGGCCTACTCTTCCTTTAATGCCTAGGCATTGCTGGGAGATTTGGACTTGAGTACCAATCTCTTGCGATGTTGGGAGATTGGGACTCAAGTCCAAATCTCCCAACAATGCCTATAGATTTGGACTGGAGTCCAAATCTTCCCATAAGGCTTTCCCTAAAGATTTGGAGTTGAGTCCAAATCTTCTCCAATCCCTTTAGATTTGGATTCCCTTCACTTAGAGATTTGAACTTGATTCCAAATCCTCTCCTGGCCCTATATATTTTGATTCCATTCACTTAGAGATTTAGACTCAAGTCCAAATCTTCTTGTGTGGCTAGGAGATTTGGACTTAAGTCCAAATCTACCTATGAGGCAAAGACATTTGGATGCAAGTCCAAATCTTCTTGTGTGGCTAGGAGATTTGGACTTAAGTCCAAATCTACCTGTGAGGCAAAGACATTTGGACGCAAGTCCAAATCTCCCCATGAGGCAAAGACATTTGGACTCAAGTCCAAATCTTCCTATGAGGCTAGGAGATTTGGACTCAAGTCTAAATCTCCCTGTGAGGCAAAGAGATTTGGACTCAAAGTCCAAATCTCCATGTGAGGCGAGAAGATACTCAAGTCCAAATCTCCTCCTATGACTGTGTACTAAAGTTGAAATCTCCCCATCTGCTTTCTCAGTTCATATAGATTTGGATTCCCTTCAATTAGATATTTGGACTCAAGTCTAAATCTCCTAGGAGATTTGAACTCAAGTCCGGACTCAAGTCCAAATATCCATTCAATGTCTATAGATTTGGACTTCCATCCAAATCTCTTGAAGATTTGTACTTGAGTCCAAATCTCTTAGCATTGTCGTAGGAAGATCTAGGATCTAACTCCTATAGGTCAATGTACACATACTTCTTGCTAATGAGAATATAATTATGTATGTACTTACTATCTTACTATCTTTTATTGATATTGACAAGCCTCAAACATGACTAAGAGGACATCTGACTCAAACAAGAATCCAATTTTATGATGGAGTTACTGATGATAGTTCTTGGGATTGGTACTTGGATTTTCATAATAAAGATGAAAAATGAATGCAAAAATCCAACACTTTTTGTGCTTAATCCTAACACTGAAACCTACAAAGGTGAAGGGTCTGTGATTGGTACTTGGATTTTCATAATAAAGATGAAAAATGAATGCAAAAATCCAACACTTTTTGTGCTTAATCCTAACACTGAAACCTACAAAGGTGAAGGGTCTGTGATTGGATTACAAGAAGGATCCGTTGGAGAGCAAGGTGTACCATGTGTCCATGTGGATGTGGGTAAAGATAAGGTTTTTTTGCTTCATCCTAGTTCTTATGAGATGACACACAAATGAAGGCAAACAACACCTACAGTATGTCATCATTAGGATGGAATGTGGATAATGATTGTGAGGAAGCTCCAATCTAGCAAATAATTGATTCTTATGCTAAAGTGAATGCAAAGCTTAAGCCCTGATGCTCATTCAAGAGATTCACCCAACCCAACAAAGAAACCACGGCGGATAGGAGGACAAGAAATATATTCTGGTGCCAAAGGAGGTGGTGTTGAAGGAGGATCTCGGTCAAGCACATCCATGCCAAGAACTAGTTCTAACACTGCATTGTCTATCAACTTTGATCAAACAAAGAAAAAACTATCTTCTAAGAGTAGTGCTGGTAGATCAAGCTTGGTAGGGTATGATAAATACTACTTCATGGGATCAAAAGAAAAACTCCACATCCCTGTGGTTAACTGTTTCTTCCAAGCACCTGCACAATATGTATATAGAAGGCTAAACATAGAGCATGTGAAGAAGCTGGCTTTGGATTTTGGCATCAATTCTTGATCTCCAGCTTCTTGTACAGATCTTATGCCCTTTCATAAAGTTGATGGCAAATGCATACCCTTGGAGAATGTACTCACGGAAAAGATAGAGACATATTAGTATTGGATACTTTCTGGTCAACATTCTATCTTTGTTGCAAAGGTGTTTATCAGTAACCCAGATCTAGCCATGGAGGAACGAAAAAGTTACTACAAGACCAGGGAATCAAGGATTATTATAAATTGTCCACCTAAAGAATGTGTTGAAATATCATTGATGCCAAACTTGGAATCACAGAACATTATGAGGCAATCAGCCTATATAGATATTCTAAAACAAGTAAGAGATAAATGGATAGCTTTTGAAATACCACCAAGAGCACAACAAGGCTTGGCACGCAAAGGGGAGTCCAACGAGCACAATGGGATGTAAGTTCACTACTTTTTTTTAACTCAAGTTTAAGAATCCCCTTCTGGCTTGAAGATTTAAACTTAAGTCCAAATCTCACTTCAAAGTCTCTCTAGATTTGGACATAAGTTCAAATCTTCCTTTAATCCCCTTAAATTTACCAAATTTTCCTTCGCTAAAAGATTTGAACTCAAGTCCAAATCTCCTTCCACCAATGCCTATAGACTTGGACTTGAATATAAATCTCTCTAATCATAAGAGATTTAAACTTGAGTCCAAATCTACATGGATTGAAATAAGATTTAGACTTGAGTCCAAATCTCTCGGAATTGAAGAAAGATTTGGACTTAAGTCCAAATCTTCTACAAAATAGTTTGTAAACAATCAATATTCATGTAATAGTATGGTATTTTTGTAACAGAGATTCTTGGAGACTAGAAAGGTGGCTTTTGGTGATGTCTTTGCTACAAAGGACTCACACATGATCACATCTACTGATGATGTGTTCAAAAATTGGATCATCATAATAGAGGCCTACATGAAAGGAGACCTTCCCTCACAAAGAAGTCTAAGTGGCGCTCGAATTAAGGGTGGGAGGCAACCAACTGTCACAATGTTTCGATGCTTACAAGGGTTGGGTTGTGAGATCCCACTGCCCCTTCTGTGCACCAAATTCCCAGATGGTAGCAGCGGAAGTAACTTCCTCTTGCGCAGGGTAGGGTTCCTCACTTGGGGCCTCGCCCTCGAATGTCCGGGCATGAGACTAAGCTGGTGGTCATTCCAAAAACCGAAACCGGGAAAGTTTCCCACGCCCGAAAAATGGGGACGACTCCACCATTTATATTTTCTTAACGAATTTTTCTAACGAGGTCAAGATACTGAACTAACCTTTATCTGAATAAACCAGATAGAAGGGAAACTATTACAGACTTAACTTGAAGGGATCAACGCTTTTTTCCTAAATGAATCAGGCACAGCCATTGATCTATTCATTTGAGAAGTCTTCAGGCTTTTAATTAACTACTCGAGTTCTAAGCATAATCCTATTAATCAATTTTATTATTAAAACTCTACTGATTCTAGCCTATCCGGCCCATGGGTTAGCCACCGCCCAACCACTGGAATAGTAGAACCAGACAAGTACTCCCCCACCCATAATTAAAAGCCTTTTCTCAACTTTTGCTTTAGAATATAAATACTCACACACTCCTCTTTAAACTTTAATTTTAAAAAAAACAATCCATTGAACAATTACTGGTTACAGATGTCATAACTCATAATTTCCATTCAATCCTTGATTTTCACAAAACATTATCACTCTGGACTCTCCGTTGAGACCAGCGGGTCAGCAACGAGATCCAGTAATAGATTACAATAATTTTCTCGTCATCATTCATATATATATCTTCCATGACATACGCATGGGTGTCCTAAGCATCGCGAGCCCGTGCATCGCCTGGTCAGAACCCTCCAGGATCCTCCTTAGGTGTCCTGGCACTTCACTCAGGGGGAGACCGCTTCGTCGGCCCTCGTCCATCGTATCGGAAGCACACCATTTTACACCATACCTAGGCTGGTCAAGACCTGGGCAAGTTTTTGCCGCATGAGCTGTCCTTTGAACACTCCCCGCCTAGCTGTTGCAACCAAACTTCCCTTAGAAAAACACATATACCAAATGCTCCCTCCAGCATTCTGGCGTAAGACAGTCCTTTAAGAAAACAGGGTTTCTATGTAAGTTTTCAAATTTGATTTTCTTTTGAATACAATGAGTATATCTTAATTCTGTATCCCAAGATCACAGGTCTGGATTCCCAAGCAGAATTCCTCGAATTCTGAATTCTTGATCCTTAGATCAAAATCAAAGGTCTCAACTTAGTTTCAGATTCGGTGGGTGATTTGAGTGTAGTTTACTGAACTGGTCACATCGTCATTTCCTGAAACTGACAAAGGAGTTACGTCTTGGTCATAGTCTGATTCAGGGTTTGAGTTTGGAAAGGTTCTCCCTGAAGGACTATCTTTCTCGAAGGGTAATATTTCACTCACTGAAGGCGGGTCTAAGAGTTGGCAAAACCCACCGGTAGGCGGGTCATGCCAATTACTACTTTACTGAACTTCATTCATTGAGTATTTTGCTTAACTGAATTCAAAACTAGTCACGAATTCCTACGAGGAATAAATTAATCATTTATCTAAATTTTTGACTTCAATAGTTTTTCTGAATTTTCTCATTACCATCCTAGAGAATATGAAACGGTATAATTTTCCTTCACTGAGTATTTACTTGTTCATTTTTCCAATATTCATGGGATTTAAACATAAGATTAAAGAGAACTCTTGTTTTGATATAAAAATTTTGTATGCATCTATTTATGCATAAAATCCAACTTCTAAAGAAATAACACTTTTATATATTAAAAAATTCTTTTATGCATAAAAATCAATATTAGTGAAAGTAACACTTTTACAATAAAAAGTTTCTTTTATGCATCTATTTATGCATAAAAATCCATTTTGATGAAAGTAACACTTTTATAATAAAAATATTCTTTTATGCATCTATTTATGCATAAAAATCAATATTGATGAAAATAATACTTTTATAATAAAAATATTCTTTTATGCATCTATTTATGCATAAAAATCCATTTTGATGAAAGTAACACTTTTATAATAAAAAATATTCTTTTATGCATAAAAATCCATTTCGATGAAACTAACACTTTTATAAAAAATATTCTTTTATGCATCTATTTATGCATAAAAATCAATATTGATGAAAGTAACACTTTTATAATAAAAATATTCTTTTATGCATCTATTTATGTATAAAAATCTATTTTGATGAAA
The DNA here is from genome assembly GCF_041138505.1 of Cibotium barometz. NCBI lineage: Eukaryota > Viridiplantae > Streptophyta > Polypodiopsida > Cyatheales > Cibotiaceae > Cibotium > Cibotium barometz. Next base: position 14,604,248 of record NC_141063.1, read on the forward strand.
GTAACACTTTTATAATAAAAAATATTCTTTTATGCAGAAAAAATCCATTTTGATGAAACTAACACTTTTATAATAAAAAATATTCTTTTATGCATCTTTCTATGCATAGAATTTATATCTAATGAAAATCACTTTTTTATAATAATAAAAATAACCAATAGGCATCTTTCTATGCATAGAATTTATATCTAATGAAAATCACTCTTTTATAATTAAAAAAATAACCAATATGCATCTTTCTATACATAGAATTTATATCTAATGAAAAACACTCTTTTATAATTAAAAAAATAACCAATATGCATCTTTCTATGCATAGAATTTATATCTAATGAAAATCACTCTTTTATAATAATAAAAAAATAATCAATATTCATCTTTCTATGCATAGAATTTATATCTAAAAGAAATAACACTTTTATAATAAAAATATTTCTACTATGCATTTTTCTATGCCTAGAATGAAAATAACACTTTTAGAATACACAAATGGTGGGGATTACTCTTTTTGAATGATAAAAGATAAAATTTATTTCACCAAATTTTAAAAAATTTTGCCATAATCTCCTTTGTATGGCTGACCATTTTTTAATTTTTTCTATCTTAAAATTACTTAAAAATTATCCCCAAATGATTTTAAGCACTCTAAACTAATCAAATTTCACTTTTAAAAAAGAAACAATATGAAAAGTTTAATTCCAACTATTAGATGACTTAACTAGGATAAAGAAGGGCTAATTTTAAGAATGAGAGAGGAGGAAAGCCTTTCCAACAAGGCATAGCATCCATTTATCATTTCAAACAAAACAAAAATTAGAAAACTATTAAAAGAATAAAGAAAAATATAAGATTTCTAACTTACATGAATTCTAGGAGCTTTCCTTTGGCTTAATAGTTTGAGGGATCTACTCTTGTTTGCAACAAGAGTGGCCACCAGATCTTTAAAAGAGGGAATGGTCAAAACTAGTGAATTATTAAGAAATTCACAGTTCTTGGCTCTTGGGAGGAGTAGAGTAACAGTGCATAAAACACTATTAAGCTTCAACAAAGGGGGAGGCTTCAATTTATAGGAAAAAGTGAGCTCCTAACCAAGCAAACTGATTCTCGAATATTCCAGATCAGTTTGGTCAATTTTTGACCATTTTTAGGTCAGTTTAGCTTACTTTGGCACTTGGCAGACCATCGAAACAGAATATTCTTCTTGAGAAGATTTGTCGGGGGGGGAAGCTATGAGAGCATACTTTGGTATAAAAATCCTATACGAACCAATCAATCCCAAGAATCCTCTAACTTCTTTCACTATCTTGGGTTCAGGCCAATCCATGTCTGCTTGGACTTTTGCGAAATCTGGAGAAATTCCATCTTTTGATACCAGAAAGCCCAAGTATTCAACATGGTCGGCAGAGAAAGTGCATTTGCTCTTTTTTGCAAAGAGTTGGTGCTTCCTTAGAATCTCAAGAACTTTTCTGACATGAGCTTCATGGTCAGCTGCATTCTTTGAGTAAATCAGAATATCATCAAAGAAAACAAGAACAAAATCATCCAAGTATTCTCTGAGAATGTCCTGCATTAAGCGATTGAATGTAGCTGGGGCATTTGTCAATCCAAACGACATGACAGTGAATTCATAATGCCCATACTGAGTATTGATGGTTGCCTTCGGGATATCTTGCTCATTAATCCTCCTGATCTGATAATACCCTGATTTGAGATCTATCTTTGTGAAGATCTGGGCTCTACTTAGCCTGTCCAGAAGCTCATCTATTCTGGGGATAGGATACTTATTCTTAACTGTCAACTGATTTGAGACCTCTGTAGTCCACACAGAGTCTTAGTGTTCCATCTTTCTTTTTCTGAAAGAGAACTGGCGCACTCCAAGGTGAAACACTGGGTCTTACAAACCCTTATCCAACAGCTATCTAAGCTGTTCCTTGAGTTAGATGGCTTCAGGATCTGGCATTTTGTACGTGCACAAGGCTACTGCCTGAGCTCCGGCGGGGGTCAATTCTATCACATGATCTACTTCTCGAACTGGGGCTCTGCTGGAATAAATCATCATAATCACTTAACCATTTAGATTCTTTAGCTTTTAACTTTGAGCCTACTGGATTCATTTTGACAAGATAAATGCGCTGCTTCTTTCTAAGTCCTTTTAGTAACTTAGAAGCTTTTACTAGCTGCAGACTTGGGGATCCTGAAATTTCGGTTTCTTGAACCTTGTTTCCGTGAAGGTCACAGAAGGAAATGGTATACTCTAATTTAAAAAACTATGAATTATATTATAAAAACAAGGTACATAAAGCTTCTTATAAAATATAATAATCTATTATTATATTAATACATCACTTATTTATTTATTAGAAAACTCCATATTTATATTAAATAAATATTCTTTTATCTTATTCAATAATATATATATATACTTAAATTATTTTTTTATTTTATTTTTTATTAAAAAATAATAAAATTTTATTTTTTAAATTTCATATTGAGTTTTTTTTCATGCATGAAATAAAATCAACCATTAGGTAGTTAAATTAATAAAATATTATTTTAATACTATATAAATATTTTTAAAATAAGGTTGTATGTATGCATGGAGCCATGAGAGAAAGAGGTGATGATGTGGCATCACGCATGCCACGTGGTAACTTGAATGCCACATGGCAAGTCGAGTGCCACGTGGTACCATGTGAGCTGACATGTCAATTTCACATGAGATGCATGGGTTGACATGTACATGGATGATGTGGACATGTGTATGACATGGGCTCAGTTGATGTGGTATGCCATGTCAACATATGTGAGGTGGTATATGCAAATGTGGAAAAATGTAAGATACCACCCATCCCATCACCAAGGATAGGGAGGTACCTCACTAAGTAAGATCAATCCCAACCCATTATGAGAGATATCTCATGGATGCCTCTTCTGGGACGATCTAATTTATAGTGATCTCCACACATTTGGAAGTCCTACCTAATATGTCAAAAGATTTCATTTCGATTTCTAGTCTCTTGTAAGGAAACACTTGACTCATCAGGTCCACCCAACCACCCACCCAACCACCCACTTCCAAGTGACTAGAACTATTCATCTATGAGGTTTACCTATGTTACTAAGCACATTGTTTTCACTGATACAAGTTACATTTGTTTGTTCTTGTGCACAGATTTGTTTATCTCTTAATGAATACATTCTTTTCCAATCAAGTCACTCCACATAAATTCATTATAAGAACACCTATAATTTCAAATCCTCGGCATCTCGAGTTTCATCCATCTCCAATCCCTCGTCTCACCAAGTCACAAAAAAGTCTAGAGCTTACAATCGTCATGGCAAAAAATCACTCGCATAGTAGAATGATAAGTGTGCCCTTCACCCTCTTCTTGCTCTATGGAAGACCTTTCTAGCTCAGGCTTGTTAATAGAAAGAACCCTCGCCCCACCCCATGGTGGATTACCGAACGAAGACGGATGCCCCGATCTCTAAGTACTTCTAGAGTCGATTTCCCTAGGTGGGGAGTACTTGGTTGCCCCAGACCGATTACTATCACATTAGAATGATTGCCCCAAATTGATCTCATCAAAGTTTACAAATTCATCATCATCATCATTCACACTTTGAGACCATGCTTGTTAACATGAAAAATAAATAACTCCATATAAGACAATCACCTTTCTATAAGAGTAATCATTTCTCTACAATAAACAATCCTAATTTGTAACCAATGGCTAACAATTAAGATCTTCTCCTAGTACTCAAGATAACAATGGTGTTCTCAAACCAAATCCTAGGCCTTGGGAAATAACATAGGCCTAGGTACAAATTAATCCTTGGAAGGAATTACTATAAGACAAGCTAACTATGGACAATCTGGTCATAACCCAAGATAATTAGCAAGTGTGAAAATCACATTTTTGTATCATTCCATCAATCAGCTCAAGTCCTCATCAACAAAACCAGTTTAAACTATAATCCCAAGTAGTAAACTAAAAAGATTTTGAGTTAAAATTAACTTACTTGCAGTTCTGAATAGAAACGAGGAGAGAATGAAGATGGCTAACTTGAATACAAGTAGTTGTGGATAATCTACATTCACATTGTATGTTACCTGGGTGTAACCTACTTGTTTCCTCGTCTTTTCACATCACCCCATCTGGTACTTGCACATTGGCAATGTCAATTCTCCTTTTCTTAGTCCTCCTACCCTTAACAACAGTCTCACCATAAATTTACATCAAACAATAGTCCTCAACAGTTGGATACGACCACCTCCAGTCTGGTTCCACTTATGGGTGATCGAGGCACTCGTTTCCTCATCTTGTTCAATCCCGTCGTCATGCACTATGCGAATTCTTCTAAGTCTTGGTCTCAGCCCAATTATCTAGATAATGAACGCGAGTGGAAAGGTTGCGTGCATGTTTTATTGTTTGTTGATGCTCTCAAATCTCCTTGACAATAGGTTCAAAACAAAAGAGAGAGAGAGAGAGAGAGCCAGATATTCCATGCAGGTTTGTTTCTACAGAGACTCGTTCAAAGCAAACAAGAGAGAGTCGAAGCGAGCAAGAAAACGAAAGAGAGTGGAAAGAGGGGAGGGACACCATAGAGAAGAGAGGGGTGTGTGAAGAGGTTGATGGGAGGGTGAGTGAAGGAGAGGGAGAGAAAGCGCATGAGAGGGGGAGAGAGTGAGAGAGGGAACCTGAAGAGGGTTGGCGAGGGAGATGTTGTTGAGGAAGGGAGGGTGAGTGAGAGAGAAAGCAGAAGAGTTTGGAAGAGGTTCACTACAGGGGTTGGCAAACAACTGATTAAATGGGGGAAGCTGGAGAGGGGGTTGACACGAGAAGGGGAGTGAGAGGGTCGGTGGCGAGGAGATGATAAAATCCCTACAGAAAGGGGGTTGAGGGATGGCAAGGTGGCTAGTGAGAAGTCGTAGAGAGCAGGGGTTGAGAGCTGGCATGCGAAGAGAGGCAGGCCAAAGAGAGAGGAGGGTCCAGTGCTGCCAGGGAGAGAGTGCTAGCCGCCGCCTCTATTTTTTACTATTATTAGTTTCAAATATGTATATATATAAGGGAAGGTTCTCATGTATGAGAAAATCTGGGATTTTACAAATTACTTTTTTAAAATTTCATTTATGAACTAAAATCAACCATTAAGTAGTTAGATTAATAAAATATCATTTTAATACTATATAAATATTTTTAAAATAAGGTTGTATGTATGCATGGAGCCATGGGAGAAGGAGGTGATGATGTGGCATCACGCATGCCATGTGGAAACTTGAGGTCCACGTGGTACCATGTGAGTTTACATGGCTTCAAGAGATTAATTTAGTGGAAGGAAGCAAACTTATACACCATGAAATAATCATTAGACCACCAATGGATTGATGATGGAGGTGTGGAGGGACAATCACTCCTATGGCTAAACTAGAAAATGGGTAAAGATGCAATTAAACGTTGGATCTAGGTTCAAGTGCTATGGCTAATAACTAGAAATTGTTAACTTGGCGTAAAGATGCATATAGGCATTGTTGGGTTCAAGTGGAATCAGAATTAATAAAATAGACATTGTTGGGTTCAAGTGGAATTAGAATTAATAAAATAGACATTGTTGGGTTCAAGTGGAATCAGAATTAATAAAATAGAGGATTAGGTATGGACATAGCAAGTGCCTTTCATGGTTTTTATTCTACACTTTTTTATGTGTGAGGGAGGTAGAGGTCCTAAAGATTGCGGTAGCACATTGTAGTAGCACTATGCTGCTATCCCTACAAGTCTTAATAATTAGAGAAACCAATGTTAATTCAAGAAATTAAAGGAACGTTGCTTAAGATGAAACTAGATAAGTCTTCAAGTTTAGATAGACTAACAACTGAGTAGTTCATTCGGGGGAGAAGGGATGTTGTCATAATTGACTGATGGTACATATTAGGATCAAAGCACACTAAATTGGACCTAAAAGTTGTGTCCAAAATATGTTTACTTAATAGCATAGAAATGCAAATAATTTAATTTTAACTACTTTATAACTAACACTACCACTGACTCTTTTTGAACATTAACTATCAAGAGTAATGTCACTAATTGGATTTTAGTTACTCCTCTACTATGTGAGATCCCTCTGTCCCCTCCGCGCACTGGACTCCCAGTAGCTGACGTGGAAGCAGCCCCCTCATGCGCGGGGCAGGGTTTCTCACTCGGGGCCTCACCCATGAATGTCCGAGCACAAGACTAGGCTGGTGGTCACTCCGAAAGCCGAAATCGGAAAAATTTTCCATGCCCGGAAAGCGGGGACGATTCCACCTTTTTGAATTTTCTTAATGAATTTTTCTAACGAGATCAATTATAAACTATCCTTCACCTGAATAAACCAGATAGAAGGAAACTATCACTGATATAATTTGATCATCTGAGTAATTTCAATGCTTTTTTCCTAATCAAGATAGCCGTTGATCCACTCAATTGAGAAATTTATCAGGGAATTAACTAGCTACTCGAATCCTAGCGTAATCCTAAGATTTTTTAATTTGATTATTAAAACTCCACTGATTCCAGCCTAACCCCATCCGGCCCATGGGTTTGCCACCACCCTGCCAACTGGAATCAGTAGAACCAAACAAGTACTCACCCACCCATAATTGAAATGCCTTTCTTAACTTTAGCTTTAGAAAACAGATACGCACACACTCCTCTTTAAAACTTTAATATAAAAAAATAACCCATTGACAAAACAGATATGATCACAGATTTCATAATTCAAAATTTCCATTCAATCCCTTGTTTCAAAAAAACAGTACCACTTTGGACTCTCCGTTGGCACCAGCTAGTCAACGAGATCCAGTAATAGATTACAATAACCACTTCGTCTCAACATACATATATATATCTTTCACGACATACGCATGGGTGTCCTAAGCACCGCGAGCCCGTGCATCGCGTCAGAACCCTCTAGGATCCTCCTTAGGTGTCCTGGCACTTCACTCAGGGACCGCTTCGTCGGCCCTCGCCCATCGTACCGGAAGCACACCATTTTTCAACATACCCATGCTGGTCAAGACCTGGGCAGGTTTTTGCCGTATGAGCTGTCCCTCGAACACTCCCTGCCAGCTGTTGCAACCGAACTTCCCTTAGTTAAACACATATGCCAAATGCTCCCTCCCAGTATTCTGGCATAAGACAGTCCTTTAAGAAAACAAGGTTTCTATGCAAGTTTTCAGTTTTGATTTTGTTTGAATACCATGAATAAATCTTAAATCCGTATCCCAATACTTCTAGATCCAGGTCTGAATTCAGACAGAATTCCTCAAATTCTGTTAACTTGATCCTCAGATCAAAATCAAAAGTCTTAACTTAGTTTTGGATTCGGTGGGTGTTTTGAGTGCATTTTTCTTGAACTGGGTACATCGTCATTGATTAAAACTGACGGAGGAATTAGGTCTTGGTCAATAGTCTAAATCAAAGTTTTGGGTCTGGAAAGGTTCTTCCTAAACTATCTTTCTTGAAAGGTAAAATTTCAATTTCTCTTTTTCTAAATTTCGTTCATTGAATATTTGCTTATAGATTTCTAAACTAAAGATGAATTCCTATGAGGAATAAAATAATCATTTATCTCGATCTCCGACTTCGATAGTTTATTTGAATTTTCTCGTTACCATCTTAGTGAATATGAAACGGTAGAATTTCCTCTCACAGATTATCTACTTATTTATTTTTCAAATTTTTGCGAAAATCAAACAGAGGATTAAAGAGAACCCTTATTTAAATATAAAAATTCTATATGCATCTATTTATGCATAAAAATTATTTATGATGAAAATCACACTTTTAATATAAAAGAATTTCTTTTATGCACCCATTTATGCATAAAAATCATTTATGATGAAAATCACACTTTTAATATAAAAGAATTTCTTTTATGCATCCATTTATGCATAAAAATCATTTATGATGAAAATCACGTTTTTAATATAAAAGAATTTCTTTTATGCATCCATTTATGCAAAAAAAAATCATTTATGATGAAAATCACACTTTTAATATGAAAGAATTTCTTTTATGCACCCATTTATGCATAAAAATCATTTATGATGAAAATCACACTTTTAATATAAAAGAATTTCTTTTATGCATCCATTTATGCATAAAAATCATTTATGATGAAAATCACACTTTTAATATAAAAGAATTTCTTTTATGCATCCATTTATGCATAAAAATCATTTATGATGAACATCACACTTTTAATATAAAAAAATAATCTTTTATGCATACAATCATTTAAGATGAAAATCACTCTTTTAATTAAAAAAATATCTTTTATGCATAAAAATCATTTATGATGAAAATCACACTTTTAATATTAAAAAATAATATTTTATGCATATGTTTATTCATACAAATCATTTATGATGAAAATCACTCTTTTAATTAAAAAATATCTTTTATGCATATATTTATGCATAAAAATCATTTATGATGAAAATCACACTTTTAATTAAAAAAATATCTTTTACGCATATATTTATGCATAAAAATCAATTATGATGAAAATAACACTTTTATAATCAAACTAAAAATTTCAATATGCTCCCTTCTATGCATAGAATTCAATTCTAAAGAAATTAATATTTTTTTAATAAAATATTTTTAGTATGCATTTTTCTATACCTAGGATGAAAAATAACACTTTAAGAATACATATAGGATGGGAATTACTCTTGTTAAAAGTAAAACTTATTTTTCACAATTTTAGAAAAATTTTGCCATAACCTCCTTTGTATGGCTGACCATTTTTCAATTTTTAACTCTCTAAAATTAGTTAGAAGTTCACCAAGAGTATTTAAATCATTCTAATGTAAACATTTTCTACTTTATCAAAGAGAAACATTATGAAAAACTTGATTTTATCCATTAATCATTCATCTAGGATAAGAATGGTTGGATTTACTAAAGAAGAGAGGGGAATGCCTTTTTTCAATGAGGCATAACATCATATTCAATTTAAAGACATAACATCATATTCAATTTAGAGAAGACAAAAATTATAAAAAACCATAAAATTAATGGAAAAGAGAAGAATCTCCAACTTACGAAGGAATTTGAGAGCGTTCCTTTGGCTTGATGGTTTGAGGGTTCTACTCTTGTTGAAACAAGAGTGGCCACCAATCTTTAGAAGAGGAAAGGTCAAAAAACTAATGAATTATGAGTAAATTCACAGTTTTCTGGCTCTTGGGAGAAGTAGGGTAACAGTGCAAAAACACTATTAAGCTTCAACAAAGGGGAAGGCTTCTATTTATAGAAAAAAGTGAGCTTCTAACCAAGCCAACTGATTCTAGAATTTTTACAGGGTCAGTTTAGTCCACTTTTTGGATTAAAACAGGAGAGAGGTGAGATAAAAATATCTCATTATTTGGGAGTTTAAAACTCTCCCACACATGTCGCCTCCTTCATGAGGGGAATTCTCACATACTGAGGTGTCAAAAATGCATCATTTCATCTAAATATCTCTCTTTTTTAACTATTAACCTTGTCCTTAGTCAACTCTTCATCTTATGTGAGTATTTACGCATTTTTGGGGGTTTTTCCTTTTATTCTTCTATTTATCTCCTCCGTACATTTGGATGCATCTTATTGGTCCATAGGAACCTTAATTTAAAAATTTTCGAAAATCTGGACCCCTAGGATAATGCCTCTTGAACAGATTATACTTAATTTCTAATGCACCTTCTGAAAATCTTTTTGAACTTCTGTTTTTAGGGGAATTTATTTTAATAAGATGAGATATTTTTCTATTCAAAAATATTTAAAAACTGAATTACCACTCTCTAGAAGATTTTCTCTCTCTAAACTGGTAGAAACAAGATCTTTTATATTTCTGAAGAGGGATTTTCTCTCTCTAAACTGGTAGAAACAAGATCTTTTATATTTCTGAAGAGGGATTTGATTACAAGGGAAGATGCTGGATATCTTGAGAGGCTGGGGAGGAATCTTACCTTCTCTCCCACTTGAAAAACGCGAGATGCCCTCATCTCGCAAACTGGGAGTAATCCCGCAACAACAGATCGGCTTCGTTCTCCCAGGTGGCATCTTCAAAAGATAGAACTTCCATTTTACCAATAATTCTCTGAGAATTCTGTTCCTGAGAATCTTTTCTTGAACATCAAGAATTTCTTCAGGTTAGAGTTCCATCTGCCCTTGGGTTGAACAGGTTAGGATTTCATCACATGATTTGGGCTTGGCACATATTTCTTTAGAAGGCTGACATGAAATACATTATGAACTTTGAGATGAGGAGACAGAAGAAGTTCGTAGGCTAAGTCACCTACTTTCTTTGTAATCAGATATGATCCACAATATCTGGGGGATAACTTCTTGTACTTCCCAAGAGATAGAGAACTTATTTTGGGCCGTACTCTAATGAAGACCATATCTGCTTCTTCAAACTTTCTGTCTGTCCTCTTCTTATTTGCATACTACTTCTGTCGATCCTAGGCAGCGTTAATATCTTTACAAATTGACTGCATCTGTTGCTCCATGTCGTCAACTGGACATCTCGACCCTAATCAATGGGTCGGACCAAGTTAATGGAGTTAAGCAATCTTGTCCATACAGAGCTTTAAAAGGGCTCATCCCGATACTTTAGTGATAAGAAGCATTGTAGGCGAACTCGACTAGGTGCAGATAGCTTAGCCACTTCTTGGGTTCCCTGCCCCCACAGCATGATCGAAGTATATCTTCGATTACTTGGTTTACCCTTTCAGTTTTACCATCGGTCTCAGGGTGATAAGCTGTGCTGAGATCCAAGAAAGTTCCCACTGCTTCGAAAAATGCAGTCCAGAACCTTGAAGTAAACTTGGGATCTCGATCACTTACTATTCTCCTGGGTAGGCCATGCAATCTGAAGATTTCTTTGACAAACACTCTGGCCACATCCACTGCACTGTAGGTTTCTTTTACTGGGATCAGATGGGCAACTTTGGTTAGTCTTTCAACTACCACGAAAATGGAGTTGTAACCTGATTGCACTGAAGATAATCCAGTAATAAAGTCCATACTGATACATTCCCACTTCATCTGGGGGATGTCAAATGGATGTAACTTCCCAGGCATTTTTACTCTTTCAGTGTAATAAAGTAGGAACTTTATTCAATAGGGTTAATAATGGGACAAGTCCATGTATAAAAGAGGGGACTTGGACCATGGTTGTAACTTTTGATGATCATTTTTAGAAATGGAAACTTATGTTTCTTGGAGCTCATGGCTTCTCTCTTGGCTTGTGGAAGGCTATTTCCATTCTCTTGGTGAGAGACTAAACACACTTAGGCATCATGTTTACATGGTGATTACTCATATTTTTCATGCATTACATCCCTTCATTCCAATTGTGGAGTCATTGCATTTGAAAGTAGAAAGCTTACCGAAAAGGAGATGGGGCTTCATGTTTATGAGCAAGAGATGCTAGCCATACTTCATGCCATCAAGAAGTGGCATCACTATCTTTATGGTGCTCATTTCAAGGTGAGAAGTGATCATAGGGTGCTGAAATTTTTCCTCTAGCGTCGCTTGAGACGTAGCCTTGCTTCGCTTCAGCGTCTTCAGGAGCAGCTGCCTACATGTGAGTGGGTGGCATCCCAGTTTTTTGGCCACACTTCAAGGATATGATTTTGAGATATCCTACACACCCGGGAAGGACAATGTAGTGGCGGATGCATTGTCTAGAATGTGGGCATGCGCTACAACTTCAATCATGGAGGTATATAGTGAATGGATCAAGGGGATTCAAGAGGAATACCTCATCAATGAAGGTGCTGCCCATATTTATACCAAATTACAGCAAGGTGATGGTGGAGAGTTTCCTCATTATAAGCTTCACAATGGTCTCTTGTGGTACAAGGATAAGGTGTATTTGGTTCCTACCTCATTCTACATACCAAAGGTGCTTCATGAGATGCATTCTTCACCACTTTCGGGCCATCTTGGTGTACTCAAAACCTATGATAAAGTGAGCAAGAGTTTTTATTGGAAAGGTATATGGGGAGATGTGAAGAAGTTTGTGATGGAATGTGCTTCTTGTCAAAAGAATAAGGATAGCCATCAACTCCCAAGTGGTTTACTTCATCCATTACCTATTCCGGATGGTAAATGGACTCACATTTCTATGGACTTCATCACGGGTCTACCAAAGACAAAGCATGGATGGGATCAAATATTTGTGGTGATTGATAGGCTTACAAAATCAGCCCATTTCATTGCTTCAAAGACCACTTATGGAGCATCTCATATTGCCAAGCAATTTTTGGAACATGTATTCAAGATACATGGCTTGCCACTCAACATAGTTTGTGATCGAGATACCAAGTTCATGGGGACTTTTTGGAGGTCATTATATGAGAGCTTGGGTACTCAAATCACTCCATCTACGGCCTATCACCCTCAAACGGATGGGCAAACGGAGTGCACAAACAAATGGCTTGAGGTGTACTTGAGGCACTATTGTCATGACATGCAAACATCTTGGGATGAGTGGCTTTATCTTGCTGAATTTTGCCATAATTCAAGCAAGCATTTGAGTATTGGCATGTCACCATTTGAGGCTCTCTATGGATATCAAGTACATGTGCCATCGATAGCCTTCCATGAAGACAAAGTGGTCAATCCATTGGCAAAAGAAGAGTTGGAAAGAATGAGACAACTTCTTCAACTTTGCAAGGACAATATGAAGAAGGCTCAAGATGTCATGAAGGCTAATGCGGATGTTCATAGAAGGAATGTGGAGTTTGAAGAGGGTGATTATGTGCTATTGAAGCTTCCCAAGAGTCGGCATAACACTCTCAACGGTGTAACCAACTCAAAATTGGCTCATAGGTATTATGGACCATACTTGATTATCAAGAGGGTTGGTGATTTGGCCTACAAGTTGGATTTGCCTTCTTCGACAAGGATCCATAATGTGTTTCATGTATCTAACCTTAAGAGGTTTATGGGATCTTTGCCTCAAGAGATGGAAGAGCTTCCACCCATGAATGAAGAAGGTGAGATCATTTATGAGCCGGAGAGGGTTATTGGCAAGAGGACAAGAGAGTTGAGGAATCGGAATATTGATGAATACCTTGTCAAATGGAAGCAATTACCCATGGATGAGGCTACTTGGCAATCATTGGAGTATGTCCAACAACATGGCTTACTTGTGGATGACTTTCCGTGACCAAGTGGTATGGTTTACTTGAGCAAATTGGGTAATATGAGGAGAAGTATACATGCTGTAATTTTTGGACAGCTTTGGGAAGGTCTACTATTGGGCCTATCTTTCTACTCCAACAAGCTTCATGGCGTATCTTTCTGGACAGCTTTGGGAAGGTCTACTATTGGGCCTATCTTTCTACTCCAACAAGCTTCATGGCGTATCCTAATGAAAGATTATGATGTAGGCTACATATGGCTAAGTGTACATATCATTTTCAGCCCAATATATGGAGTCTAAATGAAGGATTTTCAAGGGTCTTCATCGACTAGAAGGGCTGTCATAACAGTCCCACTCATACACTTTGGGCTTGAAGCTTTGTGGACTTGTATACATCCGGATTTTCATTGTATATGTGCTTTGGATGTACTTGAGAACTCTTAACCACTTCCCATTGATTACATTAGAGTCTCATACTTTGAGATTGTACATGTTATTGATTTTGAGGACAAAATCTTTGGGAAGGGATGGTTTGTAATAAAGTAGGAACTTTATTCAATAGGGTTAATAATGGGACAAGTCCATGTATAAAAGAGGGGACTTGGACCATGGTTGTAACTTTTGATAATCATTTTTAGAAATGGAAACTTATGTTTCTTGGAGCTCATGGCTTCTCTCTTGGCTTGTGGAAGGCTATTTCCATTCTCTTGGTGAGAGACTAAACACACTTAGGCATCATGTTTACATGGTGATTACTCATATTTTTCATGCATTACATCCCTTCATTCCATTCAGCTTTGACTTTCTGGCATGTCAGACATTGATGTACATGATTCAGTACATCCTTTTTCAGACCAGGCCAAAAGAAACTTTTCTTTACAAAAATGTAGGTTTTGATGAAACCTGGATGTCCTGCTATAAGGCTGTCATGGGCTTCATTCAAAATTTGATCCTTGGTTCCCTCATCATTGGGAATGCATAGCCTACAATTATAATACATAATGCCATCATCCAAGCTGTACCCTTGAACCTTGTTCAACTCCTGTGGAGTTTTGCTTTCCTGCATAAGTAGGGTAGTAATAGGGCCAAAGAATCTATCATGCATGATCTTCTCTCTTGCTAATAATCAAAGGATTTGATACTATAGTAATTGCAAGCCAGGAGGCTTTTCTGCTAAGGCCATCTGCTACCACATTTTCTTTGCCTGGGCGGTACTTGATTTCAAAATCAAACTCCTGTAAGGTCTGCATCCACCTTCTTTGGCGCATATTGAGGTCCTTCTGAGTGAAAATCCACTTTAAACTCTGATGATCTGTCATCAAAGTGAATCTTTTTCCCAGTAGGTAATGTCTCCACAACTTTAAGGCATAGACTACTAAAAGTAATTCCAGGTCGTGAAGAACATAATTCCTCTCATGTATTCTGAGCTTTCGGGATTCATAGGCCACTGCATGACCTTCCTACATGAGTTCACCTCCCAGGGCAAAACCACTTGCATCAGTTACTACCTCAAAGGGTAGAGAGAAATCTAGCAGCTTCAGAACGGGACTGGTGACCAAGGCGGTCTTCAGCTTATCAAAAGCACTCTGGCACCTGGAATTCCACTGAAATGGGGCCTTCTTTTTGAGAAGGTTAGTCAGGGAGGAAGCTATGAGAGCATACTTTGGTATAAAAATTCTAGTCAATCCCAAGAATCCTCTGACTTCTTTCACTGTCTTTGGTTCAGGCCAATCTATGACTGCTTGGACTTTTACGGAATCTGGAGAAATTCCATCTTTGGATACCAGAAATCCCAAGTATTCAACGTGGTCAGCAGAGAAAGTGCATTTGCTCTTTTTGGCAAAGAGTTGGTGCTTCCTTAGAATCTCAAGAACTTTTCGGACATGAGTCTCATGATCAGCTGCATTCCTTGATTGAGTAAGTCAGAATGTCATCAAAGAAAACTAGAACAAAATCATCCAAGTATTCTCGGAGGATGTCTTGCATTAGGCGATTCAATGTAGCTGGGGCATTAGTTAATCCGAACGGGATGACAGTAAATTCATAATGCCCATAGCAAGTATTGATGGCTGTTTTCGGTATATCTTGATCATTGATCCTGATCTGGTAATACCCGGATTTGAGATCTATCTTTGTGAAGATCTGGGCTCTATTTAGCCTGTTTAGAAGCTCATCAATTCTTGGGATAGGATACTTATTCTTAACTGTCAGCTGATTTAGACCTCTGTAGTCCACATAGAATCTAAGCGTTCCATCTTTCTTTTTCTGAAAGAGAACTGGCGCACCCCAAGGTGAAACACTGGGTCTTACAAACCCTTGTTCTAACAGTTGTCTAAGCTATTCCTTGAGTTGGATGGCTTTAGGAACTGGCATTTTGTACGTGCGGAGGGCTACTGGCTGAGCTCCAAGGGTCAATTCAATCACATGATCTACTTCCCCGATTGGAGGCATTTCATTTAGCTCTGCTGGGAATAGATCATCAAATTCATTTAACCATTCTGGTTCTTTAGCCTTAAGCTTTGAGTCTACTGGGTTCATTTTGACAACATAAATTTGCTGCTTCTTTCTAAGTCCTTTCAGCAACCTAGAAGCTTTTACTAACTGAAGGTATGGGGATCCGGAAACTCCAGTTCCTTGAACTTTGTTCCCGTGAAGGTCATGGAAGGAAATGGTTCCATTGTGACAGTGTATGTCAGCTTGATTTTTGTGGAGCCAATCCATTCCAAGGATCCCGTCAAAAACTCCCAGAGGTAAGACTTTGAACTGACAATCGGTTACATTACCATCTATATTGAACTGGATAAGATCTGTCTCATGGTGGTGAGTGAAAAGAGTCTTCCCACTGGCCAATTCAACTTGCATAGGTTTCGCTGATTTTTGTTCTAAGACTAGCTTATGCAAGGATCAAGGGGAAATGAATGAATGAGAACTACCTGAATCAATCAAAAGCTTAAAAGGCTTACCCTCATATTCTACTAGAGTATAGATGACTGAGAACTGATGGTTAGGTCCTTGGTTTTCAATTGCAGCAAAGATATGCCCTCTTTCCTCTTCTACTACATCTAAAATTGTGACTGCTCTGGCTGGTGCAGTCTGAGGTGGAACTCTTTCCTTTGGTTGCCCCAATTCTGGAAGGAGTTCTGAGGTTACTCTAGACAGAGGCAGATGGCTGAGCTGGAGTTCTTCTGGGGTTTCCCTGGCTTGGGCGAGACAGACCCTGATTAGACTGGTATGAAGGGGTTGTTCTCTGAAATCGGGGTCCTTGAGTTCCCTGTCCCCTTGACATGGTAGGAGTCGGGCAGTCTTTCAGTTGGTGACCAAAACCTTGGCATCCAAAACATCGATTTTCACTTCTGAGTTTATCCCTCTGATTTCTTGAAAGAGGTGGGTCTCCTGAGAAAGTATTCTAGGGGAAGGGTCTTCCTTCACTTCGGAATCTTCATACATCCTGATTCTGATTCGGGCCTTCCTGCCTCTTCGGTGGTGGAAAGTTTGAAGTACTTCCCTGGGCTTGGAATCTTTTAAAGTTAGAGAGTGCTTTGGTGGGACCTTTACTACAAAGGCTTTGGCGAAAGCCTTTGCCATTCTTACTTCTTCAGCCACGGACACTGGCTTGGCATTTTTGACCAGTGTATCCAAGGGTTCGTTCATTCCCCGAATGAACCTGGCCATGAGTTGTTCATCGAGGTGGTGAATATTTGAGTAGAAGAGCAAAGGCCTGGTGATATTCCTCGATGGTTTTGCTCTCCTACTTTAGCTCTAAGAATTCGTTCATTTTGATTTCCAAAAATCCAGGGGGACAAAATCTCTTTCTTAGATAGGTTTTTAGGTCGTTCCAGGACTGAGTATTTCTGTCCAGACGGTTGGCGTCACAGTGGTTTCTCCATGCTACCCTGGCAGTTTCCACTATTTTCAGCCAGGCAAGAGCCATTTTGCTCCGCTCATTGTAGCCTGTGACATCAAAATATTCTTCCATGGCTTCCACCCATTTCTCCACAGCCTCGCACCCAGGTGCTCCCCTTCTCCTTTGAAGGGTCCTGTGGCTGAGTCCTATGAAGAGCCTTGCGAACATCAGGGTCAAGCTCGTCATCTTCAGAGAGAGGGTCTGGCTGACGGCCACGGTTTCCTTGTCTCATGATTCTACCAAAAATTTATATATTATTAAATTTTTATTTTGATATCATCCATGAGATCCTAAGACTTAAGAGGTTTGGAAAACAATTTCTTAAACAAGATAATGATCTTATTGGAGATCTATGACATATGTCCAATAACAAATTTTTCTTTATCAGATCGTCCGTAAACAATTACTTACAACACGGAATTTTTCTCCAGAAAACATTTCTATATTTATATAAAAGTTGCAATATGTACATAGAGTAATTTTTCTAACGAGATCAATTCTAAACTATCCTTCACCTAAATAAACCAAATAGAAGGAAACTATCAATGATATAATTTGATCATCTGAGTAATTTCAACGCTTTTTTCCTAATCAAGATCAGGCATAGCCATTGATCCACTCAATTGAGAAATGTATCAGGGAATTAACTAGCTACTCGAATCCTAGCATAATCCTAAGATTTTTCAATTTGATTATTAAAACTCCACTGATTCCAGCCTAACCCCATCCAGCCCATGGGTCAGCCACCACCCTACCACTACAATCGGTAGAACCAAACAAGTACTCACACACCCATAATTGAAATGCCTTTCTTAACTTTAGCTTTAGAAAACAGATACGCACACATTCCTCTTTAAAACTTTAATATATAAAAATAATCCATTGACAAAACAGATATGATCATAGATTTCATAATTCAAAATTTCCATTCAATTCCTTGTTTCACAAAAACAGTACCACTCTGGACTCTCCGTTGGGACCAGCTCGTCAACAACGAGATCCAGTAATAGATTACAATAACCACTTCGTCAACATACATATATATATCTTCCACGACATACACATGGGTGTCCTAAGCACCGCGAGCCCGTGCATCGCCTGGTTAGAACCCTCCAGGATCCTCCTTAGGTGTCCTGGCACTTCACTCTGGAACCCCTTCATCGGCCCTCGCCCATCGTATACCAGAAGCACACCATTTTTCACCATACCCAGGCTAGTCAAGACCTGGGCAGGTTTTTGCCGCATGAGCTGTCCCTCGAACACTCCCGCCAGCTGTTGCAACCGAACTTCCCTTAGTTAAACACATATGCCAAATGCTCCCTCCAGCATTGTTATATGTACATTATGTGTGCTATATTATATACACATTATGTGTGCATATACTAGGAGGCTAACCCACATTAGGCTTATGCTATGGTCTCTTGTGTAGAGATCCATATCTACTCACCTACCATTTCACACCATAGCTACATGCTATTGGATTGTGTTATACCTCTTGATGGTATGGGACATCAAGGTAGAGGTATGATGTATTTCATTCATTATTCATGTGTGCATCCCTTGGGCTCGGGGGTGGTTGGGTGGTTGAGCTTATGCCTGATTTATGCATGTTTATGCATAACAATTATCTAGAGAGATCTTAGGGTTTTAACAGTGGAATCAGAGCAATCTCTATTTAATAGTTGATTTTTTTTTAGTAAATTTTAATATTTACTAATAAAATGTTATTTTTTATTGATTTGTGTTGATGAATTGCACATGGATCATCAATTTGGTGATTGGAACGTGTGTAACTACAATTCAATGGACGAATCGACGTTGCGGGGGAATACCATGAGTTAATGCTATTTTTTCCTATTTTTTATGGTTAAAATCAAGCATTAATGGATTTTTTTATAAAAATACCATAAATTTTATGGTGGATATTTTTGTAGGATGGATTCCCTGAATTTCTAGAATTTTTTAGAAATTTTTCCTAATTTTTTAGGAATTTTTTCTAATTTTTTAGGAATTTTTTGAGCATTTTTTTGATTTAAAATGTATTTTTATACATTTTTTGCGGGTTTTTCCGCGGGAATGCGATCAAATTTCTGTCAATTTGCTACTGAAATTTAGTAGGGGACAGCGTGTTGATGCATAGATTGCTCTCCCGTGTGCGTGGGGTCCTCTCCGCCTCTCAAATCTTATATTTCCTTCATTTTTTCGTGAAATTTCTCTTAAAAAGGAATTTTTTAAATTAAACATTAATCATAATTAATGTCTAATTATGATTATGAGTTTAATTAAAAATCTTAATCAAAGATTAAGTTAATCTCAAGCTAATCTCTCTGATTAACAGAGAGAGAGAGAAGAGATTGGAGGAGAGATGGAAATGGAGAGGAAAGGGAGGAGAGAGGGGAGAAGAGAGAAATCCATCTCTCTCTGTCCTACGCAGCGACCGGGGGGGGGGGGCTGCGCTGCAGCCGGGCGGAAAAAAACGCCCCCCCTGAAAAAATCAAAAGCTTAATGCTTAATTAAGTTTTTTTATTATTTTTTTATTTTTTAAAAAAATAAGTTTTTTATTTAAAAAAAGCTTTTTGATAATATTTCAGAAAAAAAAGCTTAGAAAAAGCCTGAAAAATTCAGAAAAATTGGAATTTGAGGTTAAAAAATCTCTGAAAAATTCCTGGGAAATTCTTATTGAAAAATTTTGGCTTTTCATCTTCCGGAAAACCTTTGGCTTTCCGTTTTCCCGAAACCTTTTGGCTTTCCGAATTCAGAAAAACTTTTGACCTTCCGTATTCCGGAAACCTTTGACCTTTCACATTCCGAATTTTTTTTTGTCTTTTCATTTTCCCAAAACTTTTGGCTTTCCGTATTCCGGGAAAACCGTTGGAATTCCGAAACTTTTTGACCGTTCGTATTCTAAATGCGTTCGGGGTTGATTAAAAATTTCAAAAAATTCTTGAAAATTAGTGGAAAATTAGACAAAGGTTATTTTAAATTTCGGGAAAATGTGGGGTTGGTGTTTGGCATGTGGTGTGTCCATTCGGGCGTCCATGACCATTCAAATTCCTTTAAAAATATATTTTTTGATCCAAAAATTTAGAAAAATCCATTAAAATTAAAATTTTTCATTGGATTTGAGAATTGTCGGGCGGAATTGGAAATTTCGTGAACGATGGGATTCTCGGGAAAAATTAGGAATATTCTAGATATTATATTTAGAAATCCTAAAAATTGGTATTTTTAAAATATCAATGGTATTTTGGCAAATTAAATTGCTAAAAATTTTCTGAAAAAATATAGGTTTGGAATGCCATGAGATAGGTTTGGTGGAATTCAAAATTATTATATTTTGAGACCCTATAAATTAGAAAAATTTAGAAAAAAATCATGATTTTTTTTTCTCGAGAATTTAATCTTTTCGAGGGTTATTTAATGTTGAAGTACGTTTTCTCGTACTGACATTAGATAGATGCGGGTTATTCGCATATTATTAATACGATTGTACCTCGTAATAATGGATATTTATGTTTGGATTAATTCTAAACGATGTATTCATGATTTTTTACCATTGTTTAGCCATTCTTTTTGGACATGTTCCTTAATTTCTTTTGATGGCTATAATTTACGTTCAAAGTGTGTTTCACCTTTGATACTTTTCCATGATAATTTATTTTGCACTTTTTTAAGTGTGGTTGGTGCTTAATTTCTTAAGCCTCTATCATGGGTTAGTTGATCAGTTAGTTTTGGTGGATTTTTATTGGATGTTTTCCAAGTTTTATATGGACTCATCAGGTTCTACCTAGATCACTTGTGTCTAGGGGTTTTCTTATTGAGTGCTACACACATATGTTTCACTTTCTTACTTTGGAGTTTTATTTGAACAACACAATGTTCATATACTCTGGATTGATGAGTTGGCCACCAATTTTAATGCTTCTTTTGGCATGATTTATGTCCATTAGATGGTATGCATTGATTTTTATGATCAACTATGGTTTTTATGGATTCGAGGAGCTTCTATGCTTTTATCCATGGTTTTATAAGGATCTTTTGATCTTTTGAATATTTACATGTGCTTTGAAGGTAGCATTTGCCTTCGTTTTTTGCACGTAATTTTGGAGTATATTTTTTGTACTCTTGTACATATTCCAACTCGGATACCTAGTTGCTTATATATCTAGGTGAGTTATTTTTTTACCCTAACTTTATTGTGTTTTGGGTAGTTATCATTAGAAAGGCGCCAATAATTCAATTTCTTTTCTAATGATATACTCAGAAGGAGTTATTCCTTGATGTAGTCTCAAGTATATAGAGACAGGTTTAGTATGTGAAAGTTTGGATAAGGCCATCTTATTCCTTTTATATAGGATTTTATTCATATTTTCCTAGACGGCATACTAGGGAGTTTCAAATTGTTAAGGTATGTATGGGTGGTATCATGGTGGAATGGGACGCTAGGGATCCCTCACATATATTATCTTATGGGATAATTTGGGCTCAAGATTGTTGCTTTGCTTACATCACTTAGCATGTTGACCTCAACATTCATAGACAATCTTATTTTCTAAATTCACTAGAAGTTATAGTGTAGGCATTCTCTAGATAAACTTCTTTTATCTATAACCTGCATGTTTTGATGAGAAAAATCTCATCGGCATTTTCATTTGTTGAAATCTCTTTCTTTAGAGTTCAAACAAGTTTATCTTGTTGTGTTCGGATAAGGAAATTTGGATTCTTCCTTTGTTGGCATTTCTTTCTCTAGTTCCGTACTTTAGGTGATTTACACAATCAACCTGATAGGTTTACGGATGGACATATGTGACTCATCGAGACGTTGATGACTCTATGTTGATATGGGTAACTCGAGATGTCGATTATTCCATATGCAGATATGGGTATGTCGGGGCGCCGATGAATCCCTGGTTTCTGCTGTTATAATGCCATGTTTTCCTACTTTATTCCGAATGGTTTACAATGAGGAAGTTACTTTGAATGTGAATTGTTCTGATCATCTGCAGTAGTCTGATGGGCAAACAGAGTGTATGAATCAGATTGTAGAGGATATGCTTCGTGCATGTCTCTAGAAAATCATCATATTGGGAAATATCTTCCAATGATGGAATTTGCCTATAACAGTTCTAAATTTATGACTATTATTTTAGTCCGTGCATACTTATGTATGGGTATCAACTCAGGGCACCTATTGATGTCAGTCTTAAGGACATCGAGCTTGATGCATCGAGGGATTTCTTGCGAGATATGTAGGAAATTCTGACCGAAGCTCGGGATTCTATCAGGAGTGCTCATGATAGGGCACGGTTTTATGCTGATAGGGGATGCTCGTCTCGGTCTTTTGAACCAGGAGCGTTGGCTTATTTTAATGTTCCTAAAGATTTTTAGACTTTGTCAATGGGAAAATGCTCGAATTTATCTCCTAGATATTGTAGTCCATTTCGAGTTATATATCGGATTGGCACGGTTGAGTATGAACTAAAACTATCTCCAATTGTTAGAGTTCATCCAGTCTTTCATATCGATAGATTGAAAGGGAAACTGGGAGGTGAGGATGACACAGTAACTCCTCAAGAACTCATTGAAGTCGATGAATTATCCTATGTTCCACATGAACTTGACAAGGTACTTGAATTCAGGAAAATGAAACTTTGTAGTTGACTAATCCCTGAGGTTAAAATAAGGTGGAAAGATAGGGAAATTGAGAATTCGACTTGGGAGTCGGTTGAGATTGTTCAACGCAGTTCTCCTTCTTTTCATTGCAAGAGTGCAATGTTTTGAGAGAGGGGAAGTATGTTATATGTACATTATGTGTGCTATGTTATATACACATTATGTATGCATATACTAGGAGGCTAACCCACATTAGGCTTGTGAGCATGGGTTAGGACTAACCTTAAGGGTTAAGGTTAGGGTCAGGCATCCAAGGGTCACACATGAGGAATGGAAAGTCAAGAGTCACTTGAGGGCCCTCCTATATAATAGGGGCATGGGGCACACTCAAGGGAGCTTGGGGGGCTTGGAGGCTAGGAAGCTTGAGGCTTATGCTATGGTCTCTTGTGTAGAGATCCATATCTACTCACCTACCATTTCATACCATAGCTACATGCTATTGGATTGTGTTATACCTCTTGATGGTATGGGACATCAAGGTAGAGGTATGATGTATTTCATTCATTATTCATGTGTGTATCCCTTGGGCTCGGGGGTGGTTGGGTGGTTGAGTTTATGCCTGATTTATGCATGTTTATGCATAACAATTATCTAGAGAGATCTTAGGGTTTTAACAAGCATTCTG
Source organism: Cibotium barometz (assembly GCF_041138505.1). NCBI lineage: Eukaryota > Viridiplantae > Streptophyta > Polypodiopsida > Cyatheales > Cibotiaceae > Cibotium > Cibotium barometz. The sequence continues at coordinate 14,627,632 of NC_141063.1, forward strand.
GCGTAAGACAGTCCTTTAAGAAAATAGGGTTTCTATGCAAGTTTTCAGTTTTGATTTTGTTTGAATACCATGAATAAATCTTAAATCCGTATCCCAATACTTCTAGATCCAGGTCTGAATTCCAGACAGAATTCCTCAAATTCTGTTAACTTGATCCTCAGATCAAAATCAAAAGTCTTAACTTAGTTTCGGATTCGGTGGGTGTTTTGAGTGCATTTTTCCTGAACTAGGCACATCGTCATTGATTGAAACTGACAAAGGAATTAGGTCTTGGTCAATAGTCTGAATCAGAGTTTTGGGTCTGGAAAGGTTCTTCCCAAACTATCTTTCTTGAAAGGTAAAATTTCAATTTCTCTTTTTCTAAATTTCGTTCATTGAATATTTGCTTACAGATTTCTAAACTAAAGATGAATTCCTATGAGGAATAAAATAATCATTTATCTCGATCTCCGACTTTGATAGTTTATTTGAATTTTCTCATTACCATCTTAGTGAATATGAAACGGTAGAATTTTCTCTCACAGATTATCTACTTATTCATTTTTCCAATTTTTGTAAAAATCAAACAGAGGATTAAAGAGAACCCTTATTTAAATATAAAAATTCTATATGCATCTATTTATGCATAAAAATTATTTATGATGAAAATCACACTTTTAATATAAAAGAATTTCTTTTATGCACCCATTTATGCATAAAAATCATTTATGATGAAAATCACACTTTTAATATAAAAGAATTTCTTTTATGCACCCATTTATGCATAAAAATCATTTATGATGAAAATCACTTTTTTAATATAAAAGAATTTCTTTTATGCATCCATTTATGCATAAAAATCATTTATGATGAAAATCACACTTTTAATATAAAAGAATTTCTTTTATGCACCCATTTATGCATAAAAATCATTTATGATGAAAATCACACTTTTAATATAAAAGAATTTCTTTTATGCATCCATTTATGCATAAAAATCTTTTATGATGAAAATCACACTTTTAATATAAAAGAATTTCTTTTATGCATCCATTTATGCATAAAAATCTTTTATGATGAAAATCACACTTTTAATATTAAAAAATAATCTTTTATGCATATATTTATGCATACAATCATTTAAGATGACAATCACTCTTTTAATAAAAAATATCTTTTATGCATAAAAATCATTTATGAAGAAAATCACACTTTTAATATAAAAAAATAATCTTTTATGCATATGTTTATGCATACAAATCATTTATGATGAAAATCACTCTTTTAATTAAAAACAATATCTTTTATGCATATATTTATGCATACAAATCATTTATGATGAAATTCACACTTTTAATATAAAAAAATAATCTTTTATGCATATGTTTTTGCATACAAATCATTTATGATGAAAATCACACTTTTAATTAAAAATATCTTTTATGCATATATTTATGCATAAAAATCATTTATGATGAAAATCATACTTTTAATATAAAAAATAATCTTTTATGCATATGTTTATTCATACAAATCATTTATGATGAAAATCACTCTTTTAATAAAAAAATATCTTTTATGCATATATTTATGCATAAAAATCATTTATGATGAAAATCACACTTTTAATAAAAAATATCTTTTACGCATATATTTATGCATAAAAATCAATTATGATGAAAATAACACTTTTATAATCAAACTAAAAATTTCAATATGCTCCCTTCTATGCATAGAATTTAATTCTAAAGAAATTAATATTTTTTTTAATAAAATATTTTTTGTATGCATTTTTCTATACCTAGGATGAAAAATAACACTTTAAGAATACATATAGGATGGGAATTACTCTTTTTAAAAGTAAAACTTATTTTTCACAATTTTAAAAAATTTTTGCCATAACCTCCTTTGTATGGCTGACCATTTTTCAATTTTTTACTCTCTAAAATTAGTTAGAAGTTCACCAAGAGTATTTAAATCATTCTAATGTAAACATTTTCTACTTTATCAAAGAGAAACATTATGAAAAACTTGATTTTATCCATCAATCATTCATCTAGGATAAGAATGGTTGGATTTACTAAAGAAGAGAGGGGAATGCCTTTTTTCAATGAGGCATAACATCATATTCAATTTAGAGACATAACATCATATTCAATTTAGAGAAGACAAAAATTATAAAAAACCATAAAATGAATGGAAAAGAGAAGAATCTCCAACTTACGAAGGAATTTGAGAGCGTTCCTTTGGCTTGATGGTTTGAGGGTTCTACTCTTGTTGAAACAAGAGTGGCCACCAATCTTTAGAAGAGGGAAGGTCAAAAAACTAATGAATTATGAGTAAATTCATAGTTTTCTGGCTCTTGGGAGAAGTAGGGTAACAGTGCAAAAACACTATTAAGCTTCAACAAAGGGGAAGGCTTCTATTTATAGAAAAAAGTGAGCTTCTAACCAAGCCAACTGATTCTAGAATTTTCCAGATCAGTTTGGTCAATTTTTGACCATTTTTGGGTTAGTTTAGTCCACTTTTTGGATTTAGTTAAAACAGGAGAGAGGAGAGATAAAAATATCTCATTATTTGGGAGTTTAAAACTCTCCCACACATGTCGCCTCCTTCATGAGGGGAATTCCCCCATACTGAGGTGTAAAAAATGCATCATTTCATCTAAATATCTCTCTTTTTTAACTATTAACCTTGTCCTTAGTCAACTCTTCATCTTATGTGAGTATTTACTCATTTTTGGGAGATTTTCCTCTTATTCTTCTATTTATCTCCTCTGTACATTTGGATGAATCTTATTGGTCCATAGGAACCTTAATTTAAAAATTTTTGAAAATCTGGACCCCTAGGATAATGCCTCTTGAACAGATTATACTTAATTTCTAATGCATCTTCTGAAAATCTTTTTGAACTTCTGTTTTCAGGGGAACTTATTTTAATAAGATGACATATTTTTCTATTCAAAAATATTTAAAAACTGAATTACCACTCTCTAGAAGATTTTCTCTCTCTAAACTGGTAGAAACAAGATCTTTTATATTTCTGAAGAGGGATTTGATTACAAGGGAAGATGCTGGACATCTTGAGAGGCTGGGGAGGAATCTTACATTCTCTCCCACTTGAAAAATGCGAGATGCCCTCATCTCGCAAACTGGGGGTAATCCCGCCAACAGATCGGCTTCATTCTCCCAGGTGGCATCTTCAAAAGGATAGAACTTCCATTTTACCAATAAGTCTCTGAGAATTCTGTTCCTGAGAACCTTTTCTGGAACATCAAGAATTTCTTCAGGTTGGAGTTCCATCTGCCCTTGGGTTGAAGAGGTTAGGATTTCATCATCAAGCACATGATTTGGGCTTGGCACATATTTCTTTAGAAGGCTTACATGAAATACATTATGAACTTTGAGATGAGGAGGCAGAAGAAGTTCGTAGGCTAAGTCACCTACTTTCTTTGTAATCAGATATGGTCCACAATATCTGGGGGATAGCTTCTTGTACTTCCCAAGAGATAGAGAACTTCTTTTGGGCTGTACTCTAATGAAGACCATATCTGCTTCTTCAAACTTTCTATCTGTCCTCTTCTTATTTGCATACTGCTTCTGTCGATCCTAGGCAGCTTTAATATCTTTATGAATTGACTGCATCTGCTGCTCCATATCGTCAAAGCATATGTCTGGACATCTCGACCCTAATCAATGGGTCGGACCAAGTTAATGGAGTTAAGCAATCTTGTCCATACAGAGCTTTAAAAGGGCTCATCCCGATACTTCAGTGATAAGAAGCATTGTAGGCGAACTCGACTAGGTGCAGATAGCTTAGCCACCAGCATGACCGAAGTATATCTTCGATTACTTGGTTTACCCTTTCAGTTTTACCATCGGTCTCAGAGTGAAAAGCTGTGCTGAGATCCAAGAAAGTTCCCACTGCTTCCAAAAATGCAGTCCAGAACCTTGAAGTAAACTTGGGATCTCGATCACTTACTATTCTCCTGGGTAGGCCATGCAATCTGAAGATTTCTTTGAGGAACACTCTGGCCACATCCACTGCACTGTAGGTTTCTTTTACTGGGATCAGATAGGCAACTTTGGTTAGTCTTTCAACTACCACGAAAATGGAGTTATAACCTGATTGCACTGAAGATAATCCAGTAATAAAGTCCATAATGATACATTCCCACTTCATCTGGGGGATGTCAAATGGATGTAACTTCCCAGGCATTTTTACTCTTTCAGCTTTGACTTTCTGGCATGTCAGACATTGACGTACATGATTCAGTACATCCTTTTTCAAACCAGGCCAAAAGAAGCTTTTCTTTACAGAAATGTAGGTTTTGATGAAACCTGGATATCCTGCTATAAGGCTGTCATGGGCTTCATTCAAAATTTGATCCTTGGTTCCCTCATCATTGGGAATGCATAGCCTACGATTATAATACATAATGCCATCATCCAAGCTGTACCCTTGAACCTTGTTCAACTCCTGTGGAGTTTTGCTTTCCTGCATAAGTAGGGTAGTAATAGGGCCAAAGAATCTATCATGCATAATCTTCTCTCTTGCTAATAATCAAAGGATTTGATACTATAGTAATTGCAAGCCAGGAGGCTTTTCTGCTAAGGGCATCTACTACCACATTTTCTTTGCCTGGGTGGTACTTGATTTCAAAATCAAACTCCTGTAAGGTCTGCATCCACCTTCTTTGGCGCATGTTGAGGTCCTTCTAAGTGAAAATCCACTTTAAACTCTGATGGTCTGTCATCAAAGTGAATCTTTTTCCCAGTAGGTAATGTCTCCATAACTTTAAGGCATAGACTACTGAAAGTAATTCCAGGTCGTGTTCCTCTCATGCATTCTGAGCTTTCGGGATTCATAGGCCACTGCATGACCTTCCTACATGAGTGCACCTCCCAGGGTAAAACCAGTTGCATCAGTTACTACCTCAAAGGGTAGAGAGAAATCTAGCAGCTTCAGAACGGGACTAGTTACCAAGGCGGTCTTCAGCTTATCAATAGCACTCTGGCACCTGGAAGTCCACTGAAATGGGTTATTCTTTTTGAGAAGGTTAGTCAGGGGGGAAGCTATGAGAGCATACTTTGGTATAAAAATTCTAGTCAATCCCAAGAATCCTCTGACTTCTTTCACTGTCTTTGGTTCAGGCCAATCTATGACTGCTTGGACTTTGGCGGAATCTGGAGAAATTCCATCTTTGGATACCAAAAAGCCCAAGTATTCAACGTGGTCGGCAGAGAAAGTGCATTTGCTCTTTTTGGCAAAGAGTTGGTGCTTCCTTAGAATCTCAAGAACTTTTCGGACATGAGTCTCATGATCAGCTGCATTCCTTGAGTAAGTCAGGATGTCATCAAAGAAAACTAGAACAAAATCATCCAAGTGTTCTCTAAAGATGTCTTGCATTAGGCGAATGTGCGATGTGAATTAATGTAGAAGAATGTGGAATAATGAGAAATGGGAGTTGTTGTGGAAAGATGGGAGTTGTTGGAAATTGTAATTGTATATGGCACCTGTTTTTAAAAGACTGTTTTATGTCAAAAATGTTGGGAAGCATTTTGACTATCTTGTCAATTAAGGTCGTGAAGAATTAAGTGGAAAGGTTACAACTGCTGACGGAGAGTCAATGAAGGACATCTCGCGTGGTGGCAAGGTCGGCCGAGGTCTTGATAGCCTCGGTTGTTCGATTAAAATGGTGAGCTTTTGGTATGGTGGATGAGGGACCAAGGAAGCGGCCTATGAGTGAAGTGCTAGGTGACCTACGAAGGAGCCTAGAGGGTGCTGACCATACAGTGCTCGGGCTATAGGTCGCCAAAGATACCCACGCGTGCATCAGGGAAAAAAATGAGTTCAAGTTGTTTTCTAAACACGGGAATGGATCTAGTTGATTGACCTTGCTGGTCTCCAACGGACGAGTTCCTGACCCTTTTATATGGATCTTGTTGATTGATCTAGCTGATCTTCAATAGAGAGCCCATCTAGATTTTTATGTGATTATATTCCTGGGTACTTTGAGCTAGGAACTATTGAAAAGGCCCTGAGTGAGCAGGTGGTGAGCGTTCTGGTTTGCCAATGATGCCATAGGTACACCGAGACGAAGGAATGATTGTAAATTGCACTTCAAGCTAGATATTTTTTTGAGGGATTATGATCACTGATACTATGGTTTCTGTCACGTAGGCTGTAATGCTTGTGAGATCGACGGAGACCAGATGGCCAAGGACGTGGCCATCCGAGGTTCAGTGGGAGAGGACGCCCATGCAGAGTCATGGGCGGCCAGGCTAGTGTGGACGGCAGGCCACACACTATATAGCTTGGGGGATGAGTGGCAATCCTCATTCTTTCTCCATGGCTGGGTGGTGAACCAGAGGCCGTCCCCTCCTGTGGTAACGCCCGTAGTGGTGTTACAGCGATCTAACACTAGTATCAGAGCGGGAGTTTCGATTGGGTTAGGGTCCGTGTGTGATCGGGGGACCAGAGCCCACTCAATGGTTTTCAACCATTCAAAATCTCATCCTTATCTACACAATGGACTGTGTGGAGGGAGGCAGCCAGAATTGAAAGGAAGAATTCTCTCTCTCTCTCTCTCTCTCTCTCTCTCTCTCTCTCTCTCTCTCTCTCTCTCTCTCTCTCTCTCTCTGTAGCACACACCAAAACGAATCTGCAGGCACTTTTCTCTCGGATCGGATTATCCCGGAGTAGCGATGCTTGTAGGGGCTCGCAGCGCAGCACAAATCGGCAGTCGCAGTCGTCTCGCAGGGCGACTGTAAGGGGTGACTATTCTCTCTCCACAACTGCTCATTTTATTAGCGTTTTTTTTTTGTAATTTTCGAGTTCTCACATTGTCTTTTGTGCAAGAATTAAAGATGTCTGCTAGGCATAGTGTGTCCCCACCGCCTTCTACTTCTCTAGGGTTTTCAGGTCTCTTGTCCTCGGTCACGGGTTTGACCCCGATCGAATTGTCAAGATGTATACGCCCGACCGTTGTCCGGTCCGGAGTGCGCTCGTCGATCACGCGCGATCCGCCAGTGCCCTCCTCGTCTATTGACCCCGCCTTAGGACCCAGCAAGCCTGTAGTAGCGGCCGCCGCCGCAGTATAGCAGATGACCCCTTTCTAGTCGATGAGCCAGATGACATGAACACCGACGTCGTCGAGGAGATCGAGGAGGACCTCTTGGAGTATGACGACGATGATTATGACCTATTGGACCTTGCCGACGTCCTAACAGAGACGGAGCTCTCTAGTGGACTTTTTAAATATCTTAATGTCAAACTGAACAATATGGGTAAAGTCCACGTTGACTTAGTCACGATGCTACAGAGCATCTCTACACAGTTAGATGCACTGACAGCCGCCTCGGCTAGTACTCTGACTCCTCGTGATAGACAAACTCCTACGGCACTGGTGAGCATAGCCTCGCCAGTGGTTGTAGGAGTATAGGCGGGGCCGTCCGTAGAGACAGCTTCGTCGTTATTAAAAGACTTAAAGCCGCCTAGTTTTGGTGGCGAGGAGAAGGAGAGAAACAAGGACTCGGTCAACATGTTTCTAGCGAAGTGGTCAGATTTGCATGCGCTGCGACAGCAGCCTAGCTGGATACAGCTCGTAGAGACTAGCCTCTCATTAACTGGCAAAGCGTACAAGTGGTGGATGAGTTTGACAACTCATCTTGCCACTTGGACGGAGTTTGAAACGATGTTTCGAAAAGAGTTTTTGCCTGTTAATGAGGCGGAGAGAAGCTGGGAGTTATGGGACAAGTGCTCGATGGAGAACAAATCCCTGACTCAATACATCTCAGACTATAGGGAGATAGTACTTAAGCTAAACGGGATCGATGCATTCCAGACATTGCGAGGCTTTAAAAGAAGCCTCAAAGATGATTACCTTGAGTACGCAGAGCCCTTACAGCCTAAAGACTTAGCAGAGGCAATTAAGTATGCGCAGATATTCGATGACATCAAGCGTCGTAGTGCGCATGGTGGTTCTAGCACGGCCGAGGGTAGTGAAAGAGGAGGTCAAGCCTTAAAAGAAAAGGGTTCCGCAGTGATAAACAAGGGGATAGGATGGACCAGGAAGGACAGGGTGGTCATTGCTCTAAAAAACCGTGACCATCCAAGAAGAAAAGAGACATCGAAATCCAAAAGAAAGAGCAGTATATTAAAGCGCGAAAGGAAAATCGCTGCTTTAATTGCAATGATGTAGGGCACACGAAGGCTGAGTGTCCAAAGCCTAAAGCCGGCACTAGTGAGCCCAAAAAAGATGGTAAATCCTCTAGGCAATTGCATATAGTGCAGAGACTCCCTCTCAATTCAACAGAGTTCAGAGAGGTGACATTGTGATGAGCATCATGCTTGTTCAGTGACACCAGCGATGTGGCAGTCTACTGTAGGTCCGCATGACATGGTGCGCATGTATGGCACCATAGGTGGCCGTAGAGTCACAGTTTTTATTGATGATGGAGCTAGCCACAACTTCTTGAACTACTCGTTAGTCAAGAAGTTGGGGTTGACTAAGACCCGGAGTGATCATGAGTATACTGTTGGCCTAGCCAACGGATATGACAAAACGGTATGGAATAACGTAGTATTGGGGGTCCCATTATCTATGCAGGACTACGAGGCTCCGCTTGACTTTCAGGTCATGCACTTAGCCAAAGCAGGCGTATATCTAGGCAGGGAGTGGCTGTATGGCTTGGGCCCTAGTCTAGCTCGGAATTACTTACATAATACGCTATGTTTTGAGCATGGAGGTAGAGTCATTACCCTCCTGCAGGGCAACCGTACTGTCCCTGCCACACCATCCTTGCATGGCATCAAAATGGAGTTCAAGTGTGACACCTATGGACCTCAATCGAGGTCGTGCATGGAAGATGACTCGATAACCAATGAGCTTGATGTGGATTCCCACTTAGACCTTGATTGAGGTCTGGAGTGGCCTATGTGGATGCCTCTTGGACCTTAGTCAAGGTATGCAAGCCGAGGCTTGGTGGACGGGTGGCATGTTGCGATTTGCCTATATACCTCGATGTGGCAAGCCACCCGTAATTTGTTGTGAAAGGTGCTTGTGCCATCTTTAGGTTGATGGGATGGGTCTGAGCACCCTTAGCTTACAACCATTCCTAAATGTAGCATTTATCCATGTAAGTACTTCTCCTAAATAGAGCATTTATCCATGCAATTACATTTTCTAACTTTAGAAATTATCCATACAAATCACTTTTTTCTTTTAGCATGTTCTATCTATATTTTTGACCCTCTGGCTCTTAATCTCACCCTCACTCCCTTCTCTTCTTGTCTCCCTCTTTCTCACTCTATCAGGAGACCTATATGTGTGGAACATGAAGATTGGAGCTACCATTGGTACTTGGCAGAGTTACGACTACATTAGTGAAGAAAAGGAGGAGCCCGCCGTCTGAGAGGAGCTAAAGAATAGAGTAGCCCTTAAAAGCACTTAGGTGTAGGAACCCTTTGGACTTTCTCCTGCCATGCATCTATGTATGTAGTTATGTCAGGTTGTCTTTAGGAAACAATATATAAGGATGATGTAATAACGTTTTTGGAATAAAATCATCTTTTAATTATAACTATGAATGTTATTAACCTTGTCAATTTTACATTGTTTATTATTTTAGGAAATAGTATGTAAGCCGATATAATATCTTTTCTAGAATAAAATTATCTTGTATGCATAATTATTCATTGTTTTTATGAAACAGTATGCGAGGCTGATGTAATGTATAATTATTCATTGTTTTTATGAAACAGTATGCGAGGCTGATGTAATATCTTTTCTAGAATGAAGTTATCTTGTATGTATAATTGTGTATATTATTCACCTTACCAATTATACTATTCATTGTTGTTGGAAAGTAAAATTTATACATGCAAAAGCATGAAAGAGTAAGAAGGGCATGCAATCACATAAAAGGCATGCAATCACATGTAAGGCATGCAATCACATGTAAGGGCATGTAATCACGTAAAAAAGTTCTGGAATCAGCATGGAATCACTTGCATGGGCATGTGATGACATGTAATCACATGCACTAGCATGTGATGACATGTCATCACATGCACTGGCATGCAATGACATACAACGCCATGCAAGTGCATGCAACACTATGTAAATGCAAAAAAAGCATGCACATACAAAGACTATTGACAAGCAGACACATCATGTGATGCTATGCAATCATATGCAAAGATGAGGTAACACACACACACACACACACACACACACACAGAGAGGGAGGGAGGGAGAAGGGTTGAGGATGAGTGAGAGAGAGGGAAGGAAAGATTATGCATAGGGAGGGTGGGAGAGGGAGAGGGAGAGGGAAAGGAAGGGAAGAGGGTGGGAGAGGGAGGGAGAGGGAGGGAAGAGGGTGGGAGATGGAGTGAGAGGGAGGGTGGGAGGGAGGGAGGGAGAGGGAAAGGAAGGAGAGAGGGAAGAGGGTGGGAGAGGGAGGGACGGAGGGAGGGTGAGTGGGTGGGAGGGGGAAGGAAGGAGAGAGGGAGGAGGGTGGGAGAGGGAGAGAGAAAGGGAAGAGGGTGGGAGAGGAGGAAAGAGACAGAGAGAGAGAGAGAGAGAGGGAAGAGGGGGGAAAAGGGAGAGAGAGTGAGAGAGAGGGTGGGAAAGGGATAAAGAGTGAGAGAGGGCGGGTGGGTGGGATGGTGAAGGAAGGAGAGAGGGTGGGTCGGTGGGATGGGGAAGGAGAGAGAGGGAAGATGGTGGGAGAGGGAGGGAGAGGGTGGGAGAAGGGAAGAGGGAGAGAGAGAGGGAGAGATGGAGATGGTGGGAGAGGGAGATAATGAGAGAGAGGGGAAGAGAGAGAGAGAGAGAGAGCAAGCGAGCGAGTGAGCGAGAGAGAGAGAGAGAGAGAGAGAGAGAGAGAGAGAGAGAGAGAGAGCGAGCGAGTAAGAGAGAGAGAGAGAGAGAGAGAGCGAGAGCGAGTGAGCGAGAGAGAGAGAGAGAGAGAGAGAGAGAGAGAAGGGAGAAGTTAAGTTGGGCTAGAGAGGAGAAAGTGGGCTAGGCGGCTAAGAGTTGATGGTGGAGGTAGCTAGAAGAGATGGGAGGAGGTAGTGGTGGAGGGGATGGAGAGAGAATGTCCACATTTTTAAGAGAGAAGAGTTGCCAGCAAAATCTCCCTCCAAATCCCCTCCCACCAAATTCCCTCAAAAATCACACTCCTTTGGTCAAATGTTTGTAAATGTTTCACAAGTTAATGGACTATGAAGTGAAAATGAGCCTCTTCTAGAGCCTAAAAATTATGAGGATTCCAAGTTTTTTTAAGTAGCTCTGAGATAGCTTGCTATTGATTTTTATTCTATTTTAAGAAGGTGACATAGGTGTTTGTTTGAGGAGATTGGGTTTGCCCAAAGCAGAGGTTGCATAGGGTAGAGGGTCTTGTAGAAGGTGGGTTCCCTAGGACCTCTGAGGTTGTAACTCTGTTGGAACTTGGGTCTCTGATCAAAGCCTTGGTGGAAGCTTGTAGAGTATAGTTGCAGCTCTTGCTGTTATTGTTGGTCTTATGGTTTTCTTTGTTAGGATAATTGTGTGGAGGTTCCTTGGTCTCTTTGTGTTCTCTCTTATCTGTTCAATCCCCAAATCTTAGGGGTGTTGATATTGGCTTAGTTTTATCTATTCATAGAAGATTTGATTACGTGGAGTTTATGAGTTCCTAGGCTTTGGTTTTATCTATGCTGACATGTGTTGAATCAGATCTGTGTCAACAACTAGCTTGTGTTTGAATCAGCAAGTTTTGTTAGAGATAACTTGGCCAGCCATGAGTTAGGATAGGTCACCTGTGAGTTAGGATAGGTCACCTGATGTTGAGGGAATGCAGATTCTTGTTGAATGCTTATGAGGTTTGGGCTGACAGTCAGAAGTCAGTCTGATAGATTTGGCATTGTTAGTGGTCTAAGCATTAAACTCAGGACTGTGAGACAGGTTATAAGGGAGTCAGCTACTAAGATCAATTGAAGCCCAGTAGGAGTCAGTCATGGCACTGTTCAAGAGTAGTTTTGGTCTCTTTGTGTTAAAGGGAAAAGTTTTGAGTCTAGTTTGACAGTCAGCTATTGTCAATAGTCCACGATTGAAAGGAAAGGTATTCTTGAGTCATCGTACTGAGTTCCTCTAGAAGGCAACACATCTATAGTAGCATGCATCTAGTTTTCACTAAAATCTGGGGGTGAAAGTGACGTGTACATTGTGGCCTCTTCCTCGTCCCATGCATTATCCTCCATGGGTTGGCAGACTTGTAGGGACGTGGTTCGTTTGGTGGTGACCGAATCATTTCCAAACAATTATCCTTCCATTGGTGGGTGTGCCTTCCACGTTTGTAGATCAATCTTTAGAATTTGCGAGTCCTTTTGAAATACACTTGATCTAACGCCCAATCATGCACCAATTTGGCTTCCCTCATGAAAGGTCTGCCCAAGATAATGTCATATGAATCTGATTAGCGTAGAAAGTCCATTACATGGTAGTGGAATGAAAAGACCTTAAGTCTGATGTTTTTCAATAACCCCATGGGTCTTGAAGATGTTCCATCTGCCATTTGACGATTAGATCTGCTCTTTCCAATTCTAGTTTACCCGAGTTTTCCCAACATCATTTACGGTAATGATGCTCACCCCCGCTTCTTCATCCCGGATAACCAGTGCTTGGTATCCATTATGTGAATTGGGATCGTAGCATTTGTATCATCACTCTCATAATACTGGCCCAGTTGATTGACATGTATTTTGATGAATCTTGGAGCTCCTTCCTCCTCAAGCACTAGGTTTTTCTATGCTAGAGGTGACTGAGTCTTCTCTGCAATGGACATTGGATTTAATCTTCCCTCTACCCAGTCCTTAATATCTACCCATAATGTTGGTGTATTGCATAACAATGGTCCTAGCAGTATTTTGACGGTGGTATAGACAATATGGCTATGAGACTCCCTATGTCTCTAGGCTCCCTGGCAAGTGAGGGTTCCTTCTATGTGTTTGTCGCATATTCAACCCTAGGGATTGAAGGGATGGACAAAGTGAGGGTTCCTTCCATGTGTTTGTCACATATTCAACCCCCTAGGGATTGAAGGGATGGACAAAGCTTGCTTTGCTTCCTCAAACATTCTCGCCATAAGGTCACTATGAGTCCCTTCCTCTCGGATCCTTCTAGAATTAGAGTAGGCACATCCAATTTCCTTTCCATTATTAGCTCATTTCTTGGATACACTATATCCCTAGCCTTGTTAGCCCTTAATCTAGCTTCATGATTTCATTGGCACTCCTCAACTAGGGCCTTAGCTTCCTCAAGCTTCCTTATTTCCTCGTCAGCATTTGGGTATTCCCCAATCCCTTTAGGGGTTGCTGGTCTTTCCTTTGTGGTTCCTTGGGTGTGCCCATCACGGTTTCGGCACTTGGTCGTCTCCTTCCATTGATTGGGTGGATCCGGTGTTACTAGTATCTTCTTTGGATCCATCCTGAATTGTGACCATGGTATCACCTTTGCCCACTTTCTTCACTCTTCTCCTTCTTCCAGTTTTAGATGTGTGACATCTACTGGGCTTTTCCCTTTTCCCACTTGTTTTGCTTGCACTCGTGTCAAGACATTCAATGGTGTGATATTCCCAGGCTGCAAACTTATAGTCCTGATAGTAGCATGGTTGGAAGTGGAAACCAAACCACTGGCATGATATGGATAGTCTTTAAAAGGGCTCTGAAATCTCTGCAGGCTCCTCATAGTAATCATTATTGATTTCTACATCATGCATGACTTCACCCTCGTCCACCAAGGGCTCCTCGATCAACACCTGGTTAATTTTAGCCAGTGGTGGTAGAAGAGGTGGCGGAAAAGGCAACATGTCTTATATTCGAAATATCTCTCTTGGTAAGTTCATGCATGACTTCACCCTCGTCCACCAAGGGCTCCTCGATCAACACCTGGTTAATTTTAGCCAGTGGTGGTAGAAGAGGTGGCGGAAAAGGCAACATGTCTTATATTCGAAATATCTCTCTTGGTAAGTAGGATGGGTGTGGCTGCAGCGCCGCAGTAGTGGGTTTGCACTGGTGGTGCTGGTAAGGCTAGCGGCACTCTTGATGCTGGCAGTTGTGCTAAGGGCTGGACCCTCGGATATCTGCACATGGCAGTGTCATGGTTCCCCAATCTCACACATTGAGCACAATAAAGTAACTGCCTTAGTCTTAAGTGAGGGCATTCGGTGCTTGTGTGATTTTGTCTGCAAATAGGGCATCAAATCAGCTCTCTCCGTGGGAGAGATGAGCATTCCTTGATGCTTCTCTCCCATCCCTGACCATTAATTTCTCTAGTATGGCATTAATGAGCTCTTCCACTGTCATGTTTCCAACCTGCTTGCTTCGGGTTCCTGTGTTCCTGGTGACTTGAGACCTGCGATGTTGCCACTCTACTGAAGCTGCCTTGGCATCTTCTGGCTGTGGTGACTCAAGCATATTGTCCTCATATTCTATTGCTAGCTTACAGCATATATCTAAAGTAGCCGGTCAAGCTAACATCAAATAATCATGCATTTTATAATCTCGGACTCCTCTTCAAAAGTAAGGCAATAAATGATCATCAGTTAGCCTCTCCCTTAACTTGCATCTTGAATTCAAGTACTTGAGTTGAGATACATAATCTTGCCATGGACTCGTTTTCTTTCTACTTGATATTATGAAGCTGCACCACATGACTCCATCTGTCACCACTTCTAGCAAAGCTTGGTATGAACACATTCTAAAGCCTAGTGAAGTTGACTTTATCCTCTGGCTTTAGGGTTCAATACCATTGGTGAGCCTTTCCTTCTAGGGTCAACAAAAAAGCATGCATCACTCACTGGCCCACAGGTTGACTCAAAGACCTCTATATGTTGGATTGGGTCCCCATCGCACAAGAATTTTTGCACAAGCTTGGAAATAATATGTGGCTTCATTTGGGATGGTCTGGATTCGAGGGCAGTGCCTAGTTCCCTAACCATACCTTGGCCCATTTTCGTGGCCATATTTAGCAAATCCGCCCTTGTGAGACGGTGTTCAGATCTGCGTTTGGATCAACAATTGGTCTTCAAGGAGCTACTCCGCCTTGCCTAGACCTCTTCTTCTTTCTACATTGGTTCTTCTATTTAATTCGGGTCTTTGGTGAGGTCCGGCCAACTCCTCATCGCCTGGCTCATTATTAGCAGCTTCAGCCTGCCTTTGTTGGATTAAGAGCTCCATGCCTTGCAAGAATGTGGGATCATTGATCATTTCTTATATATCTTCTCTTGTATAGAGGCAATCCTCACCTTCTGTAGATACCCTAGGTAAATTTTCCTCCTCTTCTTGCATCTTAAGGCCTTCGTTCGCCCTTGATTCCTCGTTGATGGGTTCTAGAGTTGGTATTTCCCCTTTTGTTATGCTCATCCACATGCTATCAGTGGCATTTCTAGATGTTTCTGGTTCTTTGCATTGGATTTACATTCTCCATTTCCCTCTGTTCCGTCCTTTTTCTTCGAGCATCAAGCTCTTATTTTCTTAAGCTCAATAACCGTAATTGTTGCTCTTCCTCAACCCTCTTTAAGTCTATTTCTATTTCCTCAACCCTCTTCAAGTCTATTTCTATTTCCTCATATGTAGGGAAGAAGACTTGACCTATCCTAGCCGCACTTTCCTTATCCCTTCTAATCTTGGGGGTTGTCCCATTGATCCTCATTGTGTTAGTATGCTTGGGGCCAGAAGGTTGAGTTGGTAATTCTGGTCTTAGATCATGCCCAATGCTAGTTGACGGGCCCATGCTTGTAGATATTACGCATCATCTTCCGTGCCATGTTGGAGACCAAAAAATCCCGTGGCCATATCAAAGATTCCACTAAATCTTGTAGGGGAAGATGGTTTTTCTTCCTCTTCAAGGTGAGAGAATTGTAGCCCTTCTTCCATATGGATTCTTCACTACTTGCATCAATGGTGGTCAAATTCCTCCAAGCTGAAACACTCAATTGAGTGCTCACCAAATGGCCTGAACCAACACTCCTTTGGTAGGAAGAACCTGGGTGGTTTGATGCACTCTCGTAAGGTCATATCCAATGAGTTTACCGGACCTCAAGAGCATGAGAGTGTATTTCGATAGGCAAAATTGCCACTCTAATGTCTTCAACTGGTTTTCTATCGAATAGTCTCTTCTAATTGTGAACTAGCAGTTACTTGTGAAACAGAGAATGGTTCATGTAGTGTAGTAGCAAAGAGTAGTTCACGTCATGAAGTAACATGCAATGGTTCAAGTTGTGAACTATTTCTCGCATTGCGGCAACTGATGTTTCACGTTTCGATTTTTTTAGCTAAAAATTTCTTCAATTTGAGTCGGATAGACCCAAATGGTGCAGTTAGAGTACCTCTTTTACCATTGGTCTGACAACCCTTAATTCATGAACCTGCAGTCCGTGAGAGCTTAACTCGTGAACTGCTAACGTGTGAAGTGTTAGTCCATGAGAGCTTAACCCGTGAAGTAGCAGGCAATGACTCACACCGTGAAACGCTTCAATACTATTTCACGTGATAAGATTCTTCAGTCTTGTTGTGTCAGATGTGTCAGGATAAGGCGTCCTATTTTTAGCAAGGTAATCCCAAAAATCCTGGCACTGATTGTGGAAGGCCCTTCATGCCGTGAAGTAGCACGAAATGGTTCATGCCATGAACTGTTTTCTGCACTTTCATGTGTTTAACTACCGCGTTGACAGAATGATGTTTTGGAGTGTTATTTCCCTATCCAATTTATCCAGAATGGTTGTGCTAAGGATTAGGAATGCAATGCAAGTTATTAACACAACCAATGGCTCTTTATTTTTATAATTTCTGTGAATTTTTAGAAAAAACAAAGTGTCACCCCTACTAACTTACGGTAGCAAGATTGGTGACAAAAGTATCAAAATTGAAAGAAAAGCTAGTTTAGCTTTCCTCTAGGCCCTTCCAAGTACTCACCCACACATTCAACACACGATTTTTTGCAATTTCTTCTCTACCATTCAAAACTTATCTACACAGTTTCTTCACATTGCACCTTCCAACAAATGCAAAGGCAATGGTGAGTCTTGCATAGTGGGAGCTGAAGCTCTAAGAGGGTGGAATAAACAAAGGTGTATCCCCGGTAACGACACCAAAAATGTCATGGGCTACTGCATCTCCCAAGAAGGAACTCCACACAACCACAAACGAGAGAAGCAATAGACACAACAATGGTACTTATCAATGCTTTGAGCTCACGTCCCTTCTTGAGGCTCCCCAAGCTCACTTTGGAAGCTCCACTCCTCTAAACTCCGCCTCCAATGCTGTCATTGCGAAGTTGCTCGCACCACGAATGCAACGCAATCAACCTCTCACTCTCTCACACACATGCATGCATGAAAGAGGCCCATGTACTAGAGCACACTCACCCTCACACACACACTCTCTCTCTCTCTCAAGATAAAGCACAAGAGTTCTCATAGCACAAAGGGGGATTGTCTCATTTCATTATGAGAATGGCCTTTTATACAACTGGCCATTATTCACACTTGGGTGCCCAAAACATACTATCTAAGGCCTTGGGTGGCTAGTATCTCAATACAACTTTTATAGTGTCTTTACATGACACTTATTAATGTCCTCAGACCAAATGTATATGAAAGGCAAGGATGTGATTTTGAGGAGAGTTCCAAATAGGGAGATCTTTGCCATTATGGCCTCTTGCCATGAAGGGGTTTGTGGGGGGCATTTTGCCCTCAAGTTGACACTGAGGAAAATTTTGACATCTGGGTATGTATGGCCTAGTTTGAGAAGATATGTTTATTATTAGTGCAGGAGCTATGAGCCCTGTCAGAAATAAGGCAGGAAGGTTTTGCATTATGAATTGAGAAAGAGTATTGTATCATATGGGGTTTTTGAGAAGTGGGGATTGGATGCAATTGATCCTCTGCTAACTACTGCTAGGGGAAAGACCTATATTCTGACTGGAGTAGACTATTTGACCAGGTGGGCTGAAGCTAGATGTGTGAAGAATATCACTGCTAAAGAGGTGGCCAAATTTATATTTGAAGACATATGTGCTAGATTTGGCATGCCATTGAAGCTGTTGACAGACCAACGGCCTTTGCAAGAGTTACAGTTAGCTAGAGAGGAAGATTTGGACCACTATATTTAGTTAAGAAAAAGGAGAGCTGAGCATTTCAATGAGACTGTCAAAGACAAAGGTATCAAAGAAGGGGATTTGGTGCTTAGATACAACAACAAGTTGGATAACACTTTTTAGACCAAATTCTAGATTAAGTGCAAGGGTCCCTTCAAAGTTGTACACATGTATGAGAATGGTACTTATCAGCTAACTGACTTGGATGATTAGCTGCATTCCAAAAGAGTCAATGCTTACAGGTTAAAGCCATACTGGTGCAGAATTATGACAATTTAGAAAGATTCAGAGATGTTTGATACAAGCCTGCCTGTTGTGATGCAGATGTTCCAGTTAATGCAACATATTTTTATTGGAATTTGGATATGCTTTTAATTGAGGATTGCTTTGGTGAACCAACAACATGTGGTTGAGCATGAATGCTCTAACCATGGGGGTTGGGAAAACTATGATAGAATTTTTTTGCCCAAGGAAAATTCCCACTAAAGATATCCACTCAACCCCAAGAAAATGAAATAAATCATCAATGCATGGTTAGAAACTTTAGAAAAAATAACTCCTGCGTGGCCACCTTCCAAATTGGAACTAGTCGTTGTCACTTTGACCAAAAGAAGAAAGCGCACTTGCATATGTAGTAGAGGAGAGGAGTTGCTGGATTGCAAAGGAGAGAGCTCATAGTTGCGGGAAGCTGGGGGAGATAAGAATTACTGTGTGTGAGCCTATTTGCTGAAAAGAGAGTTGTGAGAGCCAAGGTTCTTTGTGGTGAAGCAGCTCTGAGATAGGTGGCAATTGGATTCTATTTTGTTTTTGAGAAGAAGAAGATGCAAGTTTTGTTTGAGAATATTTGAGTCTACCCACCAGAGTAGAGGTTGCATAGGTGCTAGAGGGTCACGTAGGAGGTTGGTGTCCTAGGACCCCTGAGGCTGTAACTCTGTTGGAACTAAGGTCAGTGGAGATCCCTCTCTTGGACACAATATGCCCTAGGATTATGCCATGTTTGACCATAAACTGACACTTTTTCAGGATTGAGAGAGATTCTATAAAGTCTGTACCTGAGGAAAACTTTACGCACACAATTCAAATGCTCCTTCCAAGATGAGTGCACCCCAAGGTCATCCATGAAGATTTTGAGAAATTACTCTTGGTAGTCCTTAAAAGCCATACACATAAACCTTTGGAAAGTTGCCGGAGCATTGGTCAAAACCAAAAGGCATGACTTTATAGGTATAAGTTTCCCATTGGGTGATAAATGCTGTCTTATGTTGATCGATAGTATTTATTTGAACCAGATTATAACCCGAGAAACCATACAAGAAGCTATAGACTTCTTTTCCCACCACTCGTTGTTATAAGCTTTGTTCAGTAAATGGTAAAGGATAATGATCCTTAATCGTTTGCAGCATTGACTTTTTTCATGTGTCAACACACACTCAGAGTACTCTGATGCCTGTCCGCCCAGCCTCCATGCTGGAAGCTCTATCGAGGTATGCCTCTTTCTGGATCTCGTCCTCTCTAGGTTCTACCACATGGCTCCCATAGGGCATAAGTCTTGTTCTCTGTCTAAGGACAGCTGACCCAAATCTCAAAATCTCTCTCTCTTCCCTGCACAGAAATCACCTCAAGGCTCTATAATAATAGCCCAAAAACAGCCTATACTAGAATTAGTAGATTATCAAGCACGAAAACGATAAAGATAGAAATCTTTTCTTTAAAAAACATGATCTTTAACTAGAATAGAGATGATACATTTTTTAAAAAATTTAAATTTTAACACTGGAAAGTAGTGTCAAATTCGTTTCGTGTGATGACTACCGGCCAAACCATGAGGAATCTCCAGATGGTCAAAACACGGACTTTGTTCCTCTTATGATGATCTATGTTTCCTTAATTCTCGTCTCTAACAAATAGAGTCATCTATCTCCTTATATACGGCCATTTCTGAAAATTAAGGGTCAATTTGGTGTCCGGGCCCTGTTTTTCGAATGCCTGTTGCGGCTATATTTACTATGTAAACCCCCATACGAGTTTCCTTTAGTCCAACCTACCCACTGCCAACCTCTTATACATTATCTAACATGATTAAGTATGGTATAAAAATCATTTACAAATGACAGCTCAAAATAAGCATAAAAAGCCCCAAGATTGACCAAAAATCAACATCTCTAAAATTACTCAATTTATGACCAAAATTAATCTTTTATGTCCTCCAAATACTTCCCACTTTTCAACTTTAAATGTAGATGCTAAAAATCACCAAGTTGAATTGGCCCAAAAAATACGTACACATGAGTACATTACATTATGGGGTTTGAGTGTTTTGGAGGCTTAAGAGGGTCAGTGGACATAGAGGAGAGGAATTCTGATCCAGTTGGGTCGGCGTCACATTCCAATTATCATCTTTTAGGTCGCTAAGTTTGGATCATCACATTCTAATTATCATCAAGATTGCTCAATCCCAATTGCACACATCTAAATCACACAAGTTTCGGTCAAGATTGCTCAATCCCCATCACATGCACAAGATCGCTCAATCCCCATCACATGCACAAGATCGTTTAACTCAAATCATGTAGTTTGGATTATGTAGTTCTAATCGTCTGGTTCAAATCATTTTGACTCAACATTTTGACTCAAGGGACTTGTCACTTGGACTCAAATTTCTATAAAAAGATATAGACCCTAGTACTGAGAAGAAGCCATTCACATTATTCATTTGTGTCCATGATCTCAACTCAAAAGCACACATAGCTCTGTCAAAATTTCTCTAGATCAATTCACTTGCTACAATAAATCGTTTGCCATACTCTGATTCATCTCTCAAACAAGGCACATTGATAAGAATCATGGTAGGCCTTTTTTGTACAGTCCTCTCTTTGTAGTTGTTTATGTGTGGCCTAGCTCCCATAGCAGTGGTTAAGAGTGTGCCTAGGGGAAATTGGATTGTAGGCTACCTCGGATTCATTTTGCAGATTTGTGAAGGGGTAAGCCTCATAGGGGAACATTTGCCAAAAATCTATTTACAAGACTGTAGGCCAGGGCTAGAAGCCTTTTGCAAATATTTCCAAGCTAGGAGGGCCTCTTGCATTCATTTGTTGTATTAGTTTAAAAAGAGTTTCATAATGAGAGTCAGGGGGTGTATCAAGGACACGTAAGGTTGCCATGAGATAGGCTTTATGTATAGGCAGTGGGCCATTAATGTTGTATCAAAGTCAGCCACAACCACAAACCTTGTATATATGGGTAGAGATAGGAATTGGGCACTGTCCAAGCAAATCCCTTTTGTTAAGAGGATAATGTGAATGGGGGAATTTTATCATTTCTCAAGTGCAAAGGTTACTTCTTATCTTGATATCTTGCCTTCTTGCTTGCTTGATTGTAGGGTGCATGTTTGCTGTGTTGATGAAGTGTATTGAGTATGCATGCTTGCTTGCTTGAGTGAGAGTGTGATTGAGAGAGAAGAGGGTAGTTTAGGCTTTCTAGCTTAACCATTATCTTTTTTGGAAGGATTGGTTAGTTTATTAGAGAGTATAGGAAGGTCTTAAACAAGAGGGATTGACACACCTCTTGGCTTCTTTAGCCTCTCCAATGGGACTTCCATGATCCAAGAATTTAGGCTTTCTAGCTTAATCATTATCTTTTTTGGAAGAATTGCTTAGTCATTAAAGAGTATAGGAAGGTCTTAAACAAAAGGGAGTATAGGAAGGTCTTAAACAAAAGGGATTGACACCTCTTGGCTTCTTTAGCCTCTCCAATGGGACTTCCATGATCCAAGAAAAGTGATCCAACCACTAGCACTATGATTCCTTGCTTTGCACCAAACATATATTATGTGATGTCATGATAATCTCAATGCCAAGAAAGAATCTAAGCTCCCCCAAGTTTTTTATGTCAAACTAGCTACTCAATGATACCTTCACATTAGCTATATCATCCCCACAATCACCTGTGACTATCAAGTCCTCCACATCAATGACAATCACGACCAAACCATTCTGTGTTTTCTTCACATATAGTAAAGAATTTGAATTTCCCACATGAAATCCAATTTTTGACACCTTAGTGTGGGGATCTCCCCTCATGAAGCAAGCACCTTTTTCTCATCATTACACCAATTTTTAATTAACAAAATGAGATATTTTCATCTCTCCTCTCTCCTATTTCAAAACTAGATCCAAAAAGTAAGCTGAACTGACCCAAAAATGGTCAAAAATTGACCAAACTGATCTGGAAAATTCTAGAATCAGTTTGTTTGGTTAGAGGCTCACTTTTTCCTATAAATAGAAGCCTCCCCCTTTGTAAAAGCTTAGTGGTGTTTATGCACTGTTACTCTACTCCTGTCCTGAGCCATCTACATTGAATTTTTTAATAATTTAATTATTTTTGGCCTAATCCTCTCCAAAGTGAATTGGTGGCCACTATTGCTTCAAACAATAGTAGAACCCTCAATCCCTCAAGCCAAAGGAGAGCTTACAAGCTCCATGTAAGCTAATTTTCTTACTATGTTTACAAATTTTAATGAAAAATCTATGGTTTTCTTGATTTTTATGAATTACAGATGATTGAATTAAATTCAAATGCTATGCCTTTGATGAAAAGGCCACCCCCTTCTCTTCTTTACATTCCAACCCTTCATAATCCTAGAAATATTAACTAAGTGATTAATTAAACTCTTCTTATTGTTTATTCTCTTGAAATTAGAAAATTGTATAGATTAGAGTTCTATAATTCTAAATTGGGTTAATTAAGTTAATTGTAGAAAGATAAAAATGAGAAATGGTCAGCCATACAAAGGAGGTTATGGCAAAATTTTCTAGAATTTTATGAAAAAGAAAGTTTGTTTTTATGTTGTTATTCCAAAAGAGTAATTCCCACCATTTTTGCATCTAAAAGAAATATTCCAATTACTCCATGTTTATATTCACCTATGAATAGGCATGGATATCACTAATATTAATTATTAAAATTGATTTCTATGCATAGAAAGATGCATAAAGAAATTTTTTTTAAAAACAAAAGTGTTGTTCTTATTAAATTTAATTTCTATGCATAGAAAGATGTATAATGGAACTTTTTTATTACAAAAGTTTTATTCTTATTAAATTTGATTTCTATGCATAGAAAGATGCATAAAGAATTTTTTTATTATAAAAGTGTTATTCTTATTAAATTTGATTCTATGCATAAAAAGATGCATAAAGGAAATTTTTTTATTGCAAAAGTGTTATTCTTATTAAATTTTATTTCTATGCATAGAAATATGCATAAATAAATTTTTATTATTATAAAAGTGTTATTCTTGTTAAATTTGATTCTATAGAAAGATACATAAAGGAAAAAATTTTATTACAAAAGTGTTATTCTTATTAAATTTTATTTTTATGCATAGAAAGATGCATAAAGGAATTTTTTTAATTATAAAAGTATTATTCTTATTAAATTTGATTCTATGCATAAAAAGATACATAAAGGAAATTTTTTTAATTACAAAAGTGTTATTCTTATTAAATTTGATTTCTATGCATAGAAAGCTGCATAAAGGATTTTTTTAATTACAAAAGTGTTATTCTTATTAAAATTGATTTCTAAGCATAGAAAGATGCATAAAGGAAATTTTTTTATTACAAAAGTGTTATTCTTATTAAATTTGATTTTATGCATAGAAAGATGCATAAAGGAAATTTTTTAATTACAAAAGTGTTATTGTTATTAAATTTGATTTCTATGCATAGAAATATGCATAAAGGAATTTTTATTATTATAAAAGTGTTATTCTTATTAAAATTGATTTCTATGCATAGAAAGATGCATAAAGAAAAAAAATTTATTACAAAAGTGTTATTCTTATTAAATTTGATTTCTATGCATAGAAAGATGCATAAAGGATTTTTTTATTACAAAAGTGTTATTCTTATTAAATTTGATTTCTATGCATAGAAAGATGCATAAAGGAATTTTTTTTATCACAAAAGTGTTATTCTTATTAAATTTGATTTCTATGCATAGAAAGATGCATAAAGGAATTTTTTTATTATAAAAGCGTTATTCTTATAAAAATTGATTTTTATGCATAAATAGATGCATAAAGAAATTCTTTTTATTTTAAAAGTGTTATTCCTATTAAATTTGATTTTATGCATAAATAGATGCATAAAAGGATTTTTTATATATAAAAGTGTTATTCCCATTGAAGTTGATTTTTATGCATAACTAGATGCATAAAGAATTTTTATATCAAAATTAGAATTCTCTTAAATTCTATGTTTAAATTCTATGAGTATTTGATAAATGAATAAGTAAATACTCTAAGAGAGAAATTTCTATCGTTTTATATTCACACAGATTGTAAAAAGAAAATTCAAGAAATCTATCGAGATCAAAATATTTAGATAAATGATTAATTTATTCCTCATTGGAATTCGTAACTAATTTAGAAATCAGTGAATATTCAAAGAAAGAAATTTAGTAAAATAGTAACTGAATTATCAAACCTTTTCGAGAAAGATAGTTTAGGAAAAATCTTATCCGACTCGAACCTTGAATCAAACTATGACTAAGACCAAAATCTTTCGTCACTTTTAAGAAAAGAAGTGTGACCAATTTAGAAAAATACACTCAAAACTCTTGCCAAATTTGAAACTAAGTTTGAGACCCTTCGAATTGATCTGTGGATCAAGGTTACAGAATTCGAGGAATTCTGGTTTTAAATTCAGAATTCCGATCAAGAAGTTTTAGGGATACTGATTCAAGAAATACTCCTTGTATTCAAAAGAAAATCAAACTGAAAACTTGCATAGAAACCGTGTTTTCTTAAAGGACTGTCTTACGCGCCAGAATAGATGGATGGGATATGACGTAAATAGATGTGATGAGATGTCATGTAAATCAGATAGATGTGAATGAATGGATGGATGGGATGCGAATGTGTATGTGAAAATGAATGTGGATATGTATGTGAAGAATGGATGTGAATGTGTATGTAAAAATGGATGTGAATGTGTATGTGAAGAATGGATGTGGATGTGTATGTGAAGAATGGATGTGGATGTATGTGAAAGAATGGATGTGAATATGTATGTGAAAGAATGGATGTGGATGTGTATGTGAAAAAATGTGATGTGATGTAAAGAGATGTGATGTGACATGAATATATGTAGATGTGAAGTGATAGATATGAATGTATGGATAGATGTGGGTAGTCGTACATGTGAATAATTGGATGGATGTGGATGAATGAGATGAGATGTGTGTGAATGAGATATGATGTGGATAGATGTGATATGATGTGAGATATGATGTGGATAGATGTGATGTGATGTTATGTGGATAGAATGTATGTGATAGATGGGATAGTGATGAGAATGAATGTGATGGATATGAAAATGAGATGTGATGTGAATCGAGATGTGAATGAATGAGATGTGATGTCATGTGAATTGGGATGTGAATGAATGATATGGGATGTGAATGGATGAGATGTGATGTGATGTGAATCAGGATGTGAATGAATGAGATGTGATATGAAATGGATGTGATGAAAATTGGGATAGATGTGAATGGATGATATGTGATGTGAATGAATGTGATGTGAAACGAGATAGATGTGATGTGATGTGAAACGAGATAGATGTGATGTGATGTGAATGAATGTGATGTGAAACGAGATAGATGTGATGTGATGTGAAACGAGATAGATGTGATGTGATGTGAATGGATGAGATGTGATGATGGGATGTGAATCGGGATAGATGTGAATGAATGAGATGTGAGGTGAAATGGATGTCATGTGATGTGATGTGGATCGGGGTAAATATGAATGGATGAGATGTGAATGAATGAGGTGTGATGAGATGTGAATATAGGTAGATGCGAGTGGATGAGATGTGAATATGGGTAGATGCGAGTGGATGATGCGAGTGGATGAGATGTGACGAGGATAAATGAGGAAAGATGTGATGAGATGGAAAATGATGTGATTGGGAATACATATGAATTGGAAAGATATGATGAGATGGAAAATGATGTGATTGGATGAGAATGGGAATACATATGAATTGGATGAGATGGAAAATGATGTGATTGGATGAGAATGGGAATACATATGAATTGGATGTGGATTAAATAATGTGGATTGATGTGGTACAATGTGGAAAGACGAGAGTTCGTTATAGAAACTGTATTTATGACCTGTTTTTAAATGACTGTTTTATGTCAATAATGCTGGGGAAGCATTTTGACCGTCTTGTGAATGAGGTCATGGAGATCTAACTGATAAAGTTGCAACAGCTGACGAAGAGTCAACGGAGGACGTCTCGCGTAGCAAGGTCGGCCGAGGTCTTGACTAGCCTCGGTTCGATTTAAATGGTGAGCTTCTGGTACGGTGGATGAGGGACTAAAGAAGCGGCCTATGAGTGAAGCGCTAGGTGACCTGCAAAGGATCCTAGAGGGTGCTAACCTTACGATGCTTGGGCTCTGGGTCACCGAAGATGCCCACACGTGCATCGGGGAAGATATTGGAACAAGGAGTAAGAGTTGTTTTCTGAAGTCAGGCATAGATCTGGTTGATTGACCTTGTTGGTCGTTAACGGATGAGTCCATGGCTCTTTTTTATATGGATTTGTTGGTTGATCTTGCTGATCTTCAATGGAGATTCCATTTTTATTTTTATAAGTGAATATATTTCCGAGTACTATGAGCTAGGAACTATCGAAAAGGCCCTGAGTGGACAGGTGGTGAGCGTTCTGGTTGCCAATGATGCCATAGGTACACCGATGAAGGAGAAATTGGAAATTAGGATTCAACCGGATATTTTGGGAGGATTATGCTCAGTGATACTATAGTTTCATTAAAAGATTGTTTTAAAGACAGCTGAATCTGTGAAAAAGGCAATTTCATATTGGGTGTGTAAGTGGTGTGACTAGTTTTAAGTTTGAATGAATATCCAGCTAGGGGGCTTGGGAACTCTTTTCCCTCGTACCCGGGACAAAACCTAACCAAATTCTTAAATGGATCCCATCACTACAGTGGTTGGGCGGTCGGCTAACCCACAGGACTGGAAGAGGTTAGGCTAGACTGATGGGTCCTTAAAAAGAGACTTAATTCTGTTATGGTACGTTAGATGAAGTAAATCCCGGATAAAAATTGTTCTATGGAAAAGAATCAACGGCTGTGCCTCTCAATGAGGAAAAAAGCGTTGGTCTCTATGATCCAAGTGCAAGTCTTTTTGCTTGATCTGACTATAGGACTTACGGGTTCGGTCAGATCAGTTCAGTTAATTAAGACTCTTGACTACGTTAGAGTAAATTTATCCTGGAGGAATCGCTCGTGCTTTCCGAGCGAGGGAAGTTTTTTCGGGTTCGATTTTGGAAGAACCAAGGGATTAGTCTCTTGTCCGGATACACATGGGCAAGGCCCCAAGTGAGGGACCCTGCCCCGCGCAAGAAGTGCTACTTCCGTTGCTTGCACCCCAGAATTCGTTGCACGGTGGGGACAGGGATCTTTCAGTCGGGTATTGAGGGCAAGTCTGGTTTGTCCTCTTTTTCACTTTTGGTTTTAGCCATGATCTTTCTAGCCTCGCGTTCTGTTTCTGCCAAGGCTTTATTGCGTTTTTGGCATCCAGCTTTTGTAAGCTTGGGTGTTTCTAGATCTTGAAGGATGACTTTCTCCTTGTGTCTTCCCTCCAATGATATCTTACTCAACTCCTCACCCCAATCCTTTGAGAATTCATCGTATACCTTAGTGGCCTCAAGGTATCTCAGCCACCACTGGGCGTCCGTGGGTTTTCTTCGTAGTAGTAGGGCATTTCATCGGGCTGTATATCGTTTCTATTTTCACCACCGTCTGAGGCGTTGAGCATTGGTAGTATGATGGTACCTTTTGTACTCGATGTCTCCTCTTCTAATTCTTCATCAATGGTCTGCTAATTAACCATACAGATAGAGGTCGTGGGAACGGTTCCAGATTCCACCGGCTTTGTGCTATGATGGTACCTTCTGTACTCGATGTCTCCTCTTCTGATTCTTCATCAATGGTCTGCCAATTAACCATACAAATAGAGGTCGTAGGAATGGTTCCAGATTCCACATACTAGGTCCCCCTAGGTTGCATTACATCAATGGTGGCCAACACATGCATCTAGTTTTCACTGAAGTCTGGCGGAGGAAGTGACGCATACATTTCCATTTCCTCTTCATCCTTGGGATCTCCCACCGAGGGCTAGCATATCTATATAGAGGTGGTTAGTTTCGTTGTGACCGAATCATCTGAACAACTGTCCCTCCATGGGGTGTGCTTTCCATGTTTTCAGACCAATCTTTAAGATTTGTGAATCCCTACATACATACACGTGATCCAAGGCCTAATCATGCACCAATTTGGATTCCCTCATGAAGGATCTCCCCATATTGTCATATGAATCAGGTTGGCATAGGAAGTCTATGACCACAAATGTATGATGATACCAAAATGTAAAGAGTTTGAATTTAACATTCTCCAGAAGCCCAATGGGCCTCGAAGACGTTCCATCAGCCATTTTAACGATAAGATCTGCTTTTTTTAGATCAGGTTTCTACCAGTTTTCCCAGCAACGTTTTGTGATGATGCTAACCCCCGCCCCACCATCCAGGATAGCCAGTGCCTGGTACCCATTATGATGAATCGGGATTGTAGCATTTGTGTCGTTGCTCAATAGCATCCCAGTTGATTAACTGGTATCTTAATGACTCACGTTTTCCTTCTATGTCTCAAGGTTCTTTCTGCCAGAGGTGGCAGAGCCTCATCTATAGTATCAGCTAGCTTTAGTCTGCCTTCTACCCATTCTTTTACGTCAGGTTTTCCTTCTATGTCTCAAGGTTCTTTCTGCCAGAGGTGGTAGAGCCTCATCTATAGTATCAGCTAGCTTTAGTCTGCCTTCTACCCATTCTTTTACGTCTGTGTTGGTGAATTGTGTAACAACTGCCCTAATGGCATTTGTACAGGCATGGACAGCATAGTTGCAAGACTTCCTATGTCTCTGGGTTCTTTGGAGATAGAGGGTTCTTCCCATGTGTGTGTCTCATATTCCCTCATAGGGAAGGAATGGATGGACCCCCCCAACCCATTTTCCTCAAACATTTTGGACAGTGTGTTTGCTTGGGAAACCTCTTCTGGTTAACTATATCCTGGTTGGCTCGTTTCGTGGATAAACTATATCCTTGATCCGGTTGGCCCTTAGCTTGCTTAGGTTGGCTTCATGAAGCCGTTGGCACTCTTCGACTAAGGCCCTGGCGTCTTCAAGCTTTCTTATTTCCTCGTCGGCATTGGGGTATTCACCAACCCCCTTAGAAGTTGCTGGTTGCTCTCTTTGCTCTTTTTGGTCCGACCCCTTGTGATTGATCCTTTGATACCCCTCTTCCTTTGACTAGGTGGATCCGGTGTTGATTGTATCTTCTTCGGAACCATCTTGGATTGGGACCCTTGTGTCACCCTTTACCCATGTTTTTCACTCTTCTCCTGTGGCCAGTTCTAGAAATAGTTGCATCCACTCGGTTCTTTCCCTTGTCTCCTAATTGAGCTTGGGCTCTTGTTAAGATGTTGAGTGGTGTGATATTCCCAGGTTGTACACTAATGGTCCGGATGGTGGCCTGATTGGCAGTGGAAGTTGAGCCACTTACGCAGTACGGACAATTCTTGTCACGTAGGCTGTAACGCCTGTGACCGACGGCAGACCGGATGGCTATATCCGGGGTTCAGTGGGAGAGGACGCCCATGCGGAGTCATGGGCGGCCAGGCTAGTGTGGACGGCAGGCCACACACTATATAGCCTGGGGGATGAGGGGCAATCCTCATTCTTCCTCTATGGCTGGGTGGTGAGCCAGAGGCCGTCCCCTCTTGTGGTAATGCCCGTAGCGGCGTTACGGGAATGTAACACTGGTATCGGAGCGTGGTTCGATGGGATTGTCAAAGCCCGCGCGTGACCGGGGGACCGGAGCCCACTCGATGGTTTTCGACCATTCGTCTCCTCATCCTTATCTCGAATGGAAGGTGTGGAGGGAGGCAGCCATGGAAGAATGGAGGGGAAGAACTCTCTCTCTCTCTCTCTCTCTCTCTCACCGTCACACACAGCAAGCAAATTGGCAGGTAAGCTATTTCGTTTGTTTTTTTTCCTTTCGAAATTGAATTGTCTGTCGATAAGGTCGCCACTGTGCGTTGAGTGGGGGGGGCGAAGAGCAGCCCCACAGCCCCACGTTTTTACCCACGATGAATGGCTGCGAAAGAAGGGGCTGCGAAAGGCTTGAATGTCTGCAAAGCTTAGTTGACGCTTGCGTAGGGGCGCAGAGCCCATGGATGCTTGCGCTGACTGCCTTGAAGGGGCTGAGTGGGGAAAGAGCCTTGAAGGGGCGAAGACTTGCTGGAATTATGCTGAGCCTGCTTTGACGTGGGGCGAAGAGCAGCATTCAGCCCACGTCAGTCGTGTAGAAAGGGCCGTCGCAGGAGGAGGATGCCACTCGGGAGCAACATGGGCTTGCCTTTCCAAGGCGAAGCTGTTGCTGTTGAATGTGCTGGCTGTATAGAAGGCGCCTGTGCTGCGTAGCCAGCCAGGCCGGCCAGCCAGCCAAGCAGGCGGCGGCGGCCAGCCAGCCAACCAGGCGGCGGCGACGGCGCGGCGGCGGCCAGCCCACGCCGGCCAGCCAGGGGCGGCCGGCGGCCAGCCACCAGCCCAGCCACCAGCACTGCAGGCGGCCATCAACGACCACCAGCGACGACAGCAGCAGAAAAAAAAAGAAAAAAAAAAGAAAAAAGCGCCAGCAGCTGCCTCGCGAGAGCACCGGGATGATGATAAGGTTTTGAACCTTAATAAATTTTATTTTATTTTTTTTAAAAAAATGTTGGGGAAGTTCCCACGGAAAGAAACCTCCTCGCACGCTTTAAATGTGTGTGTTGGGCAACTTGGGAAACGGGGGGGTTGCGGGAAGCCTTCTCTGTGGCTGCGAGTTCATTTTTCAGCCAACCAAAGCCAAGGATCCCACAAAGAGAACGCGGTTTGCAACACAGCAACAGCGTCCACATTGTACATTGGTGTGCCGTAGGCGTGCCCGTGGACATCCAAAAGGATACAAGCGAGTCCATAGGTGATTATTCATGTGTGCGGAGCTACACACACGAAGGAGGGCAGTTGATAGGGTCATTGACATACATGTCGTGAGTGCATAGCCACCCGCAACACCGTTATTGCCATAGATACCATGTGTGTGTGTGGCTACACAACACAACATCGACATCGAGTTATCTTTGGATCGCGGGTGCGTAGCCACACGCAGTAGCAATTATGTTGTAGCGTAGCCTGTTTTGAGGCTTAGTGATATAGTCTGACACTACTTGTATGGTCCTAGAATCATGAGATGATCTCTTGGATCAGGACGTACTAAACA
Source organism: Cibotium barometz (assembly GCF_041138505.1). Taxonomy (NCBI): domain Eukaryota; kingdom Viridiplantae; phylum Streptophyta; class Polypodiopsida; order Cyatheales; family Cibotiaceae; genus Cibotium; species Cibotium barometz. Next base: position 14,659,156 of record NC_141063.1, read on the forward strand.
ACCGCAGTGTTGTGTTGTGCTTAACAACCAAAGTGTATTATGCTAGGTCCGTAGAGATGCAAGCACTTGTGCATGGTCCTAGAGGTCTATTATTCTAAGATTTGTAGTAATCTTAGAGTGAGGTCCGTAGTGATCTTTCAATTCGGAGTTCATCGAAACCTGGATGTTCATGATGTTAACGGTCTAATTGTTCAACATGGCTTATAATAGAGTACGGAGCTACTCTGCCCACCTTTGGAGTGTGTCATTACTCCTTTCGTTTGATAGGATGGGAGTATCCCTGAGAGGTCTTACTCTAAAAGTTACCTTATGGTGGCTAGTCTTTAGACCTACTCTAGATTGAGTATCTGAGGTAAGCCTAATTGAGCCGTAGTGCTCATAACCCTTCACAATCTTTTAACAGATGCTAGAAGATTGTGATAAACTTTGGCAAATGAGAACCATGTACAAGCGTAGTCTTGATGTGGTTATGCCTCGTGTCCAAACAAGTTGCTTACTGTTTGTAGCAACAAAGAGCCTTGGCCCGTAGAGGCAAGCTGGCCCTTGTTGGTAGTAACAAAATAGTGTCACTACTTGGGCCTCTAGATTAGTGACTAGTTTGATTTAGTCACGTACATTGCATGGTAAAAGTAATCCCTAAGGTGTGTATTACTTGGGATAAAGGCGCTAGTAGTGCTGCTAACAGTACTCAATTGAATGGTTTATCTAGGAGTACTAATCTGAAGGATTAGCATATGCCTAGATAATAATAGCAGATTTAGGATTGATTTGTAGAAATCAAAGGTAAATCTGAAGAGGTATAGTCTTGAGATGTAATGCTCAATACTTTTATACAATTTGATCGAAGAGAACTGTTCTTAAACATACAAGCATGGTTTTCTCTTCTGTTTATTGCCATGCGTCGACATCCCACTGCTCGAGAGTTTGTGGTGATCTTTCGAGGGGGGAAAGAGCCTTTTTATATGTCACATCAATTGGTTTGGCGGTAATTTGATGGTATGGGACATCCAATTCTCACGGAATCGATGGTAGTCTTGGTGGAATGGGACGCCAAGGCTTGTGCATGTAACTTGACTCTTTGGCAGGTCTGTATGTACACTTGTCTGTAGTGATAAAGTGTGCAAGATAAAATTTGAACTTTGAAAATTACAAATATAGCCATGAGTTGGGATAAAACCCAGTTACAGAGTTCGGAGAAGCTCTAGGTAGCAAGACCATGATGGTGTACTAGTGCTAACAGAGTGATTTAGTTCCGGAGTGATCTAAATCTAGAGGTTAGCAGTAAGACTAGTTTGGTTGGACAGTTTCATGCATGGGGGACGCCCTATAGCATTTTGCAAGCGTAGTCTTGCCTATGTTCAACGTAAGTGTGCAATTGTGATCACATTTTAAATGCTACCATAGGAATTTGGGAAATATATTACTTTCCTACATAAGCAATTGTAATATTGCATGACAGGCTATTTTGCTTACAAAGTTCATGTGCGTGTAAACCCTATAAGTCGTATGACCCCTGGAAATGAGTGGAGCATTTCTAGGATTTAATAAGGTTTTACATGGCAATAGTGAGTATTATCTCACTCCAGATGAGCCTGGTTGTTGTTAGTATCGGATCCGACATATGAAGTGTACATAAACTCGGGCTGAGTTAGGATAGGAGGCTAAGCCGGAGAGCTTAGTGGTAAATCCTACTGTATCTGGTGAGTTTTGACTTAACCGGAGTGTTAAGAAGTAAACTCAAAGTCTGGGGCTGAACCGGAGTGTTCGGAGGCAGACATATCTTTGTTAAATCGGAGAATTTAGCAAAAGATGAGCTTGGGGTGAACCATGGTACCCAGGAAAAAAGCTCTTCACACTAAAATAGTGCACAATAATTTTAGGGTGATAAAAATCCATCGCAGGAATGTTTTACAAATTTCCATAGATGATAGATGAAGACCATGTACTTTACGGAGTTAAAGTACATAGGTGGTGACTTCGGCGCCACATTTTTTGTAGGAAGTCACCAGTGGTGTGGTTAGGTCAGCCGAGACTCCACAAGACCTATGCACTAGTTTTTAAGTTAACCTCTATGATAAGGACGTCCAAAATTTCGTGTTGTAATACCAGAAATTGTACTGCAATGTGCAATGGAGGGGTCAATTTGTGTAGTCACTTTTTAGCAGCAAGTGACTTAAGCATCTTGTTATAGATGGTTGTATATGGTACTCCCACTCGGGGGAGGTACGCCATTGAGTACGGAGTTACTCACAGACTAGTATGGAGCTACTAGCGTGATGATAGTGGGTATGTAGTTACTCACTACTAATACATAGCTGCTAATAACATTAAGATCCTCGAGTGAAAGATACTCTAGATCAACATTTTAAATTACCGAACCACAATCCATGAGTATCGAGGTACTCATAAATATGTTGATGTTGCTCAAATCGAGGGACCGATTTGTTCGATGGTATGGAATTAGCAAGAGAGTAAGGTAACTTAAAAGTTACACATCACTAGTCCTAGTGAGTTGTCGAGGTCATCCGTAGTTTGATGATCCCCTCTACCTATCAGATAACATTCAATTTTGTAAGCCCTGGCATTTAATCCGTAGTGATTATGAGTTGGGTGTGAGATATGGTTATGAAGTTCTTACAAGAGTACTCGTTTATTTGCTAGTCATTGGTTATAGCTTGGTAGAGATTGCCACCTGTGATGGGTAGGTAGCTTTGCCGCTATGATGAGGAGGCAGCAAATAATGTTCTCATAGTTATACTTCATACCAACACCAAACAGGGATAGGATGAAATTCCTAAGTTCATCATCACGAAGTACTGTGATGTTTGCATTTATATTGAATGTATGATGTAATGAGACATTGGGCTTGTGTAATTACCATCAATTATTTAGCAACCTATGGCTTCGCAGCAAGCTCAGTCATTATCTGTGGATTGATAATATGGTTATTAGTAGTTTGGAATTTTCTTGATAGATGGTACAACCCACCCAAATGATTCATAAGTGTGTAACCGCTTATGAAGGGTAAGAATATGCAACAATGAAGCACTTTGTTACAAGTGTGAAACCACTGATCTGTTGCAAAGCATTTTATCAATAGTACCACCATATGTGCGTAGACACTATACCACATCTTCGTTGCAAGATGTTTAAAAGTTTCTTGGAAGGACTCAAGAATATAACATATGATATTAAACACGGTCTAGATTTGTTCTTGGACCTATGACACTAGCGCGTAGTCCGCTTGACAGTACAGTTTTTGAGGACAAAAACCTTTCTTGAGGGAAAGGAGGGATATCCTCAAATATCACATAAACTCGAATAGTTGTGTGAGTCCAGATAATACTTGAAGGGATATGTCTGGTAATAGCAACAAAGAGTTGTAAGTGAATGGATGTAGTTCCAGACACCCGTAGTGGTGCAAGAATCTTTATCAAACATCTCCACATACTATATGGTCCCCGCATATATAGTATGGCATAAGAGATAGGAAGTTTGATTGTTATATTTGAATGGAAATTTTCAAAACTTACATTTACTCTGAGTTAGAGTGGAGTTTAACCATCCGTAGATTGATGGTAGTTAGAAACTCAACAAGATTCTAGAGCATATGCTTGTGCAAAGATGTTACTCTAAGAGAGAAAGTATCTCTTAGCTTTGGAACTAATCCTTGTGATGCATGATTAGATTGGCCGTAGAGCTTTCCAAGGAGAAGTTTTAACAAGTTGGTGAAGCAACATGGTAGCGTAGTCTACAAATATCTAGTAGCATAGTCTAAGAACTTGGGCTACTAGAGTGCTCTCCAGTACATTAGCTTCTGTGCTAATGACATGATGCAAAATCAAGGCATGAAATTTGCCTTAAGATTTTGGTTGAAATACCAAATCATGGCTTGTGTGAGCATGATCCTGTCTTTACAGAGGTCTGCCGTGCTGTACGCGTACGCACTTTGTCACAGCCGCGTCCACCTTTCTCGCCGGCACGTAATGCTAGTCCGGAGAGACTGGCCATAGGTGCGGCAGGTAGCGAGGCGAGAGTTAGTCCGGAGAGGCTAGCCGAGCCTTCGGGGTATAGTTTTGATAGTCCAAGTGCGGGTCATCCTGGGATTTAGAAGACCTATGCACTAGTAAAAAGACAGTTTTATTGGCCTAGTTTGTTTAAGAACGTCCAGACTTATGTGCTGAAATGCAGTAAGTGCCAAGTCAATAAACAGAACGTCTTAAAGTTGGAGGACTACTCCATCCACTGGAGATTCCTCAAGGGAAATGGGAAAGCATTTCCATGGATTTCATTACCGGTTTACCCACGAGTCGAGGGAATGACTCAATGTGGGTAGTAGTGGACAACTAAACTGGCAAAGTTTATTACCACGAAGAAAACTGTAAAAACGCCAGAGTTGGCAAAACTCTTTATTGAACATCTCTACAAGCTATATGGCCTGTCCGCAGATATAGTGTCGGATAGAGATAGAAAGGTCAACAGTCATTTTTGGAGGGAAATCTTCAAAAAGTTGGATACTACTCTGAGTATGAGTACGGTAGATCATCCGTAGTCTGATGGTCAAACAGAAAGGGTTAACCAAATACTCAAGGATATGTTGCGTTCTTATGTCAGTAAGAAGCAATCTAATTGGGAAGAGTACTTGCCCTTATTGGAGTTTGCCTATAACAGCTCCAAACATTCAGCGACGACTGGATTTACACCATTCATGTTAATGTATGGATTCCAGCCGAGATCTCCGATGGTTGTAGACCTAGAAAAGGAGAAGATTCAATCTGTCAAGGATTTCCTTGAAGATATGAATGATATGCTCAAAGCTGTACGCGAGAGCATTCGTAGCGCACAGGATCGCGCTAAAACATTTGCCGATAAAGGACGCAGACAAGTGACCTTTGCAGAAGGTGACTTTGTATTTTTAAAGGTTCCTGCGCAGTCAGCAACCATGCAAACGGGAAAGTGTGATAAACTTTCTCCTAGATATTGCGGTCCTTTCAAGGTCCTTAAGAAGATTGGGGACGTAGCGTACAAACTTGAGTTACCGGATAGTTCTCAAGTTCATCCTGTCTTCCATGTCAGTAAACTGAAGAAATCAGTTCACGGGTTAGAGAACGCAGTTTCTCCAGAGATTTTGGTGGACTTGATAGAGCCACCAAAGATACCACATGAACTGGAAAGGATTCTTGGGTATCAAAACAGACAAACCCGACATAAAGTGTACCAGGAGGTACTTGTTAAATGGATAGATATGGCTGGGTGGTGAGCCAGAGGCCGTCCCCTCTTGTGGTAATGCCCGTAGCGGCGTTACGGGAATGTAACAATTCTTGATCAAATGATCAATTCCACATTTATTACAGGTGAGTACTGGCATATCATTGGGTGGAGCCGCCACTTGTTGGGGTTGGTGTGTATGACCCATATTCTTGTTGGGACACTCAGCGACTCGATGCGGCCCTCCGTAGCCAAAGCATTGTAACGGTCCTCTTCTCAGGTTTGAATTTATGTCCTTGCCCTTCCATTGTACCATGGTTTGAAACACAGGTACTGGCGTGTTGTTCTGTAGGACGTAATATTCCGGCGTGACCTCCACCGTTTCTTCGTAGTACTCTCCACTAAGTTCTACTTCCCACACCATGTCAACATCTTCTGACGGCTCTTCAATTAATACTTGATTGATTTCAGCCAGTGGTGGTTGTGGTGGTAGAACTGGTGGTGGCAAATGTGAAGCATCTTGTACCCGGAACATCCCCCTAGGTAAGTAGGGAGAGTTGGGTTGTCCAGTAGTAGCGGTGATCTATACAGGTGGCGCAGGTAAAGCCAATGGGGCCCTAAGTGCTTGTAGTTGTGTGACATTTTGAAATCTTGGATATCTGCACATTGAAGTGTCATGATCTGTACAGGTGGCGCAGGTAAAGCCAATGGGGCCCTAAGTGCTTGTAGTTGTGCGACATTTTGAAATCTTGGATATCTGCACATTGAAGTGTCATGATTTCCTAATTTTACACAGTGGACACAATAGAGTCATGGTCTTGCTCTTAACTGTGGACACTCAGTGGTAGTGTGATTTAGTCTGCACATAGAGCACCACACCAATTCCCTGCGGGGGGTAAAGATGATTATGCTCATGTCCAAATGTTTCTCTTCCCTCTTTGACTTTCAATTTCTCTAATATGGCATTACTGAGCTTATCCACCATTGTCATGTTTCCAACTTGTTTGCTTTTCGAGTTCCAATTTCTTGGTGGCTCGAGACACGCGAAGTCATTGCTGAAGATGTTTTGACATCTTCCAGTTGCGGTAATTCCAAACATATTATCTTCATATTCGATTGCCAGTTTGCAACATGCATCAAGCGTAGCAGGTTAGGCTAGTACCAGGTAATCATGCATTGTGTGGTCTTTAACCCCTCTCCAGAACAAAGCAAGGCAATAACTGATCATCAGTTAACTCTCCTGAAGTTTGCACCTTGAATTTAAGTGCTTAAGACGAGACACATAGTCTCTCATCGACTCATCTTCCTTTTGTTTGATATTATGTAATTGTGCCACAGGGCTCCATCTGTCACCACTTCGAGCAAAACTGGGCACAAAAACATTCTTTAGCCTTGTGAAGTTAACCTTATCCTCAGGCTTAAGGGTTTGGAAACATTGATGAGCTTTTCCTTCCAAGGGTAGTGAGAAGGAATGCATCATTGTCACATCACTGACTAGCCTGCAAGTTTCACATGTGGATTCAAAAATCTCTACATGTTGGATAGGATCCCCGTCCCTATAGAATTTTTGGACAAGTTTGGAAATGATATGTGGTTTCATCAAGGAGGGTCGGGATTCTAGAGTACTGCCTAGTTCTCTGACCATCCCCAACAACCCACCATATCTGCTGCCATATTTAGCAAGTATATCCTCGTGGCTGCATTAAGGTCCATGGTTGGATCTATCCTTGGCCTTTCAGGAATCGTTCCCCCCTTCCTGTATTGGCTCTTCTAGGTATCTCTGGTCCATGGGATGGTCCCCAGCTACTGCTGTACCTTGGAGTGACTCCTCATTAGTCGCCTCTGTACGTCTTTGCAGAATTAGGAGTTCCATGTCTTGTAGGAACGTAGGGTGATTGATCATATGCTCAATATCCTTTTTGGTGTAAAGATGGTCCTCTACTTCACCCGCCATGCTTGCTAGGTTACCTTCCTCTTCTATGGTTGTAAACCCTTCCTCCATTCTGGATTCCTCGTTTATGGGTTCCAAGTTTGGAATTTCTCCCTCACTTCTTCTCATAACTATTTCTGGTTCCTTCCCTCGTCGTGACTGGAGTGGGCTAAAACTTCTCGTTTTCTTTTGCTTAGCTCTCGCCCTTCGCGTGTCGAGCTCTTGTTTCCTTAATCTCAATTCTCGTAGCTGTCATTCCACCTCGCTCCGTTTGAGGTCTAACTCTACTTTCTCAGTGGTGGGGAAGAATATTTGACTCATCCTGGCTGCACTTTCTATGTTCCGTCTTATTCGGGGGTTGTCGATATTCGACAACCTAGAATTCGATGTTTGGATGGTCACTTCTTGTCTTGGACCAAGTCCAGCGTGCTAATTTGATGGACCCATGCCCGCAGATTGCACTTCTTCGTCATGACTGGTTCCTCCCCAAACCCAACGTATCTCAGCCATTCTTTCATGGAATCTGCTACTAGTTTTAGCGGTGGTCAGGTTTCTTAAAACACTCAGGTGTGTGCTTGGCAGAATGTCTTGATCCTACACTTCTTTGATAGGAAGATCCTGGGTGATTCGATGCACTATCGTCAGGTGTAAGATCGTCTCCAATGAGTTTTCTAGATCTTAAGTGCATGTATGTATGATTTGATAAGCTATTTGTCGACCCAATTTGATTTTGCTTCCGATTCTATCACTCTGTTTCTGAAGCTGTGAAATTGCAGAGAATGGTTCACGGCGTGAAAAGTCAGAAAAGGTTCACATCGTGAACGTTTTGAACTTTCACGTGCTCAAAATTTTTGCCTTTCGGGTCAGATTCCCTCTCTTTGATATAGGCTACTCTCCTTTACCAACCTTTGTGGCCTAGGTCTGACTATGTTGGATTTAGCCTACCCCCCGTGAGTCTGACTATGATATAGGCTACTCTCCTTTACCAACCTTTGTGGCCTAGGTCTGACTATGTTGGATTTAGCCTACCCCCCGTGAGTCTGCAGAGAAGGTGAACTTCGTGTGAACAAAAAAGGGTTCACGCCGTGAACAATTTCAAAAGGTTTCACGCCGTGAACAACTTCAGAAGGTTTCACATCGTGAACGCTTTGCTGAACTTTCACGTGCTCAAAAATTTTGGTAAACTTTGCAGTATCAGAGATGTCAGGATAAGGTTACCTATTTTTGGCAAGGCAATCTCGTGATTTTCGATGTTAATTGCGGCACTGATTTCGCAAGCGATTCACGGCCTGAAGTTGCAGAAAATGTTTCATGGTGTGAAAGTTTTTCTGCAGTTTCACATGGAACTTCCCGCGTCGAAAGTTTAAGATTTTGGGTGCATAATACTTATCCAATTGATCCCAAATTGATTGTGCCTCGCCCTAAAGAAGGGAATGCAAGTTCTTGGCACAATCAATGGTTCCTTATGTTTTTGATTTTCTGCTCATTCACGTTGGTGCTTTCAATGATGCAAATATCAAGATTAACAAGAAAAACAGTGAAGCTCTATCCTAAGACCACTCCACCACAATTATACACAACATCATAACCAATTTCTCATGATTTCTTCCTACCACATTCATCTTATCCATTTATTTTCCACACAATGCACTACTTGAATGCAAGGGCAATCATGAATCTTATGCAATGAGAGCTGAAACTCCAAGAGGATGGAAGAAACAAAGGTGTTTCCTCGGTAGCGGTGCCAAAAATATTATGGGCTACCACACCTCCAAGAGGGAACTCTACACATTCACCTAAGGACGAGCAATAGATCACAACTGTCGTAGGGCACTTACCAATGCTTCGAACTTGAGTCCCTTGAGGCCTCTAAGCTCGCTTGTTAAGCTCCAACCTCCAAGCTCCACCTCCACACTGTCACCGTAGAGTCGCTCACACCATCGCATAAGGCAATCACTCTCTCTCTCACACAAGCATAAAAGAGGAACAATGCTAGAATGCTCTCTCTCTCCTTCAATATCTCTCAAGACACAAGGGAGAGCTCTCTATAGCACAAAGGGGATTGTGTCTTTTCATTATGAGAAAATGCCTTATATACATTTGGCCTTTATTCACACTTGGGCGTCCAAAACTTACTTACTAGGCCTTGGGTGGTCAATATCTCATAATGTACAACTTTTATAGTGCCGTTTCATGACACTTATTAATGTCCTTAATTGGAGGATCATGTTTGTTAATCCAAAATGGGATTAACAACAAGCATAATCAATTTATCCATCCCAAAAAACATAAGGAGCCTCTTGCATATAGATGATAACAACCCTGAGACTTGGGGTATCAATAGAAAAGAGAGAAAGCAACAAGAACAAGGGGGATCCACCCACAGAAGATTGTCTCAACAAGAATTCTTCAAGCCTTTTCCTTCAATTCCCCAAGAATAAGTTTCTTTGAACTCTGCAGCTACCTTCTACAGGCTTCCACCATCAAATAGAGTGCAAGAACAACTGAACAAAGCCTTGGGCTGGACCAAGTTCTAACAGAGATGCAGCTTCAGAGGTCCTAGGGCACCAACTTCCTACAAGACCCTCTATCTCCCTTTCATCCTTTGCTCTGGCTAAACCCAAGCTTTCTCAATCCAATCCCGCATCATCTCCCAAGCAAAACAAATCCCAACAAGCTGCCTCAAAATTGCTACACAACAACAAGACCCCTTGGCTCTCTCAACTCTCATCTCTATCCCGCAATTGCTCTTCTCGCTCTTACTCCTATTGCCTCCCTACACCTATTGCGCATCCTTGTCAATTGCCCCTCAACTATACTACCCATGCAGTAGCTCACTCCTCACTTAGCTGTAGTTGGCAATAGCTGGCTCACTAGTTGCAGGTGGTCATGCAATGGCCCCTTCTTCTCTAAGGTTCCATACATATCCGTTAGGTTTATTCAGTTCTTTTACATCATGTTTAGATTGGGCATGGGATTTCTCTCACAACGCATAATATTACAACTAAGGATCTCACCGAGGGTCGTCAAATTTACGCTTTGTATGGACAAGCAGATTTGAAAAACAAGGTGTGCTTGACAACACTGAATCATTTTGATAGATGTTATGTCCATATGGACAACTACATCGTCAACAAGTTGGGTGTAGATCTTGATTCGACTTTACTGAAGATGTTATAAACATGAAAATATTACTAACAGCTTCTTAGGTCATTTCCAAAGTGGGACAAGGCATGGATAGAAAGCATGCAAATGCGATTTGGAAATTTATGAGAATGCCACACTTGGCGGAGGCTCGTGACTTGGATAACATTTTCTTCTTTGATGTTCCAATGCTTAGGTACTACCCCTAGTTTGATGAAGACATACGGAGGTGTGATGGAGGAGCTGTCCGACATCGACATCAACATGCTTGTACTCCCGATAGTGGAAGACCTGGCTATTCTGTAAATCCTGTTGTCCTTGAGTCTGAAGAAAGTATGACTCCAAGTGAAGACTATGCGGCCAAGTATCGGTCTATCTATGATTGAACCGAGCAATACAAAGAAGCAATACTGAATGCTGATGATTACATGGCGTTGTCTCCATGTAGAGTGGTTTCTAAAGATGTTGCCTTTTGTTAAGTTTGCAATGTTGAAGTCTGCAATGCCTATTTTGCGGGTAAAGGTTAGCAAGGTTTAGAAAATGTATAGACAACGAATGGTAATATTTAAGTTTCTATGATGTTAAGTTACATTTAAACGCATGAATGCCCTTTGCAACCAATAAAAAATGGAGTCGTCTAATAATGCAAAAAGCGTAAAAAGTTAACGAGATTTTTCTTTTAAAAAAAAGTTATTTCAAATTTTCTCCGGTTCATCTTCATAGGCTGGTGGCCTGTGGTTGATGAAAGCCAAAAAGAAAACAAAAGCTTGACTATCGACTCGAGAAGGCTATGGCGGGCTTCGATTGTCGGAGTAAAGCCACACCAATCCCTCAATGGCAGAAAAGCTGCCCTATTCTCTTCAAGCCTTTTTCTGTGCTTTAAAAAAGCAGGCAGAAAAGCCTTCCAACGCTAGAAAAAGCAGGAAAGCAACACCATCTGCAGGCCCATTTTCTTGCAGTTTTCTCATCAGAAACGGCAGCTTGTGAACTCAACAGAAAACGGAAATTTCGGCTTCAATTTGTTGATCAGAAACGGCGTCTTGCAACAATGGTGAGAGCTTTCTCTGCTTTGCTTTTTATGCTTTTCTGGTCATGAATTTTCTCAATTCTAAAGGCCGTGTGGTCATGTGAGAGAGAATTGAGGCCACATGTTCTTGATCATATGGAGATCATCTTTATCATATCACTGCATTCTTGTTTGAACCTTTTGCTGCCAGTTTTTCTCATCACTCTAGCGTGTAAACGAACTGGTGGGAAAAGACACGATGACCTTAACATGCAAGGCTTAGGGAAAGGATGGTGCCAGAATGTATCTGTTATGGTTGGCATCAGAAACAGCTTGTAACAAGTAAAGTAGGTGTAAAGATGCCATACACTCATTCTCGAAGCCTTTCTCTAACCAACAGAAGAAGCTTGGTTCGATACGGCATGCCATGCACTAGTTGTTTTGTAATCAAAGTAGTCTTTAGATTTTTTTGTGAGCTCAGTATACGTTCTCCCCTAGCTGTAGGGTTTGCTTCATAAAGGTTCCATTCATCTTAAGAGCAGGGTCAGCTGTGAGCTTTTTTGCGCCCCAAACTTCCTTGGCGAGTTATGCATACTCCTTTAAAGGGCTTGCGATTTAGGTCACTAGGATCTAATGAAAAGCCTATCTTGCTTTCAACTGAAAGGCAGTGGGATGAAGGCGATGAAGTGCAGGGTAAACACTATATGAAGATCGTTACACCGATTGCTAGTCCTTAATCATTTTCTCTTTTTTGGACAGGGTTTTATGGTTGCAAGGCCATCTGTTACCATCTCAGGGCACCTATATACCTTTTCAAGAAATAGACTCGACATGATGGTCCACTTTCGTAGCTCATCTATGGGCATTCCCGTTTCAAGCTCCAAATCTTATAGTGGCCTACCACTATGTGTGGAAACCATAGCTGTATCAGAAAGGTGATTCACATTCTACCTAGTGGTTGATGATTTGGTTTACAGGTGCCTAAGACCTTGTAAATATCTAGTTTCAGGCACTTGCAACCAGGTCTATCCAGGAGGAGCAGATGTGATGGTAATTGTACTTCACGAGCGGCTGGGGCAGAGGTATATAACTCATTGAAAGCTTCAATATCCAAATCAGTGATTGGGTATTGTAGATTTGGAACCAGTAATTATTATATACTGTGTTGCTGTTTCATTAGGAAGGTGACCAAGGCGTTTCAGAAGCAGAGCTGGCTTTGAAGGGGTTGGTTATGACTTCTGGTGAAGGGCTACCTGGACAAGGTGTGGATCTTGATGACGAAGAAACGTTAAGAGAAGCGTTGGTGGTGGCACATGCTAGGATGGTTGCTGCAGAGATTGCGAAGGCTGAAGCATTGAAAGCTTTAGCCCAAGCAGAAGCAAAGCAACAAGAGTATGCCGTTACTGTGGTTCAAGCTTCAGAATCAGCTATGCAGGAAATGCAAGCTGCAAAGGAATCCTTCAACACAGAACTGCAAAGCATTATTGAGCAAAAGCTTGCAGTAGAATCAGAGTTGGTGCTTGCCAGGCAAGATGCCATAGAATTGGCGGTGAGGGTTGACAAAGTTGCTGACTCCATTATTGAAGAGGCCACTGCTCATCTGGCTGAAGAAGCACATCTGAAAATAGCTGCTGCCAAAACTTCTGCTGCAGAAGCCGCTGTCACAATAGAAGAAAGAATAAAATCTGCGGCTCTTGATACTGCAAATGCAATGATCAGAGAGACAAGGGATGCAATTGAGAAATCATTTGCAGATTTGGAAGCAGCCAAAGTTAAGGCGCATAAGTCAGAGATTGCACTTTTTCAAAGGATGCAAATTTTGGATGATATGGTTCTTAAAGAAGCTTCAGCCCTTGGTTTGCAGCAAGCAGCCTCTAGCTTACAGCAGCAGCTACAGGCTTCTGACAGTGAGATCCAGCGGCTTCAAGCCCAAGTTAAGGCCGTTTCTGCACGGGCTGAAGCGGCCGAGTCCCGTGCTACTGTGGCTGATGAAGCCCTGCAACAGTTCCAAGAAGCAGCAAACCGTAGTGCACAGGAACATGAGGAAAGTGCGAGAAGAGCACTAGAAGCCCTCAAGGTTGCTGGTGCAGCTCGTTTAGAGGCTGCCAGGTCTGCTTTTAAGGCTGATATTGAAGTTCTTCAATCTGCATTGACTACAGTTCAAAAAGCAGAAAAGTCTCAGGAACTAGCATACATGAGAAGGTATCAGGCATTGGAGCGGTCACTAGCTGCAACTGAAACATTGGCAAAGGCATGGGAGGAGCGGGCCTTGGCAGTTGAAGGGCTATTGCGAAAATCTAGGGAAGAAGGTGCTGATGCAGTTGAAGCGAGTGGAGGCATTGAGGGCATAATGACTGGTGGTCGAATTGAGACATTGCTAGGCAATGATTCACGAAAGTGGGATTTACTAGCTAATGGACCTAGAAGGGATACTCCGGATTGGATGGTACGCAGAATTGAGGTGGCATTGCAAGGCTTACCTCCTAGAAACCTTGGCCAAGTTGAGGAAGAACTTGGTGTGAACTTGCAATTGCCTGGGCCTGAAGAAGTGTGGTGTATAGCAACTGCTAAGGTGAAAGAAGATGTGTATACAAAGCAGGCTGCAGAGAAAGAGGCGATTGATGAGCAAAGACGCGTTTTGGAGAAAACTTTGAAAAAGAAAACTGTTTGGAGGCCGCAGCAGGCTTCAGGTGAGGCTGCAGCCAAAAAATCTGGTTTATTCAGGGCATATAAGGTGAACTGGCACTAAGAACAAGAATGACTAGGATGAACTATTGCTTTCATTTACATTTTATTTTGCATGGTTATTGTTGATTTTTGGCAGAGTCTGGAACTGGGTCAGGACGGGAGATTGTGGTATGTGAGCAGTTTCGCTTTACCTTACGCTTTTTATGCCACTTTCTCTGTCATAGCATGCATCTAGGAGATTAGGCTTCACATTTTTAGGTAGACATGCCCCTTTCTTAATCTTTGCCATACATAAGGTACTTGGTCTGCCTTCCTTTGGAAAGTTTCACAATCTACTTAGAACAAAAGGTTGATTGCTGTGTGCTGCTTGGTTATATGAGACTCTAAACTTTAATGCATGCTCCTTTGGAGAACTAAGGTGGGCTATCAAGCAGGAGCGCCCTGCTGCTGGATGATCACCCACCTCCCCACTTGTGTCCTTTCCCTTGCCTTCCGCCTCTCTGCTGCCCGCGTGTTCTTCTTCCCCCCACCGCTTTCTTCTCCCAATCTTGTACCTCCCTTTCTAACACGATGTTTCCCCACACATGGGAGAATGGTGCTAGTATGCTTTTGATTCCACCTGATGCAGGAGATAATATCACCATGTCCACAGTTAGCCATTTGATTATGCATTTTGAGTGCTCAAGTTGCATCAGGCTTTGGTGTCATAGCACATAGTCTATGCTATGCATGATGAAGTTGATGATTTGAAGCTTTGTGAGTAGTCTCTCATGGAGTTGAGATTTCACTTAATTTTTTTTGAACCTTTTGTTGGTATACGTATTCTTATGCCATGTCCATGTGATGCAGGAGATGATATCACCATGTCCACAAGTAGCCATTTGGTTCTGCATTTTGAGAGTTCAATTACCATCACACTTTCTTATGCTGTAGCCTTTTTATGATTCCTTCCTTTATGTTTGAAGTGGAACCCCATTTTTTTGCTGATGATATTCTGTTATTGCTTTCTTTCATCAACAATAGTATGCTCTTGCACCTTTATATTCTCCCACTTGCATGTTTACCTATGATATAGTGCTTTTTAGAAATTGACTTTGAAACAATTCTATATGCAAATGATAGTGCCAAGGTGCATTGCTTATATTGTGTTGGTTAATCATTTATAAAAAGAAAAGAAGTACCAGAGTAATGAAATGCATAAAAATGTAATGTTCAGTACTTCAAAAAACAGATATCCTTTGTCTTAGATTGAGTTCAATGCATTGGAAGCCTTGTGGTATTGCAGTTTCAAGGTTTTAATTGGGAAAGCTGGAGGAAAAAGTGGTATCTTGATCTGGGACCCAAGGCGGCAGATCTGTCCAGTTGTGGGATAACCACAATATGGTTCCCTCCTCCAACTCAATCAGTCTCACCTCAAGGTCATACTTTCTCCATTACAATTACTGACATCTCTGTTTGCACCTACTGTTTGGCCTCAAGTGAGATAATGTAGAAGCACTTTTGCAGTAGCTCTGATCTGTTTTAAGTGCTTTGAAAGGGCTGACCTTCTGTTTCAAGTGTAGGTGTTAGACTAATAAATACTTTTATATTTAACCTTTACGTCAAGGTTTTGGCAGGTTACATGCCGGGTGATTTGTACAACTTAAATTCTTCTTATGGTAGCGAAGAAGAGCTCAAGAGCTGTATAGAAGAGATGCATAACCATGAGCTGCTGGTGCGTACTGATGCTGCTCGTGTCCCAGATCATCTGCTTGCTTGTTTCTTTTATCTTAATATTTTTAAATTGATATTACACAGGTGCTGGGAGATGCTGTTTTAAACCATCGATGTGCTCAACACAAGGTATTCCAATTGATAAAACAGTCCTATCTGAAGCTTTTTGCCACAGTTGAGAGCTAACTTACTCATATCAATGCAGGGACCAAATGGTGTTTGGAATGTTTTTGGAGGGAAACTTGCATGGGGTCCAGAAGCTATTGTAAGAGATGATCCCAACTTTCAAGGCCGTGGAAATCCTTCTAATGGTAATTGCTTTATGATTGGCCACAACAAGTGCCCTGATTGAAGGTATGGGTGGCAGTTCACAGTTGTAACTTATTTTTAGCAGCTATCATGGGAGACAACAAGTCTCTGCTCGTGTGTGCTACACAAAATTGACCTTTTTTTCCAAGCAAAAGATCCTCCAAGGAAGTACACCTGAAATAACAGATAAAAATTTAATAATGCAGTTGAAATTTAGGAAAAAAAAGGTTTTTTTTTTGTTTTTTTTTTTTGGGGGGGGGGTGTGATATAAATGAAGAAAATAGACAACAACTCTCCATGTTTTTGGACTTTCAGTCTACTCACAAATTACATGTATTAGCTTTTGGTCTTATGGACACTTTGGGTCCCTATAGACTTTAATATTTACTTTTTCTCTTTCTTTCTATAACATATTTGCATACACAGAGAAAGACCAAAAGATCATGAACGGGAGAACTGGGTTGTTTATATGTGTGTGTTGCAATACATATAAAGAGATCAAGTGGAAGCTACAACCGAAAGTGCCCTTTCAAGTTTCACACCATGATTTCTTTTAGTAATACTAGGTTTAATATCTAAAAATCCCCCTTAAATTCAATATTCAAAGGAGCGTGAGATGTGAAGGGTATTCCACATTTTTGTAAATCGTTTACCCCTTCAATCTCATCAGTGATACATAAAAAGAAAAAAATGTTGACGTAGAACTGATTTAGAATGTTCAATGCATTTTGATGAAAATTGCTTGATATTGTTGATGCAGTCACTAGCAGCACCATGAAGGATCCATCAACTGTAAGCATGAGAATCACCATAAGCATGAGAATCACCATGAAAGATCCATCAACTGTAAGCATGAGAATCACCATAAGCATAAGTATGAGAGACTCCAAGAGACAGCGCGATCTTTATAAGCATGAACATAATGATCAATTCTTTCTATTTGCTGCTTCCCTTAGTGCTAGGCTTCATTATGGATGAGTCTGCCCTGCATCTCCGGAGGTTTGACAGACACTCAGTACGAAGGACTTTGTGTGAATATATGCTCTTATGTGTGTGTGTGTGTGTGGAGTGCGTGTGTGAAAGCATATCTTGATACAGAGTTCTACACCCACTATTGGGCACTGATGATGTTAGTGGGGATGTCGTAGTATCTAGTCCATACTATGCATAATGGAGTTGATAGTTATATAGTCTTGTGGGTTGACTACCATGAGTATATAACATGCACGTTCCTAAAAGGTGAATTTGGGCATGTTCCTGGATTCATCTAGGTATATATATAATGATCAAGAATATGTATAGGCTATCAAGACCTTTATAATCAGCAATAGCATCATAATTATGAATTTGAAGTAGAGCAAAAACATGAGCTTTTTGAACACCAAGAAGACAATCGTTTGCTTGATAACCAATTGCTTGGACCATATAATGACCATATATCGATGAAGTTAAAAATCCATTTACCGTGTCCAACTGCATAAGCCCTTTGAATTGGGCATCATCCGTTAAAAATAACCGCAGTTCTCCAAAAGAAGTCATGTAAGTGTACATTCCATATGTATCATGCAAAATAACTGTATTATAAGAATTTGAATTTGAACAAGGAATGCAGGATTCCTGAAACCAGAAATTAGTTGATCCATTGGAGTGTGGAAGTGAAGGGTTTCATCATCCGAAAAGAAGTAAGTTATTCCAAGCAAAAGCGGTCTCGTAGCGTTGACTTCGAGCTCCCCCCCTCCTGCGTTTTCTGCCTGCGCCCTTCGCCTCCATCTGCGCCCTCTCCTTTTGCCTTGTGCTCTCCTTCCAGCAGCACCCCCCCCCCCCCCCCCCGGTCTTTTCGCGCCTCCCCTTGCTTTGCCAGTGCACCCCCTTCCCCTCTCCTTCTCTGCCCCTGCGCCTTCCCCTCTCCACCAACGCGCGCCCCCCCTCCCCCCTCTCCGCCTCCCCCCCCCCCCCCGCTCTTTTCACGCCTCCCCTTGCTTTGCCAGCGCACCCCCTTCCCCTCTCCTTCTCTGCCCCTGCGCCTTCCCCTCTCCGCCAACGTGTGCCCCCCCTCCCCCCTCTCTGCCTTCCCCCCCCTCCCCCCCCCCCAGCCCCTCCCTCTCGCCCTTTCCTCAGCCCGCTCTCTCTCTCTCTCTCTCCCCCCCCGTTGCCTCTCCTCCATCTCCTTTGCCCCCTCCGCCGTCTAGCTCTCTTCTCCTGCACACACACCCCCCCTCTGTCTTGCCCTTCCTCCCCAATAGCCTCTCCTCCGTTTCCCTCGTCCCCTCAATGGTCTTCAAGTAGCTCTCTCAGTTCTTGGGTTTTTTATTCTCTCGGCAAGTCTCGGCTTTTTCCGGTCTTCACCCTCAAGAGGACTCCAGCTCCGTCATCCATGACCGAGGCTGCCATTACTTGCTTATCCTTTTCAGAAGCAGATCTTTAGCTTCTCGCTACGACTGTTGCATCATTAGAGGCCTCCACTCTGGTATGTAAGATTGTCGGTAGTTGCCCAACACGCGGACAACTCAGAGATCTTTTGCAGGTGAGCCTCATTGGTGGGCCTGCAAAGATCACAGACATTCATCCTTTGGGATGTGGTTACTATTAGGTTGAGTTCGACTCGCCAATAGCGTCAGATCGAGTCATGCAGCTAAGCCCCGTTGCATTGCGTATGGCCTAGGCCTTCTTTGCACGATGGCAGCACGGCTTCGACCCTACGTTTGACCCATTGGCTAGCATGTCGAGCTTTCCAGTGACAGTCTGCTTCCCAGGCCTTAGGAAGGAATACCTTTCTCTTCTCCCGGTGATCGGAGGAGCCATTGGGAGAGTGATGGAACCCCCCCCCCCCCCCACTGTTGCCTTGTCTCTTGCACGGGCGGTCGGAATTCCATCCCTTCCTATTTGTATTGCCTTGCCGGAGACAATGCCTCATGTCATATCTATACCATGCCTTCGGGGCGACCCCATCATTGAGCGAGTGGAGTACTCAGGCCTCCCGGGCGAGTGTTTCATTTGAAGGTAGATGGGCCACCTCGCCGGAGCTTGCCCTCGGCACCAGGCCGGGAGACCGCCTCTGGTGGTCCTCCCCCTGGTCCCCATTCAAATTCTCACTAGGGGGTAGAGAGAGGCTGGCCCACGCTCGGGTCGTCATCTGACTACTAGAGCTGAGTGTTGCCGCCGTGCACGCCAGGCTGGTAGAGCGTAGGAGGATTCGGTTCTGTCAAAGAACCGTTTCGAGCATTTACCACAGCACCCACCCGTCGGTGATGGGCCCCCTCCAGTCACAGAGAGGGTCCCTCCGGCCCCTCCAGTTTGGCGGCTGCTTTCCCGCTGAGATTCCTCCTCTGATTCTCAGATTCCAGTGAGGCCAACTAGCCCCATTGATTTCTCGACGAGGCCCCCTCAGTGTTAGCATATTCATCCTCAGATTCTGCTCTTTTATGGTGCCCATTTGGTCCCTTTTGCATGGCCCTTGCTTGTGGGCTGGCCACCCCTTTTTCTACTATTTTTCTCGGATTTTTCCTAGCCTTTCTGGCACTAACCAGTTAGCCATGTCTAGTAGCTCCAGTCGGCCTGTTTTGCAGCTCTAGTCGGCCAGCATTCCCTTACTATAAATAGTGGGTGCTGGCCTCTCTTTTCTTATTCAGTCTCGTACATATTTTGCTCCCTCACTTATGAGACTATCTGTGTCTCTTGCTTGGGACTGTTTTGCTTCAGTATATTCAGCATAGTTCTCTCCATATCTCTCGCTCTCTCTCTTGCACTCTCTGTTCAGCACATTCTAGTGCCACTCTGTTTCCGCTCTGTGCTTTCTTTCATGGTATCATCGCTCCTGGTTTAGCAACCTCTTTGCTACCCAGATTCAGCCCTGTTTTCAGCACCTTCTCCTTTGCATTTTTCTCCCAGATCCACAGCCCTTGCTGCTGCATTTTCTGGACAGCAACTTCTGGTCACTTCTCCTCCAGTTTTGGCTTCTCCAACTGCAACCATCTGGCGTTTTCTGATCAGTGTTTTTTTAAGATTGGACATAGGCGGCCTGTTTTCTACAGGACAGCAGCCTTCTGTGCTGCGCTTTCCTCTCTAGTGGCCCTTTCCCCTTTGCAAAGGGGGCTTGTGGTGTTGCAGGCTTTGGTGGCACTCTTGGTACCTGTGGAGGACACTTCTTCTTCAAGAGTTTGTGCATTTTTTGAGATTGAGCCCAAGCTTTTGTGATGGCTGCACCGACTTCTCTTCATATGTTTGCTGAGTCTGCCAAGTTGGATGGTTCCAACTACACCCTATGGAAGGTGAAGGTGAAATCGGCCTTGCGTGGCGTGGATCTCTGGGATTGGCTTATTACACTAGCCAATGCCACCCCTCCCACCCTTGCTTCCGGTGGTGCGACTCAGGCACAGATTGATATTTGGCAGTCGAATGATAGACGCGTTTTCTCCTTTCTGATGTTGAATTGTCAGGATGCTGTTCTCTCTCATGTGCGTACAGCAGATGCTGCACATGAAGTTTGGAAGGCTTTTGCAGATCTCTATGAGATTAAGTCTCCGGGTCGGATTTTGGCGTTGGAAAAGCAACTTATGAACTTATCAGTTTCTGCCTTCATCTTGAAGATGAAAGATCTTTGGGACGAGCTTGCTGTTTGTGGCAAGAACATCTCCATAGAGGATATGGCTATTCGGCTGCTCTCCAAACTTCCAGAGAGGCTTGATGCATACTTTCAGTCTCTTGTTTCTTCTCCTCGTCCTGTTCCAGTTACTTGGGAGGAAGTTCTCCTCTCCGTTATGCAGATTGAGTCTCGCTTTGAGGAGCGGACTGGCACCTCTGGTGGCCCTGATGGAGCTTTGGCAGCACGAGATAAAGGGAAGACTCAACAAAAGAAAGGAAAAGGGGGTTCTGACAAGAACTCCAAGGATTCCGACAAGGATAAAGACAACAAATCTTCGAAGAATAAGGACATTGAATGTCATTATTGTGGCAAGAAGGGTCACAAGTCACCCCAATGTCACAAGAAGAAGCGTGATGAAGCAGCAAAGAACTCTTCCTCAACGGTGGTGTCTCAACCCAAGAAGGATGATGGCATTCTTCTCTTAGCAGGTACTCGGCATATACTTGCTCTTGTGACTTCTCAGTCACGGTCTTGGATTGTTGATAGCAGTGCTACTGCTCAAATGACACCCCATCGAGATTGGTTCGAGGACTTCACTGCCAGATTAGGCGAGATCACTTTGGGTGATTCTTCTTCTGTGCCCATGCATGGACATGGCACTATCCCCATCTTCCGTTCTGACGAGGACAAAAGGTACTTCTCTGACGTTCTGTATATTCTAGATTTGGCTTTTAACCTTTTGTCAGTGAGTGCTCTTACAGCTTAGGGTGCGGAGGTGATCTTTTCTCGTTATGAGATTACCATTCGTGATAAAGCGATTGGTAGCATCTTGGCTCAGAGAGTCCAAGATAGTGGTCTCTACAAGTTGACCGCTCTGCTTTCTTCTGGTGCTTCTTCTGCTCTTTGGCATGCTCGGTTTGGCCATTTGAGCTATCAGCTTTTGCAGCGAGCTTTGAAGGATGGGTTGGTTGAGGGATTACCGACCATCAAGGCCCCATCTTCTGCCTGTTCCTCTTGTTTACAGGGGAAGCAACACCAAGCCCTCTTTCCGAAGGAGGCGACACACAGATCTTCGACATCACTTGCTCTCATTCATGCAGACTTATGTGGTCCTATGAGTACCGCGTCTTTGAGTAAGGCATTGTACATGCTTGTGATGGTGGATGATTTTACCAGATATACTTGGGTTTTCTTTCTGAAGACCAAGGATGAGACTTTTCAGCACTTCTGTGATTGGAAAGCTGAGGTGGAAAAAGAGACCGGTCACTCGGTCAAGGCTCTCAGGACCGATGGAGGGGGTGAGTTCACATCCCAGGAGTTTCAGCAATATTGCAAGACACATGGCATTCGGAGACAGCTTACTACATCATATACTCCATCAAAGAATGGAGTTGCCGAGAGAAAGAATAGGACCATTATGGAGATGGCCAGTGCTATGCTTAAGCATTCTTTATTACCTCAACGTTTTTGGGCTGATAGCCTCTTGCATTATTTTCTTGGCTTTGAGATTTGGCAGACCTCGAAGGGCATTTTCTTCTCTCAGCAGAAGTACACTCAGGAGATTCTCGACAGATTTCAGATGACTAGGTGCAAACTAGTATCTTCTCCTATGGATATTGGTGAGAAGCTTTCTTCACTTGATGGTTCTCCAGGGACTGATCATGGACAGTATCGGGTTCTCGTCGGTTGTTTGGTATGGTTGACCTACTCCCGATTGGACATATGCTTCGTAGTCAGTTTATTGAGTTCCTTCTCATCCAAACCCCGTCAGCAGCATTGGCAGTGTGCTCTCAGAGTTCTTCGGTACTTGCGTGGCACTTTGGATTTTGGCATCTTTTATGGCCAAGGACGCACTCTTGTTGGATGGTCTGTGGGCTGGAGATCCAGATACACGGCGTTCGTCGACCACTGGTTGTGTTTTTCCACTTGGGTCTGGAGCCATTTCTTGGAGCAGTAAAAAGCAGCCTACTGTGGCGCTTTCCTCTACCGAGGCGGAGTACCGTGCAGTTTGTTATGCTGCATGTGAGGCGATATGGTTGCAGAGATTATTGGAGGAGCTCGACTGTCCTCCTACCGGATCTACTCTTCTTTGGTGTGACAATCAGAGTTGCATCGCCATTGCCAAGAACCCTGTGTTTCATGCTCGTACGAAACACATTGAGATCCAGTATCACTATGTTCGTCAACAGGTTCTTGCTAGAGATTTGTGTTTGGAGTATTGTCCTTCCGTGGAGAATGCTGCAGATTTGTTGACCAAGCTGGTTTCTCAGGCTTCCTTGGCTCCTCATCTTTGGATTCTCGGAGTTTGTTCAGCATCTGGTGTTGAGAAGCTTACATCTACTATATATAGTGGGTGCTGGCCTCTCAACTCTTTGCATGATGGCAGCACGGCTTCGACCCTACGTTTGACCCATTGGCTAGCATGTCGAGCTTTCCAGTGACAGTCTGCTTCCCAAGCCTTAGGAAGGAATACCTCTCTCTTCTCCCGGTGATCGGAGGAGCCATTGGGAGAGTGATGGAACCCCCCCCCCCCACTATTGCCTCGTCTCTTGCACGGGCGGTCGGAATTCCATCCCTTCGTATTTGTATTGCCTCGCCGGAGACAATGCGTCATGTCATATCTATACCATGCCTTCGGGGCGACCCCATCATTGAGCGAGTGGAGTACTCAGCCTCCCGGGTGAGTGTTTCATTTGAAGGTAGATGGGCCAGCTCGCCGGAGCTTGCCCTTGGCACCAGGCCAGGAGACCGCCTCTGGTGGTCCTCCCCCTGGTCCCCATTCAAATTCTCACTATTGGGTAGAGAGAGGCTGGCCCACGCTCGGGTCGTCATCTGACTACTAGAGCTGAGTGTTGCCGCCGTGCACGCCAGGCTGGTAGAGCGTAGGAGGATTCGGTTCTGTCAAAGAACCGTTTCGACCATTTACCACAGCACCCACCCGTCGGCGATGGGCCCCCTCCAATCACGGAGAGGGTCCCTTCGGCCCTTCCAATTTGGCGGCTGCTTTCCTGGTGAGATTCCTCCTCCGATTCTCAGATTCCAGTGAGGCCAACTAGCCCCATTGATTTCTCGACGAGGCCCCCTCAGTGTTAGCATATTCATCCTCAGATTCTGCTCTTTTATGGTGCCCATTTGGTCCCTTTTGCATGGCCCTTGCTTGTGGGCTGGCCACCCCTTTTTCTACTATTTTTCTGGGATTTTTCCCAGCCTTTCTGGCATTTACCAGTCAGCCATGTCCAGTAGCTCCAGTTGGCCTGTTTTGCAGCTCCAGTCGGCCAGCATTCCCTTACTATAAATAGTGGGTGCTGGCCTCTCTTTTCTTATTCAGTCTTGTACATATTTTGCTCCCTCACTTATGAGACTATTTGTGTCTCTTGCTTGGGACTGTTTTGCTTCAGTATATTCAGCATAGTTCTCTCCATATCTCTCTCTCTCTCTCTTGCACTCTCTGTTTAGCACATTCTAGTGCCACTCTGCTTCCGCTCTGTGCACTCTTTCACTCAGCAGCCTCCCTTTTCGATGGATCACCCCCAACCGCTCCCTTCTCCTTCCTCTCGGCCGCTTCCTCTCCCTCCTCCACCTCCCCCATCCTCGCCTCTGACTTTTCTCGTAAGGGCCCCCTCTGCCCCGTCCTCTTCCTCTACCCCCCCCCCCCCCCCCCCCCCCCCGGAGCACTCCCGCCGCTCTCTAGCGGCGCCCAACTTGAGTGGAGGCAGTCCACGAGTTCCATTCGCCACTTGATCCATAGTGAGGACTCGCTCGGTGAGGACTCTCTTGCCAGAGTCCCTTGGTGGGCCCCGGGGCTTCTAGTGGATTACAGTTTCTTCCGTTGCCTTCCCGTGGAAGGGACATATCTTTTTGAGGAGATAGTAGCGCCCATTGAGATATGTGTGGTGTTACATCATTCCAGACCTTCTACGCTAGAGAGTGGCGCGATGATCTTCTCTTTTCCTTTGAGTGCAACCCCGGAAACGGATTGGGACTCGGAGTAGGTGGCTGGCACAATTCAGGGGCAGGCAGTTGATCTTTCACACCATCTTCACGATCTTTGCATTAGTGATGTGCTCACCCACCTTTGGCCCTTGGCTAGGATGGAGCTGGGAGGCTCAGGCCATAGGAACCAAGACTGGGAGGTAGTAGCCTCCAGCCTGGAGGTGCTGCTCTTTGTGTTCCTACATATCTCAGTCGCAGTACCCCTCCCCCCCCCTTACAGATACGTCCATTGTGATCGATGGAGTTCGGAGTATGCCTACTCACGCGCTCGGACAGAGTGGCGACACATGGAGGACAGGATCCGTGCCCCCAAGACTGATAGTGATTACTCCCCATCTAAACCCACGCCCAAGACTCTTCGAGTGGAGGGTAGTTCCAATAGTTCCGCCTCCCACAGAGATTGATATGCGGATAGCCTCATGGAACATTCAGGGTTTAGGGGGGCCTCATTGCTTTTAGAGGCGAGGCGTCCTCAAAGGCGAGCTTCACAGAGCTACAGTTGGGGGATCCATCGATATTCTTTTCCTCCAAGAGCACCACCTCTCTGAGGGGCATTCCCACTGCTGCGGGAAGATTTTACCAAACAGGAGCCACACTTTCTGGTCTCTCTCGGGGACGCGGGGAGGAGTTTGTATTTCTGTCAGTGAGCTCTTATCGGTAGTGACAGGCTCAGCTGTCATAGTCCCTAGGCGAGCACAGTGGATTACCGTTATGATTGGAGAGGATTGTGTGGGCTTCCTCGATGTCTACGCCCCGAACGCCGTAGCAGGTAGAGCCATATTCTGGAGCACAGTTCGTCAGGCCCTTTCTGAGGCTGACTTTTGGTGCATGGGCGAAGACTTTAACATGATAGAGGCAGCAGAGGGACAGACTCGGAGGAGGCACGACCACAGTTTTAGGCACAGAGTACTTTGCATGGGAGGAGTTGATCTTGGCACTCAGGGTCAAGATCCTTGGCATCTTCTAGAGTTTGGGCATAGCCCCGGGAGCCTGTGTTTCTCGCGGTCTGATAGGAGGTGGCCCAACCTCTCTCGACTTGACAGATTTTATGTGGATAAGTGGGCTTGTGGCCGTGGGGACATGATCGACATCTTGGTGGGCACTACTTTCTCGGATCATGCTCCCGTTATTCTGACACTGGAGGACTCCTGGAGGCAAGACATGCACGCGAGCTCTAGGATTCTGGACAGCCTTTTTCAAGGCCCCGAGATTTGCAGCAAGATAGAGCAGATTTGGACGGGATTGGATTTTATCTTAGGCTATGTTGCGTGCATTTTGGATGCGGGCCTTGGTGAGATCAACAATCTTTTTGAGAAAGCAGCTCAGAGCAGATTGGAGGGATTTCGTGAGCAGGAGAGGAGTTTGAGGAGGGGTCTTACTTCTCTTTAGTGGCTTCAGGAGAGTTTTCCCGATAGCCCTTGGATTGAGAGTCAGCTTGCTGCCACCTGTATGGAGATTAGATCCATCGAGGAGAGGAGGATGGAGTACAGATACCATGCCAAAGCTTCCTTTTGGACCTAAGCTGGCGATAGAGTCACGGGAGACTACTTTGAGATAGTAGGTCCCCACAGGAGGAGAGATGGTATTCACAGGTATCATGCCAAAGAGGCTTTTAGAGGGTTTGATACACTTGATTCCTAAGGAGGGTGGTGACAAATTGGAGATCCGGCAGTGGAGACCCATCACCCTTCTTGGGACGGCCTACAAGATCTTGGCCAAGGCCATCAGTTGGCGGAGACTTTAGCCTTTCCTCCGTGACTTGATCCATACACTCAGACAGGTTTTATTCAGGATTGAAGCATTCTGGGCAACATCTTCATCTTCTGGGAGGTGACTGCTTCGGCCAGGATGCGGCAGCAGGACCTCATAGTGCTATTCCTTGACTTTGAGAAAGTTTATGATAGGGTGGATTGGAGCTTTTTGAAGGGCACTATAAGCCGAATGGGATTCCCCATGGAGTGGATCCATGTGGTTTTAGGACTTTACTCAGCCTCTCACAGCCAGGTTCTCATTCAGGGAACTCGTGGGCGACAGGTTTCCCAGTTCGGCAAGATGGTCCTCTGGCACCTTACCTTTTCCTATTTGTCACCGAGGCCATGAGCAGTTTCCTTGCAGCCAGGAGATAGGGCTTCAGGGATTGCATCTCTTCTTCCGTTCACAGGAGGAGCTGCTGGACTCAAAGTTTGCAGATGATACAATCGCTTCCCTTTTGGAGATGTTGGGGATCTTCAGAGATTTGTTGAGGCGATTGAGATCTTCTGTTGTGTATTAGAAGCATAGATCAACTGGCACAAGTCGTGTGGTTTTTGGGTAGGCTTTGCACCCGCCCCGACTTGGCGCCCAATTGAGGCTTTCCAGTGGATCCCGACGGGCACTCCAGTTTGCTATCTTGGATGCAAGGTGGGCATTGACATCTCTCCGGAGCAGTAGCTCGCCCCTCTGCTTCTGAGCATTTGGAAGAAGCTTTTGTTCTGGAGTTTTGCGAGGCTCTCCCTAGCTGGTAGAGTGGTGGTGGCAGACCAAGTCCTTACCACCATGTGGTACATCACTTCTTGTTGGCCCTTCTCTCGAGTATGTATTGGCCAGGTTCAGTGTTTGATCTAGAACTTCTTATGGGCCGACAGTGACGGGAGGCTTGCCAGGGCCAAGGTGTGCTTTGACCACCCACGACATAGAGAGGGGCTAGGCATCATTGACCCTGCTATTCAGAGCCGTGCCCTGCTGGGCAAGCTGATTGTTAGAGGACTCCCTCTCGGTGGCGAGCCTTGGAAGGACTTACTCTTGGCCCAGATTTTAGCCCGCACCCCAAGCCTACGGGGCCCGTGGATTCAGCCTAGCTTTTGAGGACAAATTTGTAGACAGTTTACTTCAAGCTTGGGATCACCTCAGGTCGGGCCTTAGGTAGATAGCTCCGGTAGCCTTAGAGGAGCGTCTCAAGCAGCCATTGGTCCTGGAACCCCCTGATCCATTTATCTAGTGGCTATATGTTGGGAGCCAGACCTCATGTATCATGGGGGGCGTTGAGCATGGGACATGCTAGGTCCCTTGGGGATTGGCTTGCACACAGGCAGTTACCCGCTGGAGCTTCAGGAGAGAGGCTTGACTGGGATTCGGGGTGGAGACAGGCTCAGCATCGACATCGACTGTGCTATCCCTCAGGAGTGGCTGACCTCTATCCCAAACTCGACTCCCCCTCTGTGGCTAGGGGTGTTTACTAGGCATGATATTCTTCTGGCAGTCCATGGAGCGGACGAGGGAGTGGTTTGCTCACTTTTTCTATTGGTTCACATGGTAGGCTAGAGAGATCCAAGCCCCTCTTGGAGGATTTCAGTGGTTGCACCTTACAGAAGAAGAAGAAGAAGAAGAATATATTATCGTCCTCGGGAGGCCGAAAAACGGCCCATGGGGTTGATTGGATTTCAAGCGCGGAAGTGACACATAGACCCCCACCTACCAAGGTGTCTAGGAAGAGATTCTGGCGGCTATGGATATGGGAGAGCTGACCTCTCACGCGCCTCCAGTGGGACCTGGGAGAGTGGACTTGGCATGACCCTACTAACTGGGAGGAGACCCCTTTTTTGCATATACAGTGCGGCTAGGCCACAAGATTCAGATGCTAGAGATTGATGGCACCTTGGCAGTACGAGTACATTGGCAGTCACAGGGCCTCTCTCAACAGTTCCTCTTAGATTTTTGGAAGAGACTCTGGGATAGTTTTCGGCCTTGAAAGATCACCCTCTTTCTCTGGCTGATGGCACATAGGAGTTTGGCAGTTGGCACGTGGTTGGCCATTGGAGGTCGACTAGCAGCTTGCACGAGGTGCGGCCGCCCTCAGGAGTCTCAACATCATTGCCTTTGGGATTGCCCGAAGGCTCAACAGGTTTGGCAGTGGATTCTCTGCATCTTCACGATGGATAGGACCTCGACCCGGATCATTTCTTGGGGCACCGTCGCTTGGGCCATAGAGGCTGAGATGGTCGGGGCTTATGAGGAGGATGGTGGGGGGCTTGCCCTTTAGGTCTCTCACCTCCACATTTTGGCAGTACCAATCACAGCCCCATCTACGGACCACTGGAGACCGGGCTCATGTCAGAGATGGGAGATTTGCACTAGTATCAGAGTGTAGCACATACGGCGAGCTAGATGCAGCGAAGCCATAGAGGGTACCCACACTCCGCCTGCGGAGTCCATCAGGAGCATTTGGCTCGACATCATCCATACCCTCTGCGGTCAGTGGGCAAAGTTGCAGGGAGGCTCTAACCGCATGCGCAAGCGGCGGGGAAGCTTTCTTGAGGCTTTGGAGGCCGGGCCCTTTTCTCACCGATAGAGGAGGTGATCTCACTTGGCATTTCAGACCACCTGTGTGGTTATCCCCAGTCCCCCTGTATGAGATAGCCTTATCTTGATAGAGCAGCCAGCCGGAGGGGAAGTGCATCTTTCTCCACCCTTTGATTATTTGATCCCCGCCCTGTACATGAGGTGAGGTTATATCTAGCCCTTCGTGGTTGTATTTGGCCCATCGTGGTTGTTTTTCATTAACTGATAGAAGGATCTTTTTCCTGGAAAAAAAAGAAAAGAAGTAAGTTAAGGAAGAGGCATTAAAACCATTTTGTAGCAGCTGAATTGTGCTATTCTAGACAAATCTTCAAACAAAGGGGAACTCCCTTCTGCTTAGCTTTGAGCTCCTGGCTGTTGATACCCACAAATGAGGCTGGGAGGGAAACTAGCTGGAGGATCTTGAACAGCCACTGAAGCTGTCGAGGCAGTCGTACTTGTACTCGTGAGAGTAGCTGGAATCTTAGGGCATTCATGCTTGGGAGCCCCACAGTGTGGCAGAAGCAGCGCCGCTGCTCCTGTTAGTAATGTTGTACCTCTGTAGGGACAATCTCCCTCCTAAGATGCCCTGATCGGCTTTCTAATTTGGGGTCAACTGTGGTTGAGTCCCTTGCAAACTTGGCACCATTGGTGCCTATAGACTCGGCGGGGTTCTGGGAGGAACCTTGCCCTTGGGTCTTACTACCTTCCCCGTCCTGCCTTACTCCCACTGGAAGGGCCCTTGATAGGGTGGATTGGGACCCAATCTGGTGGCTTTTGTACATTCTCTCAACCCTGCACTCAGTTTTCAGCAAGTGTGATTGCATCGCTGAGCGATGGCCTTGCCATTTTGGTCTTGTCAGATTTGAATCTTCTCAGCTCCTTCGTTGTTTCCTGGTTTCTTGTGGGTGCCATTGACCATGAGCCACAAGTCCCTCATCAAATAAGGACTTAGTTTTTTCTGACATATCAAGAAGTTGATGCCATTGAACTTGTCTATTCCAAAATTTCCCTTTCATATGTTTGGAAAGCCCCAAATCTGATGTTGTCTCATGCGGTAAGTACTCATGGATGAAGACAATACTACACTGAAGATGGGCTGCCATTTTTTGCTGATCTGACCCTTGGATGTGCTGCATCTTCTGACCCAATCTGGTGGCTTTTGTACATTCTCTCAACTCTGCACTCAGTTTTCAGCAAGTATCATTGCATCACTGAGCGATGGCCTTGCCATTTCGGTCTTGTCAGATTTGAATCTTCTCAGCTCCTTCGTTGTTTCCTAGTTTCTTGTGGGTGCCATTGACCATGAGCCACAAGTCCCTCATCAAATAAAGACTTAGTTTTTTCTGACATATCAAGAAGTTGATGCCATTGAACTTGTCTATTCCAAAATTTCCCTTTCATATGTTCGGAAAGCCCCAAATCTGATGTTGTCTCATGCGGTAAGTACTCATGGATGAAGACAATACTACACTGAAGATGGGCTGCCATTTTTTGCTGATTTGACCCTTGGATGTGCTGCATTTTCTGACCCAATCTGGTGGCTTTTGTACATTCTCTCAACTCTGCACTCAGTTTTCAGCAAGTGTGATTGCATCGCTGAGTGATGGCCTTGCCATTTCGGTCTTGTCAGATTCGAATCTTCTCAGCTCCTTCGTTGTTTCCTGGTTTCTTGTGGGTGCCATTGACCATGAGCCACAAGTCCCTCATCAAATAAAGACACAGTTTTTTCTGACATATCAAGAAGTTGATGCCATTGAACTTGTCTATTCCAGAATTTCCCTTTCATATGTTCGGAAAGCCCCAAATCTGATCTTGTCTCATGCGGTAAGTACTCATGGATGAAGACAATACTACACTGAAGATGGGCTGCCATTTTTTGCTGATTTGACCCTTGGAAGTGCTGCATTTTCTGCTCTACAAGCTCTGGTGCTTGCATTTTGCTCTAGGGCATAGTTGGAACAACAAATGGACCTCTTCTTCCTTGCGTTAATGACGAATGCTGGCTGCCAACTGTATCCCCAGCTGGATAGCACTTATGACCTGTGTTTCCTTCTGCAGGCTGCCAAATGATGGTTTTGCTTCAGCACTGCTGTGGGGTGCATGTAGACCTCCTGTAGCTTGTGTTTATGTCTGAAAGGCTGCTCTACTGATAGTTGTGCGCAACCATAGATGTGCAAGATTGATGAGAGATGGATCGGGACAGCAGTCACCTCACGGAGAGGTACATGGGGCAGTGCACAGACTGAGAAAAAATCCAGAGCTTCATATGGAGAAAAAAACGCAGCATAGCATGAGAAAAATGCACAGCTTCATATGGGGAAAAAACGTAGAGGAACTGGCTATGGTGGCTCTGATACCATGTTAATATTCATGGTGCTAGGATGGAGCATGTGCAAAGAGAGTGATGAAGGATCAAGCCATGACTATGGTGGATGGAGGATAGCCATGGTGAGTGTGTGTGTGTGTGTGTTGAGAGAGAGAGAGAGAGATGACAAAGCTCAAGAGAGAGATTGCACAACTCAAATGATACTCCAACGTTATTAGAGAAAGATTGCACAACTCAAACGATACTCCATGTTATTAGAGAACCTCCCGAGTACGTGCTTTTATAGGCATCAAGCCTTATCTTCTGACCTAAATTTTAACAAGGGCAGTTCACACCAACTAACTCTGAAATACCCAATAAGACCGCCATTGGTGCAGTAGATGCAGTGCAAGTTGCAGCATTGGTGGTTAGTGTTTGAGGTAGCCGTTGGGTAGGTAGCCACTGCTCTTGGTCTTTTTGGGTGTCGCATCTGGTGGTGACTACCTAGAGGTGTCACACTTGGTTGTCTTGGCTGTTGAGACTGGAGTGTCGGTAGTTTGGAGTACTACTTTTCCGGTCGTCCTGAAATGCTGCTTTTTCCACAGGCACCCCCTTTCCTGATATAACTGGCGTTTCTGAAAACATTTGGCATTTCGCATTGGAGGTAAATGCTTTGCAGCAATAGCACGGGCTGAGCACTGGCACCTAAGGATGTCTTCTATGCTAAGATTCAGCGATCACATTCTTGTGTTTTGCTTTTTCACTCGGGAAACAGTTGTAACAATTTTTTTTTTGTACAGCAGGATTTAGGGCTGCATGTGTGTACTTGTGTTTGAGTTCAGCTGCACTCTTCTCTCTTTATCTTTGGAAACCCTAGCACATAGGCACAAGTACTCTACAGTTCTAGTATGTGCTAGTGCCTGCCCAAATATGCTAATTTATTATTTATATGAGTAGGCTAGGTATATGCTATGCATAAGCTGAATTGTGCAGGTCTCTCCTGAGACACTTTTTTTTGGTTGTTTGTGTATACAATGTAGCAAGAGAAAAAGTCACCTTGAGCAATGTTTTTTGTGTTTACTAGTACACCTCTATTGCAGGGGACTTTTTCCATGCTGCACCCAATATTGACCATTCCCAGGACTTTGTTCGACGAGATATCATAGAATGGATGAAATGGCTCCGAACTGACATTGGATTTGATGGGTGGCGCTTGGACTTTGTCAGGTTTGTGCTCATGAATGAAAGGACAAATGGTAGAGTTGTTCTGATGTGGCATCCTCTTAACTTGGGAAAGAGGGAGTAAATGTAGTCCCCTTCTACTCCTCCCCCTTCAAACGCATGTTTTCTTGTGCCTCTTTCCTTGTTCACTCCTCTTGTCAACCAAAAGTCTTTGACTACACTTACTGTTTCTATAATCAGGGGATTTTGGGGTGGCTATGTAAAAGAGTACATTGAAGCAACCAGTCCAGCATTCGCAATTGGAGAGTATTGGGACAGTCTAGCATACGAGGGTGGAAATGTTTGCTACAATCAAGGTATCAGTGCTTCTATAGAGTAGTAATAATTGCACTATCAGTGCTCAAGTCAAACAGTGATATTAACATGCTTTGGATCATAGATGCTCACAGGCAGAGGATAGTCAATTGGGTCAACGCCACTGGAGGCACCTCCTCAGCCTTTGATGTGACAACCAAGGTATCCCTGATATTTTTCCCCTTCTCATGTGTCTTTGTGAACCATCTTAGGTGCTGCTATTCTAAGGTGTGGATTCCAGAGTCCTTTGTATCGTCCACTTCTTTGGCAGGAACATACTTTTCTCTTTCAAAGACAATGAAAGACTTTCATTGAAAAATGGCACCGCATGTGTGATTTATTACCATAAACAACAATAGAAGTGGGTAGTGCAAAGCTCTTTTAATTTGGTGTTACATTTATAATTGGTAGGGTATTCTACATTCAGCTCTGCATAATGAGTATTGGCGATTGATTGATCCTCAAGGCAAGCCTCCAGGTGTAATGGGGTGGTGGCCATCACGAGCAGTCACATTTTTGGAAAATCATGACACTGGCTCCACACAGGTTAAAGCTAATTCTTTGTTCTTGTGGTTCTAAACATCTTTGTTCGTCTGCATTTAGTTTGCATTTCTCTGTCTAAAGCATCAAATCCCGTGACAATTTTATAGCATCCTCTTTGCGCAAGTTCTTTATATTTAAAGCGGAGCATTGGTGCAACCGACTGAGTTTCTATCATGTCTTCAGAGGTGAAGGGTAGACTCAGCCATGATAAATGCTAGTAGCCCATAAAAGCATATGTAGCCATATTTTTATTCAGCTTAAGCAGCAACAAGTGATCTCTTCAGCTTGCTCAAAATACAAGAGTCTATGCATGGAGTTTAAAGTGTGAAGCTTTCTGGGTAGACCCTTATGAACTTGGAAAGTTATCATATGCATTCAATTTACAAAATAAAAATGTGATTGAAGACTCAAGTAATAGCAAGGAGACTCTTAAAACTCTTGTAAGTTTTTTTTGACCCCAAGAAAAGATCCTTCAGTAGTCGTAAAAGAGAAACCGTCTGCTCAAAGCGAACTATAGAACGACGGCTAAGTGGGGCCTGGTATTTACCTCCCTCATAAGGGTAGAATAAAAAGTAAAGAGAGGGGCTCCCTCTCTGGCTGGCCACTTTTGAAGGGAGGCTACATGGCAGGGGAAAAGCCACACAGTTGGCCAATAGTGTCAAATTGGGTCATTGCCCTATGTGAAGGAGGGAAAAGCCACACAGTTGGCCAATTGTGTCAAATTGGGTCATCGTCCTATGTAAGGAAGGCACCCAGACTCTAAATGTGAAGGAAGTTTTTTGCAATGACACTGCATGGGCTACCAATCATGAGTAAGGTGCTCCCAGCAACCCCACAAGGTGTGGATGCGCTACCAATCATGAGTCAGGTGCTCCCAGCAACCCCACAAGGTGTGGATGATATCTAACCAGATGGAGCGGATCGTCTCTGCGGGGCAAATGGCGGTGCGGCCAATGATCTCTCAGCAGAGGAAATGCAGTGCAGTCAATTGTCTCTCTGCATCTGGACCTCCATATATGCCAAGTGGTGATGCTGCTGATGATCTCCCATCTCTGGTAGGTCCTAGACCCGGGGGTCCAGTACAATCATTGAGATCTGAAAGTGGGTGAGCTGTAGGGCAAGGACAGTGCCGTCCTATAAAGAGCCGTGCCCTCTTCAGTAGCCCAAGCGATCATGCCCCAGTTGATAAAACGGAGGGCGCTAGGCTCGGATGTGAAGAGCCTAAGGATTTTCTGTTGGAATTATTCGCATTATTTGGAATTTATGGATTTACTTGATGGATATTTATTTTATGTGCAAGCGAGACTGATCACCTCTAACTTGTCACATATTTTGAGCTTATATTATGAATGTCAGTGCAGATCAGTGGCAGGGTTAGTGTGCGGGATGTGCATGGCGATTATTTATTCGACAGTGGCAGTGATATTTTATGTGCACATTAGCGTGCAACATTTTGATATACATTAGTTCTATTTTATGAGTGAACCTTAGAGGGTTCACATTTTTGTATTTAGGCTTATGCAAGCCCAATGTGGAGATCCATATTTTTGGCTACATGTATTTTTGGCTCTTGCTTTTTGTACAAGGAAATATATTTAAATACACCATGAAGAGGACGTGAGCCACTCATGGTGGGGGGAGATTTAACCCATTCTTGTGTTGCGTGCATAGATTTCTTCTATTTTGAGCTTGAGTATTTCTTTCAAGTTGATTTTTAATAGAGGGCCAACCGTGAGCTTCCAATATTGGTATCAGAGCCAGAGAGCCAGGGAACACAGAGAATTGTGCCGTGTACTTTTCTTGTCAGATTTTATTATTATTAAAGTTTTGTATTGGGCACTTAGACGGCCCAGGACTGTTGTCCTTTGCGTGAAGGTGAGAGCCACCGCACGAAACCCGAGAGTGACACCAGTTGTCAGAGCGCCGCCAATCTCCTTGTCTACAATGCACAACAGTGGACAGCGCACCGGTCATCGGAGAACACACGGGCTACCCGCTTGCAGCAACCCCAATCACCGGCAAGAACCCCGATAACAAGCACCGGCAACAGGCGACGGGGACGGCAGCGCGATTCCAACCCTGGCAGATGGACGGGCAGTGTGCACTGGCGACTCCACACCTCCCCACACACCAACGTGGGTGTCTCCCAAGAGACAAAGATAAGATCATTCCTTTCTCCCCCCTTTATACCTACTTCGTTTCTGTTATTCAACGATATGTGGGATTATAAGGTGCCTGCGTGGCAGCCTGTGGTGAAACTGTGAGGAGAAGAAGAATTGGGAGAGCAAAAGAGAAGAAGAGAGAAGAAGAGAGAGAAGAGAAGAAGAAGGAGAGAGAAGAAGTAGAGAGAGAAGAGAAGAGGGAAAAAGAAGAAGAAGGAGAGAGAGAGAGAGGTAGAAAAAAGAAGAAGAAGAAGAAGTATTAAAAAAAATATATATATATATATTCAGCATCGAATCAACAAATTTATTTTTTATTAAAGTCTACTACTAAGCCTTTTTAAGACCTTGCAAAAGCCTTGTTAAAGGCTTCTTTTAAGCTTCCTTCACATAGTAGGAATGTTGGAATTATTCGCATTATTTGGAATTTATGGATTTATTCGATGGATATTTATTTTATGTACAAGCGAGACTGATCACCTCTAACTTGTCACATATTTCGATCTTATATTGTGAATGTCAGTGCATATCAGTGGTAGGGTTAGTGTGCAGGATGTGCATGGATCCATTGGGTTTGCTTCGACGGAAATCTATTGACGCATGACTCGTGGTGGCGATTATTTATTCGACAGTGGCAATGATATTTTATGTGCAACATTTTGATATACATTAGTTCTATTTTATGAGTGAACCTTAGAGTGTTCACATTTTTGTATTTAGGCTTATGCAAGCCCAATGTGGAGATCCATATTTTTGGCTACATGTATTTTTGGCTCTTGCTTTTTGTACAAGGAAATATATTTAAATACACCATGAAGAGGACATGAGCCACTCTCATGGTGCGGGGAGATTTAACTCATTCTTGTGTCGCGTGCATAGCTTTCTTCTATTTTGAGCTTGAGTATTTCTTTCAAGTTTATTTTTAATAGAGGGCCAAACTGTGAGCTTCCAATATTTTCCACTAGATCTACTGGGCCTTTGGGCAATCCCAAAGGCAATGGTGCTGGGTTTCCATAGGGGGGTTGCAGTGACTACAGGGGAAGGCCGTCTTGTGATGGCGAACCAACTACCATCAATGAGGCTGCAGTGCTAGTGAATGCCAATCCTATGTTTAGCAAACACATGGAAGATGAGAGATATAACCTTAATCTATGTATATTTCAAAACATGAATATGTACAATGGTTCTTGGATCTAGACTAAGATTCGTTTCATGCATGCTAACCTATGATGCATACAAAAGATTCTTGTTGTGCTTCACTTGCTAAGGGACAAGAGAGGTAGGTCTTGCTAATCCACAAACGTGCCCTTGTTGCCTTGCTTCTGGTCTTGCAGACTTTGGCATATGGATGCATATTGAAGTGCCTACAAGTGGGAAAGTTGTGTTCAAGTGGGGTTCCCCTTTTCAGTCCGTAAAGTGATGTCCAAAAAGTCATATTACGTGTCCAAACCATGCCCCAAAGGTGTCTCATCCATGCGCACATGCCCTAGGCATGTTGGGCACTTTTTAGGCTGCCCAAACAGGCCATTTCCTGCCTTTTATCTTGCCAAGATAAAGCATGTCCATGTGGTAGTCATAGATGTGATCCAATGACATCCCCTCTTGCTAAACTTGGAGCACTGGGGTACTTCATTCACCTTTGCTTCGATTGCAATGACATTTGCTTCGATTCCACTGGGGTACTCCATCCACCTTTGCATCAATTCCACTCCGGTCTATCTATAGGCATCACTCCATGTTCACTGGCGGATCTGCTTAATCCCACGTAGCCTCATCCTTCTCCTCATTGGATTCTCTTGAAGCTCCTCAGAAATTCATTCTCCAAACAGGATTCAGAGAGCTACACCTCAGGATCTATCGGGTTGTTGATCTCATCCTCCTCCGAACGGGATTCGGAGAGATCCACCTCAGGATCTATCGGGTTGTTGATCTCATCCTCCCCCAAACAAGATTCGGAGAGATCCATCTACTAGCTCACTAGTTCAGCTTTGGGCTCGGATTCTAGTTCTAGTGCTTGAATTTTGGACAAAGGCACCTCCTCGGAAACCCCTCTTTCGGTGATCATTTCTTAGGAGCTCCTCTATCTTGGAATCTCTTCCACACTTCGGCCAACGCTCGATCTTGAGCTGCTCCTCAATCCTAGGTGATTCCATCAAGTACTTCATCCCTCCTACCATAACCCATGCCATGAATTTATTTCTCACCTCGTTGAAGATCTGCGCTCTCATTTGCTGTACTGGAAGTCTTGCTTGACGTAGTGTCACCGAAGCATCAAAATACAAGTTGCTGATATGCAAAATGCAACGTAAGATTTTAAAAAAAAATTGGGAAAAAAGTTATGAAAAAAAGTGGGGTGGCACTAATGACGTTGTGTGGGGAATCTATGACCCCTCCCAAACCCAGTGTATAGATGAAAGAAAGGTACAAATGAAGGTGTGAAGTTGAATCCAAGTGGCCAAAGACGGCACATTGCCGGGAGGATAAGAGCATGTGCGCTAAATCAAAATAGAAAGCATATGTAAGAACGTAGGAGACGGGCAGCGCATCTATTCTGGAACAGTCAGGGCAGCGACGGCTCTATGAGAGCGAGGGGAAAAAGAGTTTTTTGAGACAGGTGTAAAGGGGGGTGGGCTTGAGAGACCATCAGTGAAGCAACTGTAGTGAAGTGTGTCTCCTGCAGTTTTCTTTTCTCTTTGAGGGTAGCAGGCTAGTGAACCTGCATATTGTGAAGATTGTAGAGAAGCGGAGCAACGCAGTGTGAGAAAGAGTTGTGGATTAGAGGAGGAGGTGCAGAAGAGCATAGAATTGGCCTTGAGGTGTGTCTTCGAGTTCTTTGTGTAGACTTTCTGTTAGATACGTGATCCCGTCTAATCATCTTCGACTGTAGCTGCTGTAATGAAAGCTGAGAAGTGCAACCGCAGGGATCCACCAAAGGAAGATTCTTGAGTTTAAAGTGTCTTCTTCTTTTATCTGTGAGCCCCAAGCCTCAGGGATGTTGAGGCACTGTGCTATTGTTTAATCTGAAGCAGACAGATAGTCGGGATTATAACTAGTGTCTTGATGTTCTGTGAAGAGGTGTGTGTGGTTTTGATTGAGTTTGTGTGATAGGTCATCTGTATGTGCTAGTCTGATGTCTGGGTAGTTTCCTTTTGATGAGTCCGAAGAGAGTCCTGCAGGATGATGTCCAGAGAGTGCTGCAGGTTGCAGACTTGGGTTGTTTAGAGGATTTGGAGGGTAGTGTTGAGGATGATCCGGTTGGGGAGGTTTTCTATGTGGGTGAGGACGTGTTGAGAAGCAATGGGTGTGAAGGTTTGATGCAAGTACAAGTGTTGCAGAATTTTTTGAGCTACATGTAGGAATTGGAGTTGACATGAATGGAAATCCAGGGAGGAGGCTGGACGGTGAGCTTGCTTGGTTGTTGCTGTTGTTTGAAAGGGACAAGGCTAAGGGGATGTTTGTAGGATGCTTGCACATTTTTGATTCGGGTGGACGGATCAACTTAATTGGATGGTTTTGGAGGGTACTTTTTCCCCCCTTTGATCCAGGAGGGGATAGAAGAGCTGGATGCTACTGTTGATACTGTAGATAGAGCTGAGTGGAGAGTTTTTTGAAAGAGAGAAGTTTTAAGCAGAAAGTATGCAGTGAAACAAAAGAATGTGTTTCACCACGGGAGGCGGGCTAAATGTGTGGGAAATCTATGACCCCTCCCAAACCCAGTGTATAGATGGGAAGGTATGAACAAAGGTGTGAAGTCGAATCCAAGTGGCCAAAGATGGCACATGGCCGGGAGGATAAGAGCATGTGCGCTAAATCAAAATAGAAAGCATATGGAAGAATGTAGGAGACGGACGGCGCATCTATTCTTGAACAATCAGGGCAGCGACAGTTCTATGAGAGCGAGGGGAAAAGAGTTTTTTGAGACATGTGCGAAGGGGGGTGGTCTTGAGAGACCGTCAGTGAAGCAGTGAAGTGTGTCTTCTGCAGTTTTCTTCTCTCTTTGAGGGTAGCAGGCTAGTGAACCTGCATAGTGTGAAGATTGTAGAGAAGCGGAGCAGCGCAGTGTGAGAAAGAGTCGTGGATCAGAGCAGAAGGTGCAGAAGAGCAGAGAATTGGCCTTGAGGTGTGTCTTCAGGTTCTCTGTGTAGGCTTTCTGTTAGATACATGATCCCATCTAATCATCTTCGACTGTAGCTGCTGTAATGAAAGCTGAGAAGTGCAACCGCCGGGATCCACCATAGGAGGATTCTTGAGTTTACTGTGTCTTCTTTTATCTGTGAGCCCCAGGCCTTAGGGATGTCGAGGCACTGCGTTATTGTTTAATCTGAAGCAGACAGAGAGTTGGGATTATAACTGTTGTCTTGATGTTCTGTGAAGAGGTGTTTGTGGTTTTGATTGAGTTTGTGTGATAGGTCATCTGTATGTGCCAGTCTGATGTCTGGGTAGTTTCCTTCTGAGTCAGAATAAGTTGAAGAGGTATAGGGTCATTTCGGTGTGTCAGCTGGACATCAGTTAGATCAGCTGAAGGTGTAAGGATCTTGTTCTGACTGGTTTGAGCTTGAGAGAAGTGTGTATGGGCCAGAGCTCACAGTTTGGACTGTCAGTAGTTAGCTATCAAAAAGGCTAGTGGACAGAAGGTGTTTCTGTGGCAGCTACGGTTAGGTTTGAGTCAGCTGGGTGTCCACAGGGTTAGGTCTTGGCTTGGATTGAGTGTCAGGTGTGTATAGAAGTGCTAGTTGACGTAGAGGAGAGAGTATTTGCATCACCTGGGTCAGTTGAGCAAGCCTTAAAGTCATTCGGAGGCAGTTGTGGGTCAACTGCAGTCAGCAAAAGGTTTGTAGTGTGATATCCTTTTAAGATGAGTGTAGCCTATGTGCCTGAGAGAGTCTGCGGACACAGAGAAGCTTTTTTTTTGTAAACGCTTTGGAAGCAGAATTCTGTCCCCGAATTTTGAGGCAAAACTCAGATTGGTTCAATCAGCAAAGAGGTCAGAAGAGAGTCGGCAGGAGATCCAGGAAGGTCGTGGGAATTGGTGTATATGGTCAGCTGATAGTTGGAGGACATCTAGGACACCTGGAGGATAGATTTCTGTCTGGGAACTAGAAGAGGATTTCGGAGGCAAAACAGGGTGATCTTTGTCAGTTGGAGGTAGGTGATTTTGGTCAGTTGGAGGTTAGGAGAGGCTCTTAGAAGGATGATCAGAGCTGTTGGAGGTCTGTGTTGACCTAGGAGGACAGTTTGAGGAGCTGACTGGGTCAGAAGGGGAGGTTGGGAGGGTATAGAAGGGTTCAATTGAGTCGGTTGGAGGTAGGAGGACAGGTGCAGATCTGGTTGGAGCCCTTGGAGCTGGGATCCTAGTGTCCCCAATTCTGATCCCATAGTGTTCTTTTCTTGTGTGCCTGCTAGTGGTGTATAGAGGCCATCACCCAGAGGCCACACAACATGGCACTGACATGTGACAAGAAAGCAATGCAAGGTCACCTTACAAGCTTGGAATGAGCGACTAGCTTTTGAAACATGCCTTCCGCATGCTGCGATGTTGCTACAAAGATATCATCTGCAAAGCTACATGTTCCCCCTCCTTGTGAAACAACTCCACTCCCCCCCCCCCCCCCCCCAACCCCTCCCCCCAACCCTCCCCTTCCTCTTCCCCTCTCTTGCGCAAATAGAGATATACGTACTTAAGTTCCTTGTAACCGTACCCAAATTGCCCTGACAGGTCCTCTCTGTCTCATTGATCCCCCTCCTTCATGTCTTCAAGGCTCTCCATCGGGTGGAGATTCTCCCATCCAAGGAGAAAGGCTGCAGGGCAAAGCAGCAAAAGCCTGGATCTCATTGTGAGAACTCCATGCAACTCTTGTAAGTTTATTAGTTTAGAGTGTCTTTTCTTGTGTGCAAAATAATGTAGCTGTTGGAGGTTCCTATATTTTGTGCATGTGCAGGGGTGGTTTGGTGTTGCATAAGGTCCTTGAATCATCCATGTGGAGGGGGATTTATATAGGCCATGAAGGGCTGCTCCATAGCTTCACTCTTTCCTGGCCTGGTCTTTTGAGGAAGTGGAGGCCAGCACTGGAGATGGGTCTCTGCTAGCCCTCCCCCAGCTTATGCAGATGTGGCTTTTGGGGCACGCTAGACTGTTGAGGTCATGGTTGCAGGCTGCAGCGCATTCCAACAGCAGCCATGTTGACAAAATGTTGAAAGAGCTTGAGTTTCAATTGTTGCATCAATTGTACATGCCCTTGGGTGCTCACATGAGCGCTGATGTTGTAGCCTCTAGTCTATGCTATGCATTATTGAGTTGATGGCCTGAAGCTTGTGAGTATACTCAATTTGCACTTTTGTTTTGTTGAATTAGTAACATCTCTGCTTCTTTACCAGGGTCATTGGCCTTTTCCACGTGACAAGCTCATGCAAGGATATGCTTACATTCTTACTCACCCTGGCACGGTACTGGTTTAGATTTTGATAAGGGATCTTTTGCAAAAGTTTGATTCAAGTTCCTCGTCTAACGACTTTCTTGTGATTAGGATGTATAAAAGTGCTTTCCTAGAATGAAATCAAAATTCATACCTATGTTGTATTGTGCAGCCTGTTATCTTTTACGATCACTTCTATGATTTTGGCTTGCGTGACCCCATAGCAGAGCTGATTGCTGTGCGAACGCGCACTGGTGTAGATTGCCGGAGTGCTGTTAAGATCTATCAAGCAACCAACCAAGGATATGTTGCTCAAGTGGGGGATAATCTGGTCATGAAGTTGGGTCATCTAGACTGGAACCCCTCCAAGCAAAACAACTTGGAGGGAAATTGGCAACGTTGTGTGGACAAGGGTGCAGATTATCAGATATGGGAAAGGAGTTAAGGCTATGTAAGTTATGAGCAGTTTCAAAAGCTGAAGGCATTGTTGTAGTTTGTTGCAGCTTGATTGGCTTGAGGTTGAGGGAGGGCACTCCAAGCATTTTTTTTTTGTATATCAATAGTCATGTATTATATCAACATTGATTTGATTTGGACAGCATCATGTCCAGTGTCATCTATATGCTCTTAATGTATCCAAGAAAAGAAATAATCTTCATGAAGCTACATATCTAGTGAGAAAAGTTGTAGAAATCATTTGTGTTCAATACTTCAACAAAGCAACATTTCAAGTAGGCAAGGTTTAGTTTTAAGTAAATTAAACAAGAGTGGTCACATCAAGTAGTAGAAGTAAATGTTAAATAGTCCACGTGCAAACAGAGTAGGTAATTATGGTTTGCCAAAATGTACTCGCATGGCTTAGTGACAAGCTGTACATGGCCAAGAAAGATAAGTTTGTAAGTTCAAAGTTACCTCACAACCTCATGTTAACCTATGACGGACATTGAGACGTACTATGTTTTACGTCATTAATTTAAATATTCTGAGTCATGGGCCGGGCTTGTCGGCACCATATGTTAAGGATAAAGGGATTGGGTGATCGCCGATGAGAGGCGCACCTTGAATATCAGCAGGGTAAGGGTTAGGATCGGCCGGCCATGTATGGACGCCCATGTGTGAACAGCCAAGTCACCTATAAGAGTCAAATGTAACCCTAAAATCGTCAAATGTAACCCTAAAATCTTCATTCTCATGTGTTGAATACAAGGGTGCTCTTGTCTTATCTCCTTGGTTTCCTTCTCCTACGTGTGAGAGAGAGAGAGAGAGAGAGAGAGAGAGTGAGTGAGAGAGCGATCGAGCACTGTGTAGCGGCACGGCGGCGGCGAGGCGGTAGAGCGGCGACGGCGGCTCCTCCTTCACTGCTACGACGCAGGAATTCTTCACGGCGGCGGTTAGAGCGGTGAGTGACACACCCTTGCATTCTGTTTGAGCTTACTTTCCTGGTTGTATGCTTGTAGCCATTCGTGGCTCGCATACGGTGTTCGGCAAGTCCCCAGCTACGACCTGTGCGGCAAAAGCACACATTTTTGGCGCCGCTGCCGGGGAGATGCCCTGCACCAAGCTCGAGTTTGTAGCTCGGGCTGTTGCGTGAAGTGAAATTTGCACTGTAGGAAAGACGACTGTGTGTTTGTTGTTGAGGTGTTTCTGTGTTTTGAAATCAGTTTCTGCAATTTGTTTTCTGCAATTCTGTTCCTTTTGTTATTTTTTCGCACCGCGTGCGTTCTGTTCTCTGGTTTTCTGCGTG
The DNA here is from genome assembly GCF_041138505.1 of Cibotium barometz. Classification (NCBI taxonomy): domain Eukaryota; kingdom Viridiplantae; phylum Streptophyta; class Polypodiopsida; order Cyatheales; family Cibotiaceae; genus Cibotium; species Cibotium barometz. Next base: position 14,702,746 of record NC_141063.1, read on the forward strand.
TGAGGGGGGATTTTTGAATTCCCAGGCCTGCACTGTGTGCGAATTGCGCTGCGGCAAAGTCTGAACCCTAGAAAGAAATCCTAGAAAACTTATCCCAAATTAAAAAAAAAGAGGAAAAAGAAAAAATTAATTTTGAAAAAAAAAAAAACAAAAATAAAAAAGAAAAAAAATAATTTTGAAAAAAAATAAAAATAAAAAAATAAATTTTTTAAAAAGAAAAAAACCAAACGTGTGAAGAGGAAAGATTTTTTATTTGGAGAAAAAAAATTTGAAAAGAAAAACCCCCAATTGACCCCGACCCCCGGTCTCGGTCTTTTGATATATATATATAGGAGAGTGAGCCTCCATAGCTTTCTTTCAAGTGAGAGCTTATGGGAAGTTGTGTCCTATATGTAGCCCACCCCCCAAAGGAGTGAAGTGAGCATGTGGGATAAAGCCTTCACCCTTTTCTCCACAAGCAAATAGGCCTTCACCCTTTCCCCCACAAGGAAACAGACTGTTTTAAGGACCACAGGAGCTCTGTATAGGTGAACACGGTGTTGTAAAGCACGCTAGGACCCTTTAAACGATACGCTCGTTTCGAGCTATCACACGCCCTAGTTCAGGTTCGACCATAAGTAAGGGGGTTAGAAACGGGTTAAAAACAATATAAAAACAAGTAAAAATGGGGTGCGAAACACCTAAGAAACCACTTGTGTGGGCTTCAAAGGTAGTCACCAACGCCCGTAGGGTACCCACGTCACATGCATCTACGCTCTGGTCGGGTACTAGAGTCTGAGCCACTAGAAAGCGTTTCAGTTTATGCAGGCTCACACCATCCCTCCACGTTGGCATCTTGGCCTTCGGCTGGAACCCAAGGGAGTGCAACCCAAGATCTACGAATAGTGGATAGTGACTCGTCCTCTGACTCAGAAGCCATGGAAGGGCACCCTACCAAGAACCCTGAGGAGACAAGCCAAAACATGCCAATTTGGGTCCCACAACCCGGATCTAGCATGTTTAGTCGTCTAATAGAGACCTTTAGTAGAGCTACACGCTCTGAACATGCGACAAGCGAAGTAAATGAAGGAGGAGGGGTAGTGGATTCGCCATTCACATCTCATGTAGACCCTATCCTCCCAAAGAGTGTCCATGTGGATATTCTACCCACTTCGTTTAATGAGGGCCTTGCTGAGCTACCACCTTTCGACGCGTCTCCTAAAGTAGAGGTCCCTAGAAGCCAATCCATAAGAAGTGACATTGCGTCCACTTCAAGAAACCCGTTTGGCACACTAAGTCTGGATGGGATATTTCTCAATGAAAATTGGGAATATGATCTACACATAGAGACTCTAACTGACCTATACACGGGCTACACATACCATGTAGGTTGGTTAGAAGTCCTACGATCTATATCTAGCGCCACTAATCTAGAGGAGCAACAACAAATGATATGTGAGGTTATTCATAGAATTATCCAAATTGAGAGGCAAAATAGGGGAGTGAACTTAGGTTCCACTGGCCCTATGAGATTTTTGGATACAGGCAAGGCCAAACAACCAACCCTATCACAATTGGAGACTCCCTCGATGAGTCCCATAGACCCTTCATATGTTGTTTCACCTGGAGTCTCAATGCAAGTTGAGCCCACGAGCAGTAACTTTAGCTTCCCAACCTTGGCTCAACTTTCCATTAAGGAATCCACAATGCCTACCCCAATGATGAGCATAACAGAAAGTGCACCTGTTACCGCTGTAGTTAGTACGACACCGCTACCTAGTGGAACAGTACATACAACAGTGCGTGCCAGTGCCTATCGACCATATGTACCTATCGCTACTCATGCTCATGTAGCTCCTACGCCTCTTAGTATGCCAATGGCGTATGCTCCATGATCGCCTTATCACAACCCTTATCCAAGAGGAGCTAGGCCTAGTCACATATCATATCCTACGACATTTGCCAACATACCCAGACCAACGCCAACTCCTATCAGCCAGGCTATCCCAGAAGTGCCTCCACCAGCTATGCCTGCTCACCTAGGTGATCTCGCAGCGTTTGCTCAGACGATCGGACGATCTATTGCGGAAAACATGCGGGGCATGCCTGAGAGAGAACCTAGAAGCAAGGCAGTACAAGTGGCTAAGCTCACTCAGAACTTCAGTGGTAACGAGGATGTTAGGAAGCACATTGAAGTCTTCGAACACGTGTGTGATTCCTTGGAAGAGCACAATGAGCTGCATAAGTGTAAAGCCTTAGACTTAACCTTGAGTGGGAAGGCCGGAGATTGGTATCGAACCTTAAGGGTTGAAGAGCGCACTCACTACCCCACTCTCAAGAGATTGTTCTTGAAAGAATACATACGTGAGGGTGTGCTTTGGGGAGTAGCATCTCAACTCCAAAAAGCTGAACGCGAGGAAGGGGAGTTAGTGAGAGACTTTATAAGTCGATTGAAGCATCTAAATTCTCGCTGCACTCCCGATGAGCGCTTCAATAATAACCAACTGCTCGATAGATTCATTCGAGCGCCATGAGGACATATACAATGGCCTAGTCATTAGAGGTCTTACAACGTGGGAAGCAGTCACTACCAAGGCAATCCAGTTAGAAGACAACTTGATGATTGCAGGTAAAAAGGTGTCTTCGGAGACAAAATCCGTTAGTTCGCAAGTATCTGGGCACGAGCCAATGACGGTAAAACCTATTGCCAAGGAGCCCAAGATATCTGAAATGTCTGTGTGACCGACCTTACTAAGGCTCTCCAAGAATACTTTAGGGGTAATCGAGCTCCTCAAAATAGCCATATGTACCCAAGAAGAGAGCAACAATGGTGTTCGATTTGCTTAGGACCACATAGCACGAGTGAATGTCCCACATTCAGAGTCAAATTCAATGGGAATTGCAATGCATGTGGTAAGTATGGCCATCAATCTAAAGATTGCCTAGTACTTAAGCGAATGTTGGCAAATCAGGCACCACTAGCCTGGTCAAACACACCTCAAGTACCCGCGCTAATGCCTGCACAACTTGTTGACAGCACATAGTTCCAAGGAACCCGAATGTAGTCCAGTCTGTGCCGTTACCACTGCCAGTGCTAGGACCACAACCTCCACATCCAAGGATTACCCCAGTAAACCAGATGGGTTGTGAGTCACATAGTGCGTGTGGGGATTATGAAGAGGAGATAGACCCCACTGTTTCATATGGGATTGATACGTTTGAACTGATTCCCCAGTACTACATGGAGGATCGTTTCGGGCAAGTCAAGCCTGTATATCAAGCGGCTGCTCTCGCCACAAGAGGGAAAAACCTTAATACCTTGGCGAGGAGACCACCTCTTCAATGCTACGAGTGTGGTGGACCGCATCGTGTAGCGGAGTGCCCTAATAGGCTGCTACAGAAGATCGCTACTCAGATGCAACCAAATCAAGGGAGCACATCGGGAATGCCGGTACTTACATGTAATCGTTGTGGCATAGATCATTTGATTGCTCAATGTCCACATAATCCTAATGCACCCAAGATTACGCCATTGAATTTGGTTGAGGTCACCAACCAGGCACGAGGAACCATACCTGTCGTACCTGCGAATGTAGTTACACGGTTAATGCTTCAAAATCAAAACTACATTCTCGAAGAGAGGGATACTGCATCAATTGCTCGAGCAAAGAAAAAGAAAACGCGGCGGAAGAGATCGCTTAATGCCACGAGCTCCAAGCCTAGTTCAAAGACTAACATAGAGACAGGAGACGACCCCGTGTATATGAATGATCCTGAAGATGATTCCGATTCAATAGAAACCATGGGGACCAACGCCACTACCTTAAGGGAGGAACCCACTCGAGAGCTCAACGAAGGAGAATCAAGCGAGTACATAAATAAGGGGAAACAGAAGAAAACTTCCTCGGCCCCACAACCAAGTCAGTTAATGCCCTCTCGACCACCCAAACTGAGTGCGACTCCCCAAGACAAGCCACGTGGGCCAAAAACCCTCAAGAAAAAGATTGGAACTTACCTAAACCCAGTTGAGGAGATTGAACAAGTGCAACACTTAAGGGGTTTGGTGGAAGAAACACAAAGAGAACTGGAGCCAAACCTGAGAAAAATCAAAATTCCAGACACAGTGTTTCCTACGCAAGTTCAGCCTCACAGGAACCATAAACCGTTAGCTATACCTAGTATCATTCGGGAAGAAAGTGAGGATAGGACATCAGGAAGTGGGCAAACACCCTTTTTGCTTGAAAGAATGTTTAGTGAGGGAATGCCTGACCCCATCGAAGAGGAAGTGATTCCATCTTCACCAGTCCCTAGTCAAGGGGCGATGTCTCGAAAAGTACCGTTGAATGTGTCTAAGCTAATGGATTTCATGTCCTCTGAAATCAGAACCACGATCATATCCAAATTATACGGAGATCCTGAGCTATTCTTAGCTCTTCGGGCATTTCTCAATGGAGAACTAAAGGTGGGGCTACCACAATTTGCAAATATGGATAGACCTGACACGCTTCAAGATGAAGGGGAACATTGGGATCTACAACCCAACCTAGATGAAGACTCGGTCGAAATACCTGTGAACAAGTTGGGACAGTACTTTGAAGGAGACAAATCTAATGCCACCCTCTCCATTACTACCAAGGGATTAACTCTAAAGGGAATCCTTGATGGTGGTGTTGGAGTGAGCATTGTGACTAAAAACTGTTGGGAATCTATGGGGAGACCTCACCTCGAAGTCACAAACATAGTGGTTAAGATGGCAAACGGAACTATTGCTAAACCTATTGGAATGTTAAGGGACCTTAAGATCAAGGTTCTGGGGTACAAGGTAAGACATACCTTCATTGTAATGGATTTCTCCAAGCATCCTATGTCATATCAAATGATCTTAGGACGTCCTTTCATGAGGGAAGCACAAATGGTGCATGACTGGTCGAAAAACCATGTCTACCTACAATTCCAGGACTCTGTCATTCGAGTTGATCTTGAGAATGGTCGCGCGCATCCTTTAGGAAGCAAGGTTATCATCGATAATCGATCGGATACTACTATTCACTCCGTCCCATTAAGGTATTGCTATACATGCAAAAAAGAGACATATGATAGGAAAGATTCTCCTTATATGGATGTCCTACCGAGTATGACTGAGTCGGATAACGTGGATTGGGTACACCTAGCGGCAACCATAGACACATGGGAAAATAGAGGCACAAGTTGGGTAACACCTCTGAGGGGCAAGATATGCCACCGTTAGTGCCAATAAACATGATAGGTGTTATGCACTTGACTCCTGATGGCGAGAAAGCGGCAACCTCCAGTGACATTGAAAGTGGCGAAGACTCTGACCAATGCAACTCTGAGTATGAATATCAAGAAGAAATTGACTCTGAGCCTGATGGAGGGGATGAATCAAATATTCACCCAAATGTGGAAACAAGGTGCTCAAGGCCTAGGACAGTGACCTCCTACAGTTCATCCGAAAGTGAGGGGGACACAAGTGAAGATCGACCAAGTGAGTTCGAATCTGACAAAAACAAAAATCAAAAACTTGGTAAGAAGAAAACGAGACATAAGCGCCAACGCTATCGAGCTAATGTACGCACTGCAATAAACAAGGAGAGATCCACCGCAGAATGGCTTAGTTATGTAGGAGCTATTGACGCTCATCGGAAGTTAGCGGATAATTGGGGACAATACCTCCAAAGTGTCATGTGGTGTATTACGCAACCTCATGACGTCGCCCAATTAGAAATCGAAGAGAAGCCGAAACTAAGTCGTACTGCAAGAAGGCGGCAAAACCAAGAGTTAGCTCAGCAACAAAAGGAGGCGGAATTGAAAGAAAAAAGCATGGCACAACAAGAACCAGTAGACTTACACCCCGCACCCGAGCATTTCAAATCATTCACCCACAGGGGAACGTAAAGTGGTCTACACAAAAGCCCAATGAACGCTCACCAATGGGAGTAGCGGTGTCTACGATGGCCCTGCGGTAGTTAAGGAGAGACTTAGCAGATCCGGGTGAGGAGTCTAAACCAGTTTTTATTGCTCAAGACCTCACCAAGGCGGAAGAAGCTGCACTTACGAAGCTTCTTAAGGAATTCAAGGACATATTTGCTTGGACATATCATGATATGAAGGGTGTTCCATCCTCTGTGGTGCAACACACGATTCCAATGATTAGCACTGCTAAACCAGTCCAGCAACGTCCCTACCCAATGAATCCTAAGTACGCAAAGATTGTACAAGAAGAAATTGAAAAGCTTGTAAAATGTGGATTCATATACCCTATTGAGCACTCAGAATGGGTTTCTCTGATAGTCATCGTACCAAAGAAGAATGGGAAACTCAGAGTGTGCGTTGATCTCAAAAAGGTTAATGTAGCCACCAGAAGGGATCATTACCCCTTGCCATATTCTGAACATATGCTTGAAAGAGTGGCAGGCAAGGAGGCATATAGCTTTTTAGATGGGTACTCGGGTTACAATCAGATCACAATTGCAGTCGAGGACCAAGCTAAAACAGCATTTATCACGGAGTTTGGAGTGTTTGTCTTTCGCGTCATGGCTTTTGGCTTGACCAATGCACCTGCAACATTCCAACGATTGATAAACACGGCCTTTAAGGAATATCTAAGGGACTTCTGTGAAGCTTTCTTAGATGATCTTTGTGTTCATTCCTCTTGGGACGAGCACTTGATGTGTTTACGAAAAATATTTGAAAGGTGTAGATTATATCGCATCTCATTGAATCCTTTCAAATGCCAATTCTGGGTTAAACACGGAGTTATCTTAGGGCATATAGTGTCCAAAAATGGGATTTCCACTGATGAGAGTAAAATCAAGGTCATTCTGGAATTACTCCCACCCACTAACTATAAGGGAGTCCAACGCTTTATGGGCCACGTTGGTTATTATCGAAGATTTATTCTATTCTTCGCCGAGATAGCTCGACCATTGTATAAGCTTCTCATCGAGTTTATTTGGACCGAAGAATGTGACCGTGCCTATGAGCTATTAAAGAAGGCCTTGGCGAGTGCTCCAATCTTGAAGATGCCTAACTGGGATTTACTCTTCCATATGCATATTGATGCATCAAACTTTGCTATTGGGTGTGTGTTAACTCAACCTGGAGAACACAAGCTAGACTATCCCATTAGCTTTGCCAGTCGCCAGTTGAATGATGCTGAGATGAACTACACCACTACGGAGCGAGAAGGGTTGGCAATGATATATGCAGTAAGGAAATTTCGTTATTACCTTCTTGCCACCAAGTTTGTTTTCTATGTGGATCATCAAGCATTGTTGTATCTGGTAAACAAACCATGCTCTACAGGAAGAATCACACGATGGCTATTGATTCTTCTTGAGTTTGATTTCACTGTTGTTGTGAGACCTGGCAAAAAACATATTATGGCTGATCATTTGTCTTGCATACCTAATGGTGAGGCTCCTACAGGGGTTGATGATGACTTACCTGACACTTCCCTGTTCATGGTGGAGACAATGCCTGAATGGAGTGAGAAGATTGTTAACTTTTTGGTTAATGGCTTTCCACCCAAGGAGCTTTGTAAAGATCTAGCTCGAAAGCAAATCAAAGAATGCGAACCCTATTGCCTGATAGCCGGGACTCTTTATAAAAGAGGAAAGGATGACGTTCGTAGGCGTTGTGCCCGAGAGGATGAGTATCTATACATTTTGCAAGAGGCACATATGGGTGTAGCCGGTGGTCACTTCTCAGGAGACTTAACTGCGCGAAAGATCTTACAATCGGGGTATTGGTGGCCCACTATGTTCCAAGATGCATCACTCTTTGTGAAGGGTTGCGATGAATGCCAACGATACAAGAAACCCCAGTGGAAAGATCAGATGCCCCTACATTCGATCAAAGTAAACCAACCATTTGAAAAGTGGGGTTTAGACTTTGTAGGTCCAATTAGCCCAGCGGCCTGAAACACACAATCTCGCTATATTATTGTGGCCACTGACTATATGACCAAATGGGCTGAAGCGAAGGCGACACGTAAGGCAGATGCAAGGACAACAGCCAAGTTCCTCTTTGAAAATATAATCACACGCTTCGGTTGTCCTTTTGAACTTGTGAGCGACAATGGTACGCATTTTATAAATGAAGTGATTAAGGAGCTCACAACAAATTTCATGATATCCCATCATAAATCTACTCCTTACTATCCGCAAGCGAATGGCCAAGCCGAGAGTACCAACAAGACCTTAATCTCTGTTTTGACAAAGACAGTTGAAGCTCATCGCACAGATTGGGATCTAAAGCTTACAACAGCTTTATGGGCTTATCGTACTGCGTACAAAGTGGCTATTAATTGCACACCATTCAAAATGGTATATGGCCAAGAAGCGGTCATGCCGTGGGAATTTGTCATTCCTAGTCTTCGTGTTGGTACTCAAGAGGGTTGGGATGGTAATCCATTAGTAGAGCGTCTATATATCCTTGAGCGGCTAAACGAAGAAAGACAATTGGCTGTGTACAATGCCCTTGTGGAGAAGGATAGAAGGAAAAAATGGTTTGATCGCCACCTAAAGGACAAGGACATCAAGGTTGGGGATAAAGTCCTGATGTATAGAGTGCGAAACGAAAAGAAGAAGCTCAAATATGCTGGTAAGGGACCGTATAGAGTATGTGAAATTACCCCGCAAGGTACCATCAGAGTGGAGACTCTCGACGGAGTTGAAACCATTGGATTCCTTAATGGGAGTAAATTCAAAAGTGGAAACATGCAGGGTGGTCTCTAAAACTCCGCTTACTATGCCAAAAAATACATACAAATGGGTCCCTAAAGCTTCGTTAACAGCTACTTCCCCAGCTCAATCTCGTTCAGACAAGAAGCCTCGTAGGAAGAAAGTAGCTACCCACCCGAGAAAGGGCAATGTAACATCACGATGGATCCTTAAAAAATTATTAGTAGCCCAAGGGTACTACGAGGGGAATGACCAGATTTGGGTTCCTAAACATAAGCTGAATCCCTCTACATCACCTGTAAAACCTTGCAAACCAATTGCTGCCACCCCAACGACAATTCAAGACCGTGGTAAGGGAAAGGTAACAGAGTGCTCCGCACCACTTCTTCCAGAGTTAGTTTGGATTCCCAAACGATATCGATCATTACCACCTAGCTCAGGAAGGGGGGAGCCACATGAAGCTTCTAGATCCTCATGCCAGGCACATGCTGATATAGAAGTTTCTACATGCTCTACACCTACTCTTGTCAACACCCAACAAGAGACCAATGAGTCTATGTCTCCCTTTGTAAAAGTATCGTCGGAAACCATTTCCTCCATTCGTCAATGGGAGCGTACACTAACATCTCTGCAATTGGATGTGGCCACAAGGGTCATAAAAAGCTATCTGCCGACATCACAACCTATGACCCGCTGGACAAATTGGTTCCAAGAGACTGCAACATCATTGCAGAAAATATGATCTACCCAAGGAAAGGGGGAGCATGTACTGACGCTCGACATTCTATTGCTTCCTCCCTAATCTTCTCTCCTAACCATGTAATTGCCAAATTCAAGGGGATGTATTTATATAGCTTCATACATAGAAAAGAAAAGAGAAAAACAAAAAATAGTAAAAAGAGCAAGAGCACAAAAAGAGGAGAAATATCCGTATACAATCAGGAACTAGATTGACCTGTCATAAACCTACTGATGCTATATCTGTGTTTGCAGATATGGCAAATGCAAGAGCATCGCACACTTCATCCACCTTTGGTGAGAGGTATCATTTGTACCTTTCTCAGATATTCCACATGTGCTATCCTGTAATTGAAACTGAATGGGATCATATAGATATACTAGCCAGAGAGAAAAATGTTGAGGAATTAGAATGGCTAATTCGCCTATTGACCATGACTGACCCCTGCTCATATCCCCATTAGTCCAATGCTTTCCTTTTCCACAAGATGACTATCCTCGCATGGTTACATTCTTGATGAGTTTATATGGATGGGAAAATGAAAAGGAAATATCTGACAATGATGAATGGACGGATGAAACTCATGGCACTACTGAGGTTGACTTTATTTATTTGGATGATGCGGATAGAGGCTTAGCCTTAGGGCTAGAGCCAGGACTCTACAACATCCTCTTACCGTATCCTCAGTAGTAGTGTGGTGACTGGTAGGTAGGTTAGTGTTTTCAAGTTGTTTCTAGTTTGGATTCCTTAAACGAGTCTTTAATTTTTCACACTGATGTGCCTCTCGAGGTATAGTGCTTGTTAGTTGGTTGTACAGATGGAAAAGTTTGAGGTGGGTTCGCTTTCAAGTCCTGAGATAGCCGCAACGCTCATACATAAATATCTCATCAAATTGCAGGCATTTTTCTCATCTAATCAAGGAGATCTCCAAAATACAGGTGTAATTCTTCCATACCCACTCTCTTTCGTTTTTACTGTTCAATTAATTGCATGAACTATAATGCATGACCATATGAAAATTGTCAATGTACTACTTAGTTTTTGAAGTTGCCTGACGTGCTAGTGTGAATCATTAATGAGTTTAACCTTATTAGATATATTCTTGAGAATGCATGCAGTCTTTAGTTAACCTTGGAATACAATTGTCTTAGGTCTAGGGTCAAACCATCTTAATGTTTGACACGTGGCCATGTGTGTGTTGACCTCTAGGACATAGCTTTTACCCCTTTGTCGAAAGGATGCAAGACATTATAGTTCAGGAGCGAAGATCAAAAGAAATAAATTTTAAAAAAAGCCTACAATAAATAGCAATACAAGTCTATGATGTGCTTTAATGTTGGCCTATCGCCTTATTGATACTTGGTAGGCAAGGAGTATTCTACTCCAGACCGATGCCTTGGTTGGTAGGAGGTAGCCTTGCCTAAGGTGAACTAATAGATTCCTGGATAATGCCTTGTGTTAAACATGGTACCAGGATCGATGTTAGTTTTGCCTTAGGAAGGTCGCCATTGTGTGTAAAAATTGTCACATTGTCACATGCATAAAATAATAATAAAAAAGGCAAAAGGCTCTTATAACTCTGATGTTTCTTGTGTCTCTAGGCTCGTGGTATTAACTTGTTCTTAGAGTAGACACAGTGTGGTCATCTATTTATTTATTAAGCTTGGTTATTTTTCTTGACTTAGGTCAGTTATAAACTTTGATTAACCTTTGACACCTTGCTAAATCTTGATTTACTTTCAATAATTTTAAACTCCTGTTAATTTGCTACACTAGATCATTCATGTGACCCCTTAAACTAAGTCTCATAGCAACATCCATTGTGGTCTAACATGCTTGAATTTATACACTTTATATCTTTTGAATTCTAGCATACTTTCACTCTACTTCCTTGTTTTGCAGACGGTCTACCACAATAACCCTATCGAGCTTACCATACCATAGCTTCCGAGGACGGAATCTACATCAGGAAGGGGGGCATGTTAACCTATGACGGACATTGAGACGTACTATGTTTTACGTCATTAATTTAAATATTCTGAGTTATGGGCCGGGCTTGTCCACACCATATGTTAAGGATAAAGGGATTGGGTGATCGCCGATGAGAGGCGCACCTTGAATATCAGCAGGGTAAGGGTTAGGATCGGCCGGCCATGTATGGACGCCCATGTGTGAATGGCCAAGTCACCTATAAGAGTCAAATGTAACCCTAAAATCCTCATTCTCATGTGATGAATACAAGGGTGCTCTTATCTTATCTCCTTGGTTTCCTTCTCCTGCGGCGTGAGAGAGAGTGAGTGAGAGCGATCGAGCACTGTGTAGCGGCACGGCGGTGGCGAGGCGGTAGAGCGACGACAGCGGCTCCTCCTTCACTGCTACGACGCGGGAATCCTTCACGGCGGCGATTAGAGCGGTGAGTGACACACCCTTGCATTCTGTTTGAGCTTGCTTTCCTGGTTGTATGCTTGCAGCCATTCGTGGCTCGCATACGGTGTTCGGCAAGTCCCCAGCTATTACGACCTCATAAAGTGGAAGTGGTAAATTATGTACATGAAGAAACTTCAAGAACTTGCTAAGCCTTATGTATAGCTTAATCACTTCAAACTCTAGAAAATGGTAATAGACTTGCTACTTGAAACTAAAGATCAGGTGGAGTTAATTTTGGTGATATATGGTTTGTGTGTTATTGTCATGGGCATTGAACAACAGCCAATTGAGGATAATGAGTAAAGAAATGTTAGAAAAAGGTAATTCTTTCCATAATAGGCTTTAACGTTACCATGAGCTTTTGAAAGAGGCCAACAATACAACCTTGGCAACATGTATGAGTCAGATACTTAAATGCTTCTTAGGTATTGTCTTTCATAGTGTTGGAGTCATCAAACCTTGCAAGAGTGAGCTTGAAAGCATTGGTGATGTAGAAGGGTTGTTTTGAAGCTTGGATTAAGTACATTATTAAGTAGCAATGGGCATGGAAAAGACCAAGTAGTTTACACACAAAGAGGTGCAAGAAGTAGGTGGAGGTCCTCATTTAGAGGACATGCAGATGGGCGTGGTTGGCAGCATAGATCATCACAACAATAACAAAAGTTCAGCCCTCGTATGTTGCAAGAGAAGGTACAGAGTCATACTTCCAAGGCAGTGGGAGATCAAATTCTAGAGAAAGAGGTAGATGGCAATCTCAACAACAGTATGGAAGTGGCATCGAGTGTCATTGTTGTTGTAAGATTGGACATATGTCCAAGGAATGTTACAGAAGCAAAATGATTTTCAAGGTGACAAAATTGAGCATGGTAACTATACATCCTCTAGTAATGCAGGTCACGAAAATGAAGATCATTTGTTTGCAAACAACGAAGCATGTGATGGGCACTATGACTTCACATAGTAAAGAAGATGATACTTGGTACATGGATTTTGGTGTGTCAAACCATATGACATGTCATAGTGAATGGTTTGATAGGAAGTTGCCCACATAAACACATGAATGTGTGGTTACTATGTAGTAACGCATCACTCATGTTGGTACTGTGCTATTGAAGATGCATGATGGGAGAGTGAAGACAATGTCATATGTATTGTATGTGCCATTAATCACTAAGAACCTTGCATCTGTGGATTGAATGGTTGACTAGGGATTGCAAGTAAGGTTCAATGAGTATGGTTGCTTTGTTGAAGAATTTAAGAATAGATGTAAGCTGACATGTAGCATAAGAGAATTGGACATATGAATATCTATAAACTAAAGTCTATGCAAACCAAAGGGATTGTTGGTGGTTTGCCAAGGTTCAAGTATGATGGAAGCAATCATGTATGTGATGCATATTAGTTTGCGATGCCAAGCAAGGCTTCCATTTTTAAAGGATGGTCAAATGAGCAGGAGGCCTTTGGAAATCATTCATAGTGATATTTAGGGTCTAGCACAAACCCCATCCATCCATAAATGGTTACAGGTATTATGTCACCTTTATTGATGTGACTATAGTAAAATAATATGGATCCACTTCTTGAGGAAAAAAGGTGAAGCATTTGGGAAGTTCAGAGAGTTCAAAGCATATGTTAAGAAGCAATATGGATAGTGGATTAAATGTTTGAGGACAGATGGTGGAGGTGAGTTCACCTTACGTGCATTTAATGGTTTCTTGAGAGAGCATAGGATGCGAAGGGAACTTACATGCATGTAGAAACCATAAAAAAATGGAGTTGCTAAGAGAAAGAATAGAGTCATTGGTGAGATATCACAAGTCATGCTAATGAGAAGGGTATGCCAAGTTAGAGCCATGGGATGCAAAGGCAACTTACATGCATGTACACACCAGAAAAAAATAGGGTTGCTGAGAGGAAGAATAGAGTCATTGGTGAAATAGCACAAGCCATGTTTAATGAGAAGAGTATGCCAAATTACTATTGGGAAGAACCATGTGCAACAACAGTATACCTACAGTAGCTATTCATGAGAGTACACCAGAGATGAGAATGATTGGCTATAGACCCAACATTGAAAGTTTTTCGTTGTGTGGCTTATGTGCCTAATGAGAAGAGAAGGAAATTGGATTGGAAGGCAGAAAAGTGTGTATTCATTAGGTATACACAAGAGGAGCAAGAGAAAAGATACAACGCCCTAGAGAATAATAACATGGTCTTAAGCTAAACAACAGTACAAAGGATTAAGGAGAATGTTGACCTCAATGCCAAATTGGTCTAAGCTAAACAACAGTACAAAGGATTAAGGAGAATGTTGACCTCAATGCCAAATTGGAACAAACAAAGGAACAGCTCCAGAAAGAAGTCACCCACACAAAGGAACTCATGACACTTCATGCACAACAAGTATAGGAGTTCCAAGCCAATGCCAGGGCCAAGGAAGAAGCATTGCAATACCAAATCACGCAACTAACAACACAACTCAAAGCACAGGAGGAGAGGCCAAACCATCTACAACATGACAGGGAACAAACCAACAAGGCTCATGCAGAAAATATTAGAGCTCTTAATCAAACAATAAGTGCAAGCCAGGTAGAAGCACACAGAAAAGAGTTGACACACCAAGAGATAGTGACGCAGCTTACACGACAACTACAAGACTCTCATAGGCTGGCAGCCCAAAGACTTCAACAAATTACCAAAGCTTAGGAAAGGGAAGCAACCGCCCGCCCCGGCAGGCCCAAGAAGATGCAATAAGAAGATTCGAAGATTTATATGCTGCAAGGATGGTCAGAGAAACGTCAATTTCAAACCTCCTTACCAACACAGACTCCCGCCGCCTATAAGAGCTCGAGCGTCAGCAGCTGGCGATCCAAGAAAGAAGTCAACAGTCGGACCCTAGCGATGATCTCAGTCTCCTCCTTGAGCGCGCCTCCAAGTTGGGTCAGTTGCCATTAACTCCTCGGGCCTCTCCTCAAACTCTTTCCTTGTTTTTGTCTACACACACTCTCTCTACTTCAGTATGATATAAATCTATCTAAAGATATAGGCCTAGGAGAACTAACATTAATCACTCGAGATACGGATTGTTACATTCATGATTAGCTACTGTTTCAAAAGATGGAGGAAAGCAAATCCTGTGCACACTAGAGGTGGCTACGCCACCATAATCACCAATGAAGAGCACCCACAACTGCAAGATTTTGGAATACAGCCAAACTGGAGAAAGGATTACCTGGCAATTCCAGAATATAGCCAAGTGTATATGAGCGCGCCACTAACACTGCAGGTCGATCCATTATACATGCCAGTTAAAAGAAGATGGACATCGCTGGAATTTTATGAATCCAAGAGGCGCGACTCGCATGTGTGCTACAACTTCCCCATTTTTATACTAGCAACATTTGCAAACATTTAAGAACAAAGACAATAGATACTTACATGGATCAGGGCATGGTGCATAATTCCAGACCCCGCTGTTGTAGCTAGTGTCAGATTTTTGAAATTGGTGGTTGTGCTGATAGACCAAGCAAAGGAGCCCTATGATGGGGCTATGAAGCAGAACACCTGAAGTTCGACATGAACCAAGGGCCATTAGATAGGAAAATCATGCTTTACTACCACCGACTCCGATGTCTTCCAGGCTACATGCATATCACTTTCGAAGACATGGTGGATACAAGATTCGGGAGATCACATTCAGCATCCGATGCACACTCAAGAAGCCCCAATCTAGGAGAAACTTCTACCGACATGAGTTCGGTGACTAGGTCTTAAGACCTCGGTAAACAGGTTCCCATTTTGGATTAACAAACATGATCCTCCAATTGAGGACATTAATAAGTGTCATGAAACGGTACTATAAAAGTTGTACATTATGAGATATTGGCCACCCAAGGCCTAGAAAGTAAGTTTTAGGTGCCCAAGTGTGAATAAAGGCCAAATGTATATAAGGCATTTTCTCATAATGAAAAAACATAATCCTCTTTGTGCTATAGAGGGCTCTCTCTTGTGTCTTGAGAGAGATTGAAGGAGAGAGAGAGAATTCTAGCATTATTCCTCTTTTATGTTTGTGTGATTCATGCTTGTGTGTGAGAGAGAGTGATTGCCTTATGCGACGGTGGGAGCGACTCTACGGTGACAACATGGAGGTGGAGCTTGGAGTTTGGAGCTTAACAAGCGAGCTTGGAGGCCTCAAGGGACTCAAGTTCGAAGCATTGGTAAGTGCCCTATGACAGTTGTGATCTATTGCTGCTCATAGGTGAATGTGTAGAGTTCTCTCTTGGAGGTGTAGTAGCCCATAACAATGCTTTACTTTGTTGTCTGGTTTGATATTGTTGAAAGAATATATGTGTGAGTGAGGATCTAAGGTTAGGTGAATCAGGTGTGAACCGGAAAGCTTAGATTTTGAGTCAGCAGGGTCAAGCTGGAGTCAGGCTGAGTCAACTGTGTGTTTGGATCAGTCAGATGATGTTATTGAAGAAAAGATTTGGACTTGTTTGAAGCCTGTGAACTCTGGGCTGACAATCTGAATTCAAGCGGAAATCAATCTAATAGATTGGGGATTGGATGGTCTATGTCAGTTGTTGAGGGCTGTGTGAAGTTAGGAATTAATAAGCTTGGATGAGTTGAGGGGGGCCAATAGGAGTCAGTTGATAATATACAAGGGTAGATTTGGTCTATTTAGGTTGAAGGGAAAAGTTCACGGTTTTGTCTGACTGTTAGAATTTCACCCAGTCATCAATAGCATTTAGAATTGCAAAGTTGGATTCCAGAGTCAGCAAGCTATCAGAGCTGCTATTAGCCTTGGTGTGTAAAGTTGGGTCTTGATGTGATTTAGGTTTTTTTAGGGACTAGAGATGCTAGCGGACACTGAAAGGGTTCAGGACTGATTTAGAACTGAGTCAGCTGAGACGGTTGGGTTAGAATCCAGTCAACAAAAGGTCAGCAGGGGACTGCTAAGATAGGTTTTGTGAGGTTCAGGGAAAAGTTTTTGAAGATTGTTGAATTTGGAGGAACTTTGAGGAAGCTTAGAGGACATTCTTTGAACTGGGGTCAGCTGTTGGAATCCGAATCAATGTATAGTTAAAATTGGTCAGCTGAGTGTCAACAGCTGGAGGCGTTTTTGGTCAGCAAGTTGATAGCTGACGTCCGCTGAAGGTTTGGGAGAGAAGATCAAAGTTGTGGGAGGTCAGTTTTGACCTGGGAGGACAATTGGAGAATTCAGTTGAGTGAGTTTGGGGTGTGAATAGGTGTCCGGAGGTGTCAGTTTGTGCTGAGGATAGGTGCAGAGTTGATTGGTGTCCTTGGAGCTAGGATCTTAGTGTCCCTCAGTTCTGATCCCTTTACATTTTCTTCTTGTGTGTCTGCGCTGGTGGTGTTATAGAGGTCATCACCCAGCTACCTCACAGCGCGAAGAGCCTGAAGTGCGGCTTATGTAAATCTTTCATGCAATATCTGAACATACCTTGAAACGTGTGCATACGAACTTTTTTTAGACCACGACACATAACCAAACCGCTTAACGATTTGTCCACATGCCAACCCATATATCTCTTTATCATTTTACCGACTGATATAAGAGAGGTGACATAAGCCTCACAACATTTGGAAATGGAAAGATTTAATGTCTCACCTTTTTCAAGAGAAAATAAACCTTTCATGCATTCAACATGTACAGATTCTTTGAGTGGCTCCCAAAAAGACAAGTCTATATATATTAGGAAAATTATGAGCTCGTTTTTGTCAAAATTATGGGGAGTATGCACAACGGAAGCAATAGTTGATGGCAAGATAGAGCAACATATATGAGAGAGAGCAAGACCACAAGATGTACAGAAAGTTTCTATATTATTTCAGCCACTCCAAAGTTGGCTTGACCTTCACCTTGTGAGTGTCTTGGTTGTGTTACAAAAGTGAAGCCTCCTGCCCTTTATATAGGGTTCACCAAGGGCTAGGGTTGGACCAACCCTAGATCCCTTTTCCACCCACGCCCACTTTCTTTGGGGTGTGTTCACACCTATATGACCTCTTTCTCTCACCCTTTATCACTTGTACAACATCATACATTTCAACACCCCCTCTCAATGCCACCATGGGACAATGCCAAACATGGAGCAAGGTGAGCATTAGACATACAAGAACAAAATGACCCCATCTCAACCATAGGATATATGATAAGGTAGGTAACCTTTATAAATTAATACCATTTGAAAGATCTTGAAGATTACATTATAAATCTACCAACTCCGAAAAATTTGGGAATGATGTGCTCAAATTTCACTATGGCCCCATTTTTAGAGAGAGAAACATCATGAAGCTCCTTAGAGGGCCCCAAAATGAGCTCATAATTTTCCTAATGTACCATTAGACACAACACCCAATCTTGGGCATGTTGGTGTCAAAATAGTATAATTTTGTATCGTTCGTTGAGAAAATATGGCATAATTTCTTGACGACCCTGCAAAAAAGAACCCAAACGCAGGAACATTTTACATTTTCATAATAGTGCACAATCTCGGTGCAGTGAAGAAGTTATAGCTCATGGGTGTACAAGCGCACACCCAAACGCAGTCAACAGCATGCATCGTTCCACTCTCTGCACGCCACCTCGCTCCAAAATCAAACCACTTGACGACGCACACGCAATCGCCACCCAAAAAATAGAGAAAACTGAACACTACATGGGGAGGTGCCACACACTCGGAAAGCCAAAACCACCGTCTCCAAAACCATGTGATTTGGTTGGATTTTTTCTAGAATTAATCTCAATCTCAAACCGTCAAAACCTTGGGAAAAAAAATCTCTTTTAATAAATGTAGCCTAAAACTCAATTTTGGTGGCCTATAGGGAGTGGGTAGATTCAAGCTCAACATCTCCTTGTTGGTAGGTACGGGTCCATTACCGTTGCCATGCGGCAGCACAAATTAGTTATGTTGGGGATACTCTAAATGCGTTGTGGGGCATAGCCTAAAAATACAATAGTTAATGTGCACAAATACTAGATCAGGGTTCGGGAAAATTTTTTTAATGAACCGGCCATGAATCCTCCTCGCTAAGTTGAACAGGTATTTCAAAATTTTAGGTGGCATGATCCTCTTCGTACAAGAATGAAGAATCTCAGTCCCTCTTGCTACTTGAAGAAGGCGGACCATATCCTTCTACGACTTTTCTAAACCATCATAACATCATAACATGCATTTCATAATGTACATGTGCTATAAAATTTAAACTTAAATATGCTATCCTTCTAGGACTTTTCTAAACCATAACATCATAACATATCCTTCTACGACTTTTCTAAACCATCATAACATGCATTTCATAATGTACATGTGCTATAAAATTTAAACTTAAATATGCTATCCTTCTAGGACTTTTTGAAACCATCATAATATGCATTTCATAGTGTATATGTGTTATAACATTTAAACTTTAAGATGCTGCATTTTGCCATTGATACAACTTCACATAGTTGAAATAAAGAGACTAGAAATCATACTTGAAAGAAGCAAGCAAGCATGTTTCCAATCCTAGTATGACATCTCCGTAAACGTTTAGTGGTTGTTGGTAAGCACCATTGCTCTTTGAAGAAAAAAAGGTTCCTGTACATGCATTTGAAAAAGTTTATCTATTCACAATGAAGCATGCACATTCTATAAAACTATGTTACTAATACTTCTAAGATAATTTGACATTCTTAAGAACTACATACAAATGCCAAGCCTATCAAGTTAGAGGATGAAGATTGAGGTATAGAGGAGCCCTTACCAAGACTTGAAGCACTCAAAGTACTTTCAATACTATACAAACGTGCAAGGCAACTCATTTGATAGGTTTACTTCCGGGGTTTACTTTCCTAAACTCAACATAAGCAATCACGATCATAATAAAGTAGTATCATTATGTATTCTTCCTTGAAAGTTGAAACACCCTAAAACAACTAGCTCTACACACACACACACGCACACTTATATATGAAGATATATGTGTGTGTGTGTGTGTGTGTGGCCTCAGAGAAGTATATACATCACTAAGTCTCTGCACAAAGCCAAAAACAATAAAAACCAATTTTAGTTTTTCAATTTGAAAGATAACAAGTAAAACTAAAAATGAGAGAGAGACTACTAAAGAAAGAAATGAAAGGATAATGAGAAAAAGTCAAGCAATAGAGACACATAAAGAGAATGCATACATTTATAAAAATTCTGTATAATAAAAAGAAAGAAAGACAAAAGCTAAGCTAAACAATTAAACAAGCATGTTAAAAGAAGTACATAATAATAAAATATAAAGCATTAGAAAGAAAGAAAGAAAAAACATGAAAAAAATTACATTCAAGTAAGAAAACTAAAAAATAGTACAAAGCACAACTCATAAAATTAAATAAACACTAACTAGTAACAACTTAACCGTCAAAAGCTAAAAAGAACTCTAAGCAATAAAAGATGAAAAAAGCTAAGCATATGTACAAAAAACCTAAAAAAAGAAAGAAAAAATGCTAAGTACATGTGAGCTTAGGATCCACAACTACTTCAATATCTCATCATCGGCCATTAGTTGTTTACAAAGCAAAAAATCTGCATAAAACCCATGTCTTACAAACTTTATTGCAAGACCAATGAGCAAATACCATTAGCTGTGAATAAATGTCGATGAGCTTTGCTAGCCCACAAGGCTATACTATCAGCAAACTCTGAATCACTCAAGACCTTCAACATACAATTTCATTAAAGCATCTAAACTTTTTATCTCTAGACGATTTCTTAGCTTGTCTTTTATCACAGTACGTGCACTAAAGCCTCTTTCACAAATTGTAATACTGGAACATTGTACAAGGGCAACTTGACAAATAGATAATACATTGGGGAATGCATCTTTCCACAAATCATTGCATGCAATAGATGAAGTTACCTCTAGGAGACTATACCTCACCCAATCCCTTGATGCTTAATGCTTGAACTTTGTATACTCCTTTTTGAACTGCTCCGGATTGATCACTGCATTAAAATCTTGCACATGAAGCTTTTTAGAGGAACCATAGAACTTACATATTCGATCGACCTCGTTGATGCCATAGGTTTTCAAAGGCCTTTCTAACAATGGATGTTGTGCAGGCACCAACACCTTCATACAACTCAACACAGAGTTGTCATCAAACCTAGAAGTTAAATTTTCAATCACAGCATTTGCAAAAGATATTTGAAAATCCAATGCTCTGTTCAAATCTTCCCCAAACAAATCACGAGTCAAATCATGATCATAGATTCTATTACCACACAAAGCATTTCTCAAACCATATAAATATCCTTTTTTAGGACCATACTCTGGAAGTAAAGCATATCCATTCACTCTATATGTATAAGCATTTATATCAACATCTGGGGCATCCACATAATATTGTTTGATGCAAGCAATCTCATTGTGTATAAGACTTTCAACAGTAGTGACATCAACAAATTTCTTTTGGAACATTTGACTCAAAGTAGCTAATCTTCTTAAAATGTCAGCCATAAAATGCAAGCAATAAAGACACTCAAAATCTGATAAATCACGGTAAATATGAGGGGCCTTAGTCTTTGTAATGGTAAGAATAGAATCCAAAGATTTCACAACTCTACTTACCGCTCGATACCTGCTTAGCCATCTAATATCAAATGTGTGTTCCAATCGAAGAATAGGGCATGCAAGATCAGCTTGCATGATTTCAAGGCCCTCTAATCTCTTGGAACTTCCATTGAAGTAGCTTGCAATAGCATTGACTAGTTTGTCAAGCTTTTTGCAATACTCCATCTCTTTGGCGACATTTGATACTGCTAAAGCAGCAGGTTGCGCTACACAATGTATCGAAGTCAAGAAAGGATTCACATGTTTTTTAAGCAATGCTTGAACTCCATTATCTTTTCCTACCATTGTAGCACATCCATCAGACCCAAAAGCAACAAATTTAAAAAAATCAAGGTTCATTTTCTTGAGCTCTTCAAGAATCACCTCATAAATAGATTTAGCAGTACCATCATGAACATGCACAATTCCATAGAAGCTCATTTTTGGAATGCAAGCACTCTCAAGATAAGAAAGATAAATGACCATATGACCATGTCGAGAGATATCATTAGACTCATCAATTAAAACTCCAAACCTAGCTGCAACCTTCTTTATGGTAAAATCCATAAGACACTTTGCCATACAAAATATCATCTCAGCACATGCTTTATCATCATTATATAGAGTAGTAGTGTATGGAGCATGACAATCTTGCACATATTTTATGATATGAGGAAAATCTGCAAATGCCATGTTTCTCTTTGCAATGAGATATGCACCTCTAAACAAACATAATAAAGCTTGATCTTTTATCTCTACTACTTTTTGCATACTATTTTGAATGCAATCTTTATTCTCAATAAGCACAGCATTCATAGCTGCCTTATGACAATCAGTTTGTGCATGAGACTTAAAATTACTTACCTTGAAGTTTATCGATCCACCTTTGGAATACGCAAAATGTGGATGAGGATACTTTAAGCAAAATTTACAAAATAATATTCACCTCCTTATCATCATACTCGAGCCACTTATAATCATCTAGCCATTCTTTTTGAAAGAGTGCACGCCTTTCAATTTTTCAATCATACTCGGCCCTCTCTTCAAGAGACATACACTTCAAGGCTTCATCAGTAACATTAGCAACACTCACACAAGCTGATGATGGACCAGATTCATTCTCAACAACCTTTTTAGCCTTTTTAGAAATGTTAGTTACATCAATGCTAGCCCAAGTAAGAAGTGTACCTTATCTTTTATCTTTTGATTTAGGTGCCATGATGAAGCATAAACCTTACCTCAAAATAGACACCTTTTCTACAATTTGATGATACAAAGAATAAGAACCTCGCATGCGCGCGCGCGCGCACGCACACACACACACACACACACACACACACACACACAACTTACAAGCCTTTAGGTATGCCTAGATAGATAAACAAGCATAGTACATACATCAATCGAAAAACACACACACATGCACATGTATTATACATAAGGAATAAGAACTTCTAATATCTATGACACACACACACACACTCACACATACACACACACACACACACACACACAAGCATGCATTACATGAAAAGGTTTGGGTCTCTCTCTCTCTCTCTCTCTCTCTCTCTCTCTCTCTCTCTCTCTCTCTCATTATACATGTATACCTTAGTAAAATGCACACAAGAAATTCTACCACACACACACAAGCATATATTACATGAAAAGGTTTGATTCTCCCTCTCTCTCTCATTATGCATGTATACCTTAGTAAAATACACACAAGCATGTATTACATGAAAAGGTCTCTCTCTCTCTCTCTCTCTCTCTCTCTCTCTCTCTCTCGCATTACGCATGTATATACCTTAGTCACAAATGGATTTCTATACAAATAATAAGGGCCTCTCTCACACACACACACACACACACACAAACACACATAATAATGTCCTTTCTTGCATGCAATTTAAACATAGTTTATACAAGAGAAAGCAATCATCTATGATAAATGGGATCGAACTTGGGAAAAGCACAAGCGTAAAGATGAAAAGAACAAAAATTTGGAGAGTTGAAGGAATAAGTCAAGGCACCTGAGATATGGTTGCAGATTCGAGGAGAGCACCAAGGTCCAAAAACCAAAGTTCCGTATCTTGAAAGTTGATATGGTTGCAAATTCGAGGAGAGCATCAAAAATTATTGCTGGGATTTTTTTATTGCTGGGATTATTTCTCCGCTGCTGGGAGAGAGAGTCTCAGAGTTGTTCGTTTGATTTTTTTTAAATTTTTTAATAAAAATAAAATTTAAAAAATAAAAATTTAAATTTAAAAAAATTCCTGGCTGCGCCTGTGGGCTGGCCGTCGGAATTGGATTAGCTGGCCGCCTGTGGGATGGCCATCAGCTGTGCTGGCCTGGCTGGCCGCTTGTGGGCTGGCTGCCGCGCTGGCCTGGCTGGCCGTCGATGCTAGCCTGGCTAGCCGCCGGCTGTGCTGGCCTGGCTGGCTGCCGCCGCTGGATGTGGCCTTAGCCTTCCACAGCTCCAGACAGCCTGCAAACACATAGCTCCAGCCGACCCTCAGCTCCCCACACAGCTCCAGCCAACCCTCACTCCCCCACAGCTCCAGCCGCCTCTCTCTCTTCACAGCCGATGACCTCTGTCTCTATAGCAGATGAAAACTCCTCTTTGCAGACAAGCTCCAAAGCAAAAAAAAAACAAAAATGTTTACCTGCAATGGAACGCTTGGATGTGTGCAACGGGGAGAGAGAGAGAGAGAGAGAGAGAGAGAGAGAGAGAGAGAGAGAGAGAGAGAGAGAGAGAGAACTCTTCCCTCAAGATATGGATAAGGGTCGCCTCCCTCCACATAGTATTACTATAAAGCTATAAATTCTATACTATATACTAATATTAAGTATAGTATAATATATATTATATACTATATTGTATGATATATATATTATATACTATATAAATTAATCCTCCTAGTGCTAGTGTGAACCGGCCGGAATCCCTTTCGAAAAAGCTCCACAAGGTTCAATCCTTTTCATGGAATTTTTGAACAAATTACCACTTCCTCCCCGACTCTAGATGAACAGGTATTTGCACAATCTGAACCGGCCCAAGGTTGAAGCGAACCCACTTTTCCCGAACCCTGTACTAGATGGCAATCATGAGGCCTTAGTTTATAACGTGTTAATTTCAGCATTGCACTATGACAAATTTTGATGTCATCCCTTCGCATAATAGTTTGCTCTCCTTGTAAAAGCTATTAGGTGTTTTGGAGTCTTTGTGTGTGCACCCATCATATATGTTTACCCCTATTTGTGTACCCGTTTGTGTTTGTGTAAAAGCTATTAGGTGTTTTGGAGTCTTTGTGTGTGCACCCATCATATATGTTTACCCCTATTTGTGTACCCGTTTGTGTTTGTGTGTGAACAACCCCATGTTAACTTAGCCTCGAGTTTGCTAAAGTTTGTACGATGTGGAGTTTTCAAAGCAAACTTGCAGCTTTGCCAAAATCAACAATGTCACATTTTGAAAACCTAGGTATCGGGCATTACTCCTAGACTTAGTTAACAACATCGTGAAAATGCACTCGAATTACTTCTATGACTATGCCCTTGCTTGCTTGCTTGAAAATATATTATTTTTTCCCTTCTACGTTGATGCCCTCCTAATCCATGAGGCCATGTGAATAGGCCTTAACTGGCTTCACCCAAGCCTAACACTTCACAACAACCATCATGATAAGATGTTTCTGACAAAAAGTGCATATTTGTAGCATTAAGATTGTGCAAAGGTTGAGGGTGGCCTTAATCAACCACATTATGATAGAATTAGGGACCTATACAAAAAGGAGCTTGTGAAAGCACCATAAGGCCTTATGATGATGCTATTCAAGAAGGTTTCAAAAAATATAAAAAGTGCTAGGTTATTGTTGCCTTAGAAAAACAATTGGCACGCGTCCAAGCTAATAAGTGCAACTGGATAGAGTCTCCCCTTGATAGGCATTGCCCCCATGTGTAAACACCCAAATGACACATAAACAAGACATTGCCATTATGTTGCATTTTGCATCGCATCTTAATTTAAGGCAACTCTACATATTGAGTATCTTGACAAAATTTCCACATACTAATGATAAGAATGAAAAAAGCGGATAGATGAACCTACTTTTTCAACCCCAAGATAGGCACCCATTGAGTGTGGAAACTCTTGAAAAAAAAGCTCTAATTTCTATATTATGACATAACATCTCGAATTGGTCAATGAGTTATATTCCACGCCCTTCTTGGCACATGCACAACTCCACATAGATCATAAAATGGCCACGAACAGACAGACTGAGGGTTCCAAATTCTAGAAACCCATGTCTTAGGTGTAGCGCACTATCACCAAGACTAGTAGTGCTATTGGTGAAGGCTTTAAATGATAAGTTCTAAGGTATAAGAATCAAAAGCATTGTACTACCTCAAAAGCGTCTTGATAGGGTAGTTTACATCTATGTGGCTACCTTTAAAATTGATATTAGCAAGGTTTGTAGCTTATCAATGGTTTGTAGTAGAACACCTTGTTGGTGTGCAAAAACTAAGTGACTATCATATCATTCCACAATGCAAGGTAGCCATGCTAAGAATTTTCTTGGACCTTGAGTAGTCCCTTACTCTCTCTTGCTTCTTCTGTTGAAAGCTTGAAATTTGTGCACTAAGTGCTTGATGCAAAAAAGGGATAATGAGAATATGTTCTCTAAGTGGTAAATCTATGAGCTAGAAACACTTCTAGAGAGCTCAATCATGACCTTGGGCACACTAGACAATTAGACTTAGGTGGCACAAGTGGAATATTGGTCATGAATATAATAATTTTTTTAGCAATGAGAAAGGACACAATCTTATCATGTAAACAAAAAACTTTTCTTCTCTCTTGTGTTCACTTGTATTGTTACTTAGTCTTAGGTGGCACATGTGGAATCTTGGTCATGAATATAATACATTTTTGAGCAATGAGAAAGGGCATAATCTTATCATGTAAACAAAAATATTTTCTTCTCTCTTGATGAGAAAAAGGTGAGAAAGTCTACTCTTGATGAATCGTATGTAGATCCAAGATATGTTAATAATAATAATAATTTAGGTATGAGAAAAAGGTGTTAAAGTCTATCCTTCATGAATCATAGGTAGATCCAAGATATGTTGTTAATGATCATTTACAAATCAATTTATAATTCAAGTGACAAATTTGGAGCATCATAAAAACTAATTGTTATGGAACTTATACATCTAAAGGCAATTACATAAAGTTTAAACACTAGTGGTATGTTGGTAAGATGATTTCCTCTTTTGACAGCTCTTGTTTTTCCTTTGAGCTTGCTTGAGGATGTTGATGGCTTTAGTAGATGTTGTAGATTGAATCTCACCTCTAAATCTCAAACTCTTATGTTTTATACATCCTGATAGGAGATCTACATCAATCTTACAAGCATTGTGGTGTAATTTAAAAAAAAGATGATCTCATAGCCCAAAACCTAGGTGCATACCCAAAAATCCTAATAGCTTCATATTTCTCTACAAGTATAACTCTATAAGTAATAATGTAATCTTAAAGCTATCAAAGTATATACAATGAAAAATGACAAGGTCTTCTTTATTCATTTTACTAAAATAATGACCAAGCCGAGAGTCCTTACCAATTATTTCTCCTTGGTTTGTACCAACTCGTCTCAAAGAAACCCATCAGTATCTTCAATTTTAAGCTGATAGATTTATTAGATCAAATTTAAATGCAAATTTATGAAATAAAATGAAAAACTAAAGGTGACCTATGGTGCAAAGAGAGTCAATTCAGATTTGTTAACCTAAGAGGCACCTGCTAAGTTCATCATCATGATTAATGTTACCCATCATGCTACACCAATGTCAGAGGAAAGTAGTCTGATTAAACTAGTTTTAACCTATTTATAACTCAACCAGGTATGACTTCTCACTTTTTGCATGTAAAATTTTTATTTTTCCCATGTAACGTTTTTTGTGCCATTCTTTTGTATACTTTTCTCGCTTTTTAGCTACTTTCCATATGCAAACTTTTCTTTTGTCCATGCGAATATTCTATTATTATTTTCTTTTTACTATCATCAGAGCTACTTTTTGCTTCCCCAATACAAACATTTCTTTTGTCAATACAAACTTTTTGCTTTCCTGATATGAACTATTCTCTTCTTTTTTCCATTTCACATGTAAGGAGAGGTATGGTTTGATGACTATAGATTATAAAGTTTTAGTTTTCATGACCTGTGATTTTTTATAAATTATAAATTCTTAGTGCATTTGAAAGTCATTGTAGATTAGATGTCATGGTTTTATTATAAAGTTTTTTTTTGAAAGTGTACTATAGATCACATGGTTTGATGACTTTTTTGAATGCAAAGTAAATAAAATCAAATATTTGAGAAAGACCAAAATAATTAGCATTAGTAAATTATCAATTACATTAATCCATAATCTCTAAGATGTGGGGGGGAAAACACTGTGTGTAGGTGAAGGAGCTCTCAAATCTACTCCTTAATTTCTTACCATCTAATTTAAAATAAAAATTAGTAGGATAGTCATTCAACATCAAGAAATTCTTTTGTCTAAGAAGGCTAATGATCAGTGGCATTCCATAATTATTGTAATTATTTCATGTCTACCCAAAGAATATTCAGTTCCATCATTATAGAATCACAGCATGTATCTTAGTCCATGCTAAGCCATTCCCCTTTCACAAGTCTCCACGTCCTATAGACAAATCGTATACATAATGTTTGTTGAGTAATAAAGCATCTATTTATCACAAAATAAAAATTTTAAAAAGTATATTTACTATACTTACTCAAAATAGAGGTTACAATCGCACTAACCAAGTTATGATCAAAATGTGACATAAGATTTTAAAACTTGAAAATCAACTATGCCATCCTGATGATAGGTCCTCTTTATATCCCATTTCTCATCCAATAGATGTTTCATCCAGTCACATCAGTTGGACTCTTACAACTATATATATCATCTTAGTTCTTTTATGTTCTTTATAAGTTGCAAATAAATAAACAAAATAACCAAGGGAATAAACCAACTTAAGTGAATGTCTTTTGAGCCTTTATGTAGTTTTATTGAATCTTGCACGTCATTTACAAGTTTTACCTTACTAGCTACAATCACATCCATAGTAGGTTTTGGCCGTTCAAGACTTGATAGTGATGGGAGTGGCATGGGTTGCAATCACACCTATAGTAGGTTGTGGCCATTTGAGACTTGAAAGTGATGGGAGTGTCATGGGCTGCAACCATACTTAATATTCCTAGATGGCACAATATACAAGGAATCATAAAAAAAGATACGATCTGATGCTAAGGAGCTAGCATTCTCGTGCTTATCAACAAAGTTCCAATTTCACCACCATGAAAAACATTTAGCTTTTTGCTTAGGCACTTTTTATAGATTGCCATTCTTCAACCATTGATGTATATAATGCTAAAAGACATACCAGACATATCATATTTTTATCTAAAAAATTTAAATATAAAATCAATGTGAAAATTAATCAAAAATTCATATTCTTACCATAAGGCTTGTGCTTTGTAATTCAATTGTTTGGATAGAGGGATATTTCTTTGTGCATATATATGAATGTTAGATGAATACCTCTGTTGTTGTACCTTCACCAATATTTTTACTTCTAAAGTCTATTCTTCTACCTTTCCAATGCCTTTTCCAGTCCCCTTTGTCCTTGTCTTGACTTTGAGAACAGGCTATTGAGATACATTAATACCCATTCAAACTTGTTTTATGTGTCCCTAATCCTTCTTTCCTCATCATCTCTTTTATTTTTGACCTCAATACTATGTATAAAACTTGTAATATCTTTCATGTTTCTAGCATCTACACATATAAAAGGAAGACAATTTATAGCTTGTTTCCCTTTTTTTTTAAATGCATATAATGAACATTACACTAAAAATAAGACTAGGTATCAAAGAATATGCATATAATGGACATTACACTTAAAATAAGACTAAGTGTCAAAGAATATGTAGAATGTAAAATGTGTTACCTCTTTAAAGTAAATGTTGATAGTTACAGCAAATCCTTAAGCCTATAGTAGCAACAACCTCGTAAAAACAACCATCATGGAAGATTACGAAAAAATTAAAACATAAATATCAATAAGGTGTAATAGATTATTAGAATCATAATGACTTGAAGGCTAGTAGAAAGTAATGTACCTGCAAATGTTTCCTAAAAAAACTAGAAAAAAAGAAAAAGCTATGGTAGAGTTGAATTAGGAGTAAGAAAAAGAGGGGAGGGAATGTAAAAAGAGGAAATGTGAAAAGGGAAAAACGATTCTTTGAATTTAGGTCAAATCATCTTGTTATCACGAGTACAAGGTACATCTGCCACTTCCCAATATTTTAAGATAAACCTCTAAATTTGAGAAACTTTAACTTATCAGAGAAAGCAGTTGTGTTAGAGAAATCTTTGAGATAGAAGAATACAAATATGGAGCAGCACACCTTCTACCCATTGTCCATGCATATCACCTATATATTTCGCTAAGGACAACTATGACAACCCTCTAGGTATATCCCTAGATGGGGGGACCATAGCGAGTGCAAGCCTCTAGGTATATCCCTAGATGGGGGGACCATAGCGAGTGCAAGCCTCTAGGTATATCCCTAGATGGGGGGACCATAGCGAGTGCAAGCCTAGCCCATGGACCCATAGCGAGTGTAAGCCTAGCTTCAAAGAATACAACCTTTACTTAAACTCCAATTCAACACAAACACTATTTTGCCCTAGTTGACGTATTAGCCAATATCTAAGCATGAAGTTGTAAGATCTTTGCCAAGAAAGCCCAATCATTTAATGGTGGTCTTGACACCCAATTAAAGGTAGAATTGTGGTTCTGATGCTAATTCCTACCCAATTAAAAGGCATAGACCGTCTTTACTAAAAAAACATCTAAATTTGAAGGGCTTGAGCCACTTCCACAACATAAGAAGGCCTCACATGAAGAACTTATATATCACATATACCTTTCATCATGAGGCCTCCACCTACCACTAGTTCTACACAAATATCACATGAAGAACTTATATATCACATATACCTTTCACCATGAGGCCTCCACCTACCACGTCCTACACAAATATCACATGAAGAACTTATATATCACATATACCTTTCATCATGAGGCCTCCACCTACCACTAGTCCTACACAAATATCACATGAAGAACTTATATATCACATATACCTTTCACCATGAGGCCTCCACCTACCACGTCCTACACAAATATCACATGAAGAACTTATATATCACATATACCTTTCATCATGAGGCCTCCACCTACCACTAGTCCTACACAAATATTATCATCAATATGCCCTCCATTCGGCTGTTGGCTGTGGATCAGTCTTCAATCTACCACTGAACCTTGCACACCAACTTTACGATGATGTATCCGAGACCTTATAAATCTCTCTAACTAGGAATTATGCTTCATTGACTTGGTTCACCAACCTGGGTGACGTAAGGATGTAGTTACCACCATTAGAAAGGGTGGTATGTTAAACCACTTTGCAAGTTAACATGGTTTCACCTACTTGACCTATCATAAAGTCATACATCTTTGCTTTGCCATCTTACCTCAAACAAGCACCTATCTTTTGTAAGATGGTGCTGGCCTTTATAAAGAAACCTTACATAAGCTTTTTGCCAAATAAGGAAGTCACTAACTTTGTGTACACACTTGCTTTTAACTAGAACTAGTGGCCTAAGTCTAATAATTAAGTTTTATCCAACCTAATGTGAAAGATAGTCACTTATATATAAGATATTTTTGACATTGAGCAATACACGTTGATTCCCTTATAATAGAATAGTTGTGAGATCTTCTTCTTCTCCCAACTATCTTGCTTGTGTTCTATTGAATCTTTCTTACTTGATGGATACTTGCTAGAGATAGGTTTGTTTGTAGGCTTCTCCCTCTCAAGAGTTTCTTCTCCACCCACCTTTTGCGAGAGAGAACCACCATTGAAGGATATCTCCTTTTTGTCTCTATCCAGGCAAAGGAATCTCTACCTTCACTGCCTTAGCAAAAGAGCATTCTGATATGACAATAGAGTGAGGACATGACAGACGAGTTAACACACTCACATGGGAAGTTGCATTTGCAGCTCTATGGCAAAAAGTACTAAACGACACAAGATTTGACAAGGCTAAGTAATAAGCTCTTGACTTGAACATCATGTTTGGACATTTAGCTATTATGTATTTATATTGGTGATGTTCTTAATTCATCTATACATGAACGAATAAATTAGTGTGCTTGTCATGCACTTTGGTGTAGATCCTTATGGACAATTCCCTATTATATATTTGGATTAGACTCAATGTACTTGTCATGCACTTTGGTCTAGATCCTTGTGGACATGTAGCTATTATACATTTGGATTGGTGACATTATTCATTTAGCTATACATGATGGAACAAACAAACGTTTATATAAAAATATTTCAAAAAAACATTCAAAGAAATCATGAAACTTTAGGCTTTGAATAGGATATATGGATTTTCTTTAATTGAAACATTAGTAGATTCTCTTTTCAAGGCTATTATTCAAGG
This sequence comes from Cibotium barometz, assembly GCF_041138505.1. Lineage (NCBI taxonomy): Eukaryota > Viridiplantae > Streptophyta > Polypodiopsida > Cyatheales > Cibotiaceae > Cibotium > Cibotium barometz. The sequence goes on from NC_141063.1 coordinate 14,734,795, forward strand.
AAAGCAGCTCTTGGTGTTGAAGGAACTCCTTCAAATGTGCCTTTGTCAACAAACTAGAGGATTGATTCTTTACAATGCCAATGATTACTTACTTCCCCCTTGAATCAAATGCACCTATGAGATCTTGGTTCTTACATAGCCTAATTGTTTCCCCTTTCCCCTGGGATACTAGGTGTTGGAAAGGCCACTAACATTTATTGGTGCTTCACATTTCCTGCATCCTATTGTTTGACCTTAAAACTTTGTGAGCATATGCCAACATACTAGGTGCGAAGACAAATGTGCACCTTTAGCTTCTTATTCTTGTTTTTCTTCTCCTTCAACTTACTATTGTAAGCTAGAGACCAAGCACAAAGCCTAATTGAATTAGTTCTTCTCAGCCGTGTCAATGTAGGAACACAAAACCTACGAAAAAATTTACTTGCTATTTTCTTTGAGGAGGGTCTCTATATAAAAAAAGTATTCCTTATTTCACTAGTTTAGTACCTTAAGGGTACTCCATCAAATTTGATTGAGATTTGATAGGCCTAAATATTATGTTGGTGATATTTCTTTTCTTATGCATTCGGTGATAAAGGTTGCTTGGAACTTTCAAACTTAATGAAGATTTGCATGCCATTTACCACAATATCCTTGCTCTAGCATAGTGCGTCTTCTCCTTGCCTAGTTGATGTGAGGTGACTCTTCCCTGCTCATCTTTTGTAGAGTTTCTTTCTTTTTTTTGCTACGCCCTTTAATGGCATAAATTGATTTGTTAATTGGAGTTGCCCTTGTTTTGTGAGTTGTTAATTGGAGTTGCCCTTGTCTTGTGAGTCTAACATGGAGCAGCTAGTGGGATTGGTTCCTTGATGATGATCATGTCTCCCTCTTGAATGCATTTTTTCTTCAAGTCCTCTCTATTTTTTCCTTTCCATGTTGCTTTTCTTCATGCATTGTCTCTTTTTCATGTTTCTAATGAGTATGTGAATCTTGTGTAATTATCCCCTTATATCTCTAGTTAATCTAGAAATAAATAACACACAAGGCTTGCCATATCTAAGAGAGAATGTTTTATATTAGGCAATATTTTGGAAGTCAATATTCCCATGATTTTTTTTTTCTTAAAAATCACATTCTTGTAACATATGTTTTTACGTAAAAAGTGATCAATATAGGGGGGCTATAGGGAAGATCACAAAAAATATAGTTGTTTTTAGAGGAAAAATATAGAGATTCCATACAGAAAATGGAAAAAAAGCTTAGAGAAGAGGAGAGAGAAATGGGAAAGGGGCTTGAAAAGGTTGGAGGGTTGCATCCTTCCACTACAAATTCCATGAGGGATCCTCCCAAAAAAATGTGACTTTTTTAGTAACATTGCTCTTGTTTCATGATGTTGATTAATGAGTACAATTGGAAGGGCATACTTTCTCAGTGATAGGACTGAGGCTTTTAGCAAAATTCAAGATCTGGATAGCAATGGTTGAAAGCTAATGATGTTTTTGACTAATCAAGGTAGAGAATCACAATTCATAGCCTATTACAAGGAGCAAAGCATCGACCTACTAGTGCTCAAACTCCATAGCTATAGTATGCTCACGGGGAAAGGGTTACCTAATACCTTTTGGGCCGAGGTAGTTAAGATTGTGAAGCACATTCTCAACAAAAGTCACACTAAGGCACTTAAGGGGAGGACTCCCCAACATGCCTACTCTGGTAGAAAATCTGCATTTGCTTATTTTAGGACTTTGGAAGTAATTATTTTATGCATGTTCTAGACTCAAACAAAAACAAGTGAGATCCAATAAAAATGCATCTTTCTATGGAGTCAAAGCTTTACATATTCTATGAACCTCATGCAAGAAAGATCATGGTGAGCCATGATGTTGTGTTCCTTCGACAATCCCATCAAGTGGAGAAGGAGGCCCTTTCTACTTTATCCAACAGTGAGGAGATCACCACCCAACAAACACATTTCTGACGAGAAGTCGTTTGGTCATAGAACAAATGACATGACAAAGCCCAGTTTAAACATTGGGGTGGCTTCAATTGAACTTAATCTAGGGTGGTGGTGGACATGGGCTGACCAAGCATATGACCTCCCCTAGTTACGTAGCTTCCATCTTATTCACGTTATCAATTTTGAGGTCTACGATCAATGCTTTATGCAACCTTCTTTTACAATGCAAGGTAAATGCCATCCCCTCACCCTAGTGATCAACTTTTGAAGCTAGCAATGTTTGGGAATTTACTTTATTGATACTGCTTCGACGAAGATCGATTATACTCTAATGAAAATCGATTTATGCAAAGAAGTCCAAACACAAAGATGAAGATCAGTCAATGCAGAGAGGCCAAGACACAGATCCTAGATACCTCACAACATCTCATCACTAGTTTCTTTCTCTCAACCCAAGAGTGAGATACCTAGTAACAACCACAAGGGACCAGAGATTCAAAGAACCTCATTTGATAAACCATGCATTTTCTCAACCGCACCACATGTGTAAACCATTTAAGGGCTACTTTGAAACTTTGCAGCATAGCCTCTCATATATGATGGTCCTATCTAATTTGTTAGTCACTACATGGATTCATTGTAGCACTTTTGGTCTCATATACCCTTTGATCTCTTGTGGACATTAATATAAGTCTCTCTCTCTCTCTCTCTCTCTCTCTCTCCACATCCATCAAGTCTTCTCCCCTCATTGATAGCCTTGTTTTGTCATCAATTTGTAGCAACTTTTTCTTCTCCCCTCGTTGATATTGCAGCTTTTATTTAAGATAGAATGCAATCTAGAATCCAAGATTGAGAAGCAAAGAGGGGTAAAGTTTAATTATGTTGGTTCAGAGAGGAATAAGAATTATGTTGGTTCCAATAAGAAACTAATCCAGCACTCCATATGGTACTTGTGACCTACCACTAAGCCTGCTCAATCGCATAACACTCGGCTGGTTTCTTTTTCAGGCAATGCTTGCAAATGTCACTGTTGCAAAGGTGGAACACTTACCATATCATCCAATGAAAAGTTGTAACGCTGAATGTGTTCTAATGAAAAGATATATTAAATGCACATATCTTCTTGCCGCCTTTACATTGGAATGTGCCTTTTCTGTTGATTTACATGGTTTGCATGCAAAGGCTCCATGCGGGTCTTTCATTTGAGAGCTATATCCTAGGTAACAGTTATTTATTTCATAAGAACACAAAGTCTGATCAACATCACTGAATATGGACGTAGTGAACTCTTAGGCTCAGGGTACAAAGCCTTCTTATTTTAAGCTTTTCCTACAGCTGTGATCTGAATTACTTGATATGAATGTAGTAAAACCCCCTAGGGCATCTGCAAATTATCACCACATAGAATTGTTCCTCGGTGGTGTTTAACTACTGCTTGGATCACATACTATGTGGGTGGTCTCATGGGATGCAATGGCTCGAGGACTTCTTAATTTTCATGAATTCTGTTGACATAGGATTCAAACCTTGGATGAGTATACATGTGTGCGCACGAGGTGGTCGGAGCTTATGGTACGTGCCTTGATTGCTTACAGATTATTTCTACAGCCGTGCTCTGGAAGCTGCATGCTGACTAAGTCTTCTCGGGGAAGCAAACCGAAGGGTCCATGGAGCTCGACCTCATTATTGTCAACTCCTATGGCTTCATTGTTTGCATCATTCGACCCTTCAGGCCCCAAGAGATACGTAACCTGCTTCTCGGTCCTGAATGCAAGATAGCATATTGCAACCAGGTATACTACCATGGCACTGAATCCAATTATTCCAACGATGACCTCGGCCGCTTTGGGTAGCCCATTATCAGACACAAGCCACTTGTAAAAGGCAGTGGTCAAGTAGAAGAGATTAATGACCATGATCCCACAACCAATTGCCCATGTGATGACTGTGACCTACACACAGTCATTATTAAAGGATGGTGCATATGAGAATTTATTTTATTTAAGAATAGGACTTCATGCCACTTACCATAATAGGATTCTTAGAAGGACCCATTTTAGTTTCGCTGCTTGTGAACTTTAACAACGGAAGGAGAGCAAAAGGAAGCTCGAATGATAAGATCATCTGGAAGTGTAAGGTAGGAATTGGTAAGAAAATCGGTTACAGAACCCAAAAATAAGTCATAGGACTCGGCATTTAGAAAACAATACAAAAACGACTGACTGAAGAAATAATGATCAAATTTCCCGCTCCAGATGACCCTCCGATCAATGCTGCAAGCAGACTAGGTGCAATGGCTACAGAGCGAGTCAGTAAATTTCGAACCCAGGGGACAAACCGCAAGTTCAAAAATCCCTGTAAAATGCAATAATTCATTTAGCCAAGTGTAGAGAACCAAACCAAATCAAGCATCTATTGATTTCTTTTGTAGTGCGTTTCCTCTACACGTGCATCAACGGATGCATACACACATACATACATACATACATACTTTGTACATACCCATGGAGTACATCTGTGCATACATACATTCGCACACAACACCCCCCCCCCCTGTGTGTGTGTGTGTGTATGTGTGTGTGTTACAGCACCCCAAATGCAACCATGTGAAATAAACACTCGTGACAATGTCCCAAGCATATATAGATCATCTCTTGGGGGTTACACTGAAGATATGCTTCAAATAACGAAAGCTATAGGAAGGGTGGGTGGGCATGCAGGTCATCCAGAGAGAACTTAAAGCAGGTATGCAAACCACATAAAGCCAACACACATTACCAAGCTGATAACAAAATTTGATGAAACAAGAGACCCAATTCAACATTTAGAGTTGTTTGATCAAGTTTGTGAAACGTGTGTGTGTGTGTGTGTGTGCACGCACGTGCGTGCATGTGTGCGAGTGCGTGTGTGTATGTGCATACATACATGTGTGTATGTATGTATGTGTGTGTGTGTGTGTGTGTGTGTAAAAAAAGAGTGTACATTGTGTATGTATGTGCCTGCGTGTGTACGTACATACATACATATGTGTGTGTGTATGTATGTGTGTGTGTGTGTGTGTGTGTGTAAAAAGTGTGTGTGAACAGCCAGTAAGGCTCATTGTGTGTGTGTGCACATATACATATATGTGTGTGTGTGTGTGTGTGTGTGTGAGAGTGTGTTTGTGTGTGGTGTATGTATGTATTTGTATATGTCATACACACATACACACATACATATGTGTGTGTTTATGTGTGTGTGTGTGTATATATATATATATTATGTGTGTGTATTGAAAGAGTGCACAGAGCGGAAGTAGAGTGGCACTAGAATGTGCTGAACAGAGAGTGCAAGAGAGAGAGAGATATGGAGAAAACTATGCTGAATATACTGAAGCAAAACAGTCCCAAGCAAGAGACAATACAAGTCTCATAAGTGAGGGAGCAAAATATGTACAAGACTGAATGAATGACGAGAGGCCAGCACCCACTATATATAGTAGATGTAAGCTGGCCGACTGGAGCTACTGGACAGGCCGACTGGAAAATGCCAGAAAAGCTGGGAAAAATCCCAAAAAAATACTAGAAAAAGGGGTGGCCAGCCCACAAGCAAGGGCCATGCAAAAGGGACCAAATGGGCACCATAAAAGAGCAGATCCCCTCTTAGCACCAGATGCTGAACAAACTCCGAGAATCCGAAGATGAGGAGCCAAGGAAGCCTGAGAAACCGGCTTGGTGAACAAATCTGCAGCATTCTCCGCGGAAGGACACTACTCCAAACGCAAATCTCCAGCAAGAACCCGTTCACGAACATAGTGATATTGAATCTCAATGTGTTCCGTACGAGCATGAAACACAGGATTCTTGGCGATGGCGATGCAACTCTGATTGTCACACCAAAGAAGAGTAGATCCGGTAGGAGGACAGCTGAGCTCCTCCAATAATCTCCGCAACCATATCGCCGCACATGCAGCATAACAAATTGCACGGTACTCCGCCTCGGTAGAGGAAAGCCCCACAATAGGCTTCTTTTTACTGCTCCAAGAAATGGCTCCAGACCCAAGTGAAAAAACACAACCAGTGGTCGAACGCCGTGTATCTGGATCTCCAGCCCAGTCCGACCATCCAACAAGAGTGCGTCCTTGGCCATAAAAGATGCCAAAATCCAGAGTGCCACGCAAGTACTGAAGAACTCTGAGAGCACACCGCCAATGCTGCTGACGGGGTTTGGATGAGAAGGAACTCAATAAACTGACTGCGAAGCATATGTCCAATCGGGAGTAGGTCAACCATACCAAACAACCGACGAGAACCCGATACTGTCCCTGATCACTCCCTGGAGAAGCATCAAGTGAAGAAAGCTTCTCACCAATATCCATAGGAGAAGATACTGGTTTGCACCCAGCCATCTGAAATCTGTCGAGAATCTACCGAGTGTACTTCTCCTGAGAGAAGAAAATGCCCTTCGAGGTCTGCCAAATCTCAAAGCCAAGAAAATAATGCAAGAGGCCAAGATCCGTCATCTCAAACTCTGTCTCCAAAGCATCCATAACAGAACGGATGCGCACAGAATAAGAACCTGTAAAGATGAGGTCATCAACAGACCACAATGATAACAATCAACCCCCTCTCAAGGAGGATATAAAGGTTTGAATCTGCATGAGAACGGCACAGGCCGAGCTTTTGAAAGAACTCATCAATCCGCTGGTACCAAGCCCGCGGAGCCTGCTTCAGACCATATAAAGCCTTCTTCAACCGGTACACATGATCCTGTTTGCCCGGAACAACAAATCCTGGCGGCTGATCAATATAAACCTCCTGTGTAAGCTCTCCATTCAGGAAAGCCGACTTGACGTCCATCTGGAAAACGGACCATCTATGATGTCCTGCAAGAGCAAGAACGGTACGAATGGTAGTCATCCGGGCCGTCGGAGCGACGGTCTCATCGAAGTCGACACCAGGGCGCTGAGCATAACCCTTGGCAACCAACCTCGCCTTGTGCTTGTCCAAGCTGCCATCAGCTCGGAACTTTGATTTGAAGATCCAACGCACACCAATCACCTTATGCTGCAGTGGCCGAGGCACCAAAATCCAAGTGCCATTCCATTCGATAGCATCCAGCTCTGCCTGCATAGCACGACACCAAGGCTCATGTGAAAGAGCCTCGTCTACAGAAGGACCATTAATGATAGTAGACATAAGAGCATAATTAACAAACATGTGGCCCTCATGAATTTGTTTCCCTGTAACTCTGGAAGAACGCCGAAGAGAACTAGGCGGAGGAGTAGAAGGAAGCTCACGTAACCCAGAATCACGAACTGTCTGATAATACCAACCAGGTACAGATCTGCTCGAACTCACAGGAGGAGGAGCAGGGTCATCATCATCTGACTGAGTATCCTCAGCTGGAGGTGTAACAGAAGCAGCAGGAGCAGGAGGAGGAGGACAAGAAGGCGGAGACGGAGGTGAGGGAAGAAGAAGCTCACCACCCCCCTCTGAAGATGTAGGAGTCTCGTCGAACACCACATCACGGCTCACAACAACTTTACCGGCCTGAGGATCATAAAGACGATATGCCTTGGACACAGTGCTGTATCCGAGAAAAGTCATGCACTGAGACTTCGAGACCAACTTGGAGCGATGCTCCTTAGGCACATGAACATACGCCGTACACCCAAATATCCGGAAATGAACAACGGAGGGCTTCTCACCATGGAAAGCCTCATATGGAGTTTTATCGGGAAGAGCAGCAGTAGGAGACCTGTTCTGAATGTAGACAACAGTGGAAGCCGCCTCAGCCCAGAAACGTCGAGGTAATGAAGAATGCTTAGTCATAGCACGGGCCATCTCCATAATGGTCCTATTCTTCCTCTCGGCAACTCCATTCTATGATGAAGTATATGATGTAGTAAGCTGTGAAACCGGCCTCTGATAGAAAACCAGAGTGCGGTAGACTAGCAGTTACCCGTCCACTTGTAGTCTAGATGTGAAAACAAAACAGATTGGAGCTAGAGTGCCCAAATCTGAAAACAAAGCGACACCTGTTGGCCCCAAAACTTGGCGCCCCTTGCGGTATTTCTTTATTCAATTAAAATAATATGAATGGCTGAGTACAACACAAAGATCAGCCAAGAGTTTACACCTGTAAGTCCAATCTGACGGCCCACAAATCCTTCTCAGCACAGAGGATCTATGCACACAGATCTGTGTTCCACAATAACACACTGTGCCTCCCTCTGATCAGCCAAGATCACTAAGCAGGCCAGCCATGGGCATACATCTGGCATAACTCAAGTGCATGATACATCATCTCAGCTCAAACATACATGTGCTGTCCAAACTCTGTCTCAACCCTTGTCAATCTGCCATACCCCTCCTCTCACAAGGGGCCAGATAACTCATATCTGCAACAGACATCAAGCAGTAGAAAGAGAGATAGATGAACAGAAACAAGGCTTACCAAGTTCAGCTCGTGAAACAGCACTGGAGGAAGCAACAGCACCAATTTGTACTTGCAGGCACTTGTATCCACAACCCTGCTTCACACATGTGCTTGTTCTTGCCTGTATCCTCCTCCTGATGTTCACTCTTATGCTGTCCTTGAAAATACAGATCTGAAAATCAGCACTGTACCCATCTGTACCACCTCGGGATACGTGCCAGGAGTTGTACTTGCACACACAGTCCGCTGTCCACTCTTGTACCTGCCTGAATCTGAGTACACAGTCCTGTCCAGCACCTGTTAACACCGCCTACAGCAGTTGTACTTGCTGTACCTGACTGTCCGTACACTGTACGGCAGTCGTACAGTATGGTACGGGCTGTGTACTTGCTGGTACAGCCTGTACAGGGCCTGTGCGCAGAGTATCCAGCAGAGGGAACACAGTGCTTGCAGCAGATTTCAGCAGCCGCCTGTACTTGCACTGTACGGATTGCACACGTGGGAAGTGCAACTGTTCATGCAGAAGAAAAACAGCAGCAGTACACAGAAAACAGCAGCCGCCTTCTTTCTCTTGTGCTTTTCCATGCTTGTGAACATGCGCATGAAGGCTTCTCCACTTTTGCTCCAGGACTCCCAAAAAGGGAAGAGAGAGAGAGAGAGAGAGGAGAGAGAAACACTCCTCCCCAAAATAATCGGGCCCCAAACTTTAATAAGTTCCCTAGGGCCACTAAGGCCTAGGGGCAAACTTTAATAAACATTAAAGTTTAATGTTTCTAGTTCCCCCCTTCACACCTAGGGATATCCACACATCTTAAACTCTGTCCGGGCACCCCCCATGTGAATCATAAAATATTCTGACTCTGCAACCACCATGCCCACACTTGTACTGTTCCATTTTCACAGGGCCATGACATACCCTCCTCTTGAAAAATGGCAAGCGTCCTCGATTGCATTCTGGTGATGCATCAAAATATCCAAAGTGAAATATACAATATGGCAAAATCAGCGTCCCAATCTCTCTCTGAGCCATACACATGTATCAACATTCACTGCAAACCAATGGCATAGTAATAGTCCAAGTTGTATACCACTGTGAACCATACATATCCACAAAAATCTCATGTGACTAGTACACATATATCATAGAAGTCCCATAAACAGATGTACTGTCAGCCTCAGTACCTTCGGGTGAGAGAAAATCTGCACCAAGCGACCTCTAGATGTCATCTGAGCCTGTCTGTATCAAGGGAGTGGAGGTGCTACCCCCCTCTTGAGCATCAGGTAATGCTCCAGACCCATGCTCTGCTGAACCTGAATGAGCCACAATAAGAGTCGGCTCTAACTCAAAGGCATCGAGATAAAGCTGCAAAACCTGAGGTGAATCTGTTAAGTCACCTTTCTCCATCCACTTCGCATCCATCGGTGAATAGTTCTTGAACTTCACAAGATAGCGATGGGAAACTTTACCTCGTACCTTCCTTTCTTTATGTGCCAGTATCTGCTCTGGAATCAGGAACCTCATCAAGTTCCTCAACTTCCGACTGAGCCTCATCTGATACATCCTCAGGCACATCCCCACGGAAAGGTCTAAGAAGACTCACGTGAAAAGCATTGTGAATCCGCCAGTGATCTAGTAACTTCAATCGATAGGTTACCTCACCAATCTTTTCCAAAACCTGAAAAGGCCCATAATATCGCATGCTCAATTTAGGGAATAAGCGCTCTTTACCCTTCATCTTCTTGAGTCTAGCCTTTTCAAAGCGCAAAAGAACCCAATCACCCAATGCAAACTGTAAATCACGTCTGTGACGGTCTGCGGCTTTCTTTTGCTTCTGCTGAGTTTTCTGGAGGGCCAACTTAACTCTCCGATAAGCTTCATCCAAGCTCTCCACATACTGATCAGCCTCAAAGATCTTATCCTTTGTATGCAAAATGGGTGGTACCTTCTTCCCTCCTTCTACAATCTCAAAAGGCGCCTTGCCTGTCGAGCTATGTACAGTGTTGTTATATGCAAACTCCACCAAAGGAAGATACTTTTCCCATTGTTGCTTGTGCTCTGACACATAACACTTGAGAAGATCCAACACTGTAGAGTCAGCCTCTTCTGACTGACCTCTGTGGATGAAATGACGATGAAAACTTGAGAGTTGTACCCATGTTGTCAAACAACCCTCTCCAGAACAAACTCGTCATCCGTGGATCACGGTCACTAATGATAGACGTAGGCAAGCCATGATACTTGAAGATGTTCGCCATGAACAACTTCACCATATGATCCACTTTAATTGTCTTCCGCACGGGAATGAAATGAGCCTGCTTACTGAACCTGCATATGATAGTCCAGATGCCATCATTTCCCGTTTGTGTCCGTGGAAGATCAAATACAAAATCCATGGCAATGCTCTCCCAAGGTCTATCCGGAATAGGTAAAGGCTGTAATAACCCTGGTGTCTTCTGATGGTCAAACTTTACCTTCTGACATACGATGCATTGCCTCACAAAGGCATCAACATCTCTTCTCAAGGTTGGCCAATAAAAGAAAGTCTCCACTGCTTTGACCGTGGCGTCAATACCTCTATGACCTGCATACGGTGGAGCATGACTTTCAATCATAACCTTGAGTCGCAATGGCCTGGTAACACACAGTCTACCATGCATCAATAAAAACCCATCTCTGAGAGTATAATGCTCATGCCGCTGACCCTCAGACATCTGATCATACAACCTTTCAAAATCCTCGTCATGGGCCTCTGATAGAAAACCAGAGTGCGGTAGACTAGCAGTCACCCGTCCACTTGTAGTCTAGATGTGAAAACAAAACAGATTGGAGCTAGAGTGCCCAAATCTGAAAACAAAGCGACACCTGTTGGCCCCAAAACTTGGCGCCCCTTGCAATATTTCTTTATTCAATTAAAATAATATGAATGGCTGAGTACAACACAAAGATCAGCCAAGAGTTTACACCTGTAAGTCCAATCTGACGGCCCACAAATCCTTCTCAGCACAGAGGATCTATGCACACAGATCTGTGTTCCACAATAACACACTGTGCCTCCCTCTGATCAGCCAAGATCACTAAGCAGGCCAGCCATGGGCATACATCTGGCATAACTCAAGTGCGTGATACATCATCTCAGCTCAAACATACATGTGTTGTCCAAACTCTGTCTCAACCCTTGTCAATCTGCCATACCCCTCCTCTCACAAGGGGCCAGATAACTCATATCTGCAACAGACATCAAGCAGTAGAAAGAGAGATAGATGAACAGAAACAAGGCTTACCAAGTTCAGCTCATGAAACAGCACTGGAGGAAGCAACAGCACCAATTTGTACTTGCAGGCACTTGTATCCACAACCCTGCTTCACACATGTGCTTGTTCTTGCCTGTATCCTCCTCCTGATGTTCACTCTTATGCTGTCCTTGAAAATACAGATCTGAAAATCAGCACTGTACCCGTCTGTACCACCTCGGGATACGTGCCAAGAGTTGTACTTGCACACACAGTCCGCTGTCCACTCTTGTACCTGCCTGAATCTGAGTACACAGTCCTGTCCAGCACCTGTAAACACCGCCTACAGCAGTTGTACTTGCTGTACCTGACTGTCCGTACATTGTACGGCAGTCGTACAGTATGGTACGGGCTGTGTACTTGCTGGTACAGCTTGTACAGGGCCTGTGCGCAGAGTATCCAACAGAGGGAACACAGTGCTTGCAGCAGATTTCAGCAGCCGCCTGTACTTGCACTGTACGGATTGCACACGTGGGAAGTGCAGCTGTTCATGCAGAAGAAAAACAGCAGCAGTAAACAGAAAACAGCAGCCGCCTTCTTTCTCTTGTGCTTTTCCGCGCTTGTGAACATGCGCATGAAGGCTTCTCCACTTTTGCTCCACGACTCCCAAAAAGGGAAGAGAGAGAGAGAGAGAGGAGAGAGAAACACTCCTCCCCAAAATAATCGGGCCCCAAACTTTAATAAGTTCCCTAGGGCCACTAAGGCCTAGGGGCAAACTTTAATAAACATTAAAGTTTAATGTTTCTAGTTCCTCCCTTCACACCTAGGGATGTCCACACATCTTAAACTCTGTCCGGGCACCCCCCATGTGAATCATAAAATATTCTGACTCTGCAACCACCATGCCCACACTTGTACTGTTCCATTTTCACAGGGCCATGACAAGCTGTCTCCGAATGCCATGTGTCTTGCAATATTGCTTAAACTCCTGGGATGTGAACTCACCCCCTCCATCGGTCCTGAGAGCCTTGACCGAGTGATCGGTCTCTTTTTCCACCTCAGCTCTCCAATCACAGAAGTGCTGAAAAGTCTCATCCTTGGTCTTCAGAAAGAAAACCCAAGTATATCTGGTAAAATCATCCACCATCACGAGCATGTACAATGCCTTACTCAAAGACGCGGTACTCATAGGACCACATAAGTTTGCATGAATGAGAGCAAGTGATGTTGAAGATCTGTGTTTCGCCTCCTTCGGAAAGGCGGCTCGGTGTTGCTTTCCCTGTAAACAAGAGGAACAGGCACAAGACGGAGCCTTGATGGTCGGTAAACCCTCAACCAATCCATCCTTCGAAGCTCACTGCAAAAGCTGATAGCTCAAATGGCCAAACCGAGCATGCCAAAGAGCAGAAGAAGCACTAGAAGAAAGCAAAGTGGTCAACTTGTAGAGACCACTATCTTGGACTCCCTGAGCCAAGATGCTACCAATCGCCTTGTCACGAATGGTAATCTCATAACGAGAAAAGATCACCTCCGCACTCTGAGCTGTAAGAGCACTCACTGACAAAAAGGTTAAAAGCCAAATCTGGAATATACAGAACGTCAGAGAAGTACCTCTTGTCCTCGTCAGAATGGAAGATGGGGATAGTGCCATGTCCATGCACTGGCACAGAAGAAGAATCACCCAGAGTGATCTCGCCTGATCTGGCAGTGAAGTCCTCGAACCAATCTCGATGGGGTGTCACATGAGCAGTACCGCTATCAACAATCCAAGACTGTGACTGAGAAGTCACAAGAGCAAGTATACGCCGAGTACCTGCTAAGAGAAGTATGCCATCATTCTTCTTGGGTTGAGACACCGCCGTTGAGGAAGAGTTCTTTGCTGCTTCATCACGCTTCTTGTTGTGACATTGGGGTGACTTGTGACCCTTCTTGCCACAGTAATGACATTCAATGTCCTTATTCTTTAAAGATTTGTTGACTTTATCCTTGTCGAAATCCTTGGAGTTCTTGTCAGAACTCCCTTTGACAAGAACTCCCTTTTCCTTTCTTTTGTTGATTCTTCCCTTTATCTTGCGCTGCCAAAGCTCCATCAGGGCCCCTAGAGGTGCCGTATAGCCATGTCCTCTGTGGAGATGTCCTTGCCACAAACAGCAAGCTCGTCCCAGAGATCTTTCATCTTCGAGATGAAAGCAGATAAAGATGGAAAGGTAGAAACTGATAAGTTCATAAGTTGCTTTTCTAACGCCAAAATCCGACCCGGAGACTTAATCTCATAGAGATCTGCAAAAGCCTTCCAAACTTCATGTGCAACATCTGCTGAACATGAGAGAGAACAGAATCCTGACAGTTCAACATCAGAAAGGAGAAAACGCGTCGATCATTCGACTACCAAATATCAATATGTGCCTGAGTCGCACCACCGGAAGCAAGGGTGGGAGGGGTGGCATTGGCCGGTGTAACAAGCCAATCCCAAAGATCCACGCCACGCAAGGCCGATTTCACCTTCACCTTCCATAGGGTGTAGTTGGAACCATCCAACTTGGCAGACTCAGCAAACATATGAAGAGAAGTCGGTGCAGCCATCACAAAAGCTTGGGCTCAATCTCAAGAAAAAAATTGCACAAACTCTGAAGTAGGAGTGTCCTCCACAAGTACCAAGAGTGCCACCAAAGCCTGCAACACCAAAGACCCCTTCTGCAAAGGAGCAAACCCACGGGAGAGGAAAAACGCAGCAAAGGAAGCTGCTGTCCTGAAGAAAACAGGCCGCCTATGTCCCAAACTCCACGTGGAAGAGGAAAAAAAACTGGTCAAACAATACCTGAAGGCTATGTTGATGAAGCCAAACTGAAGGGCGCAGCAACCAGCAGGTTTAGTCCAGAAAACGCAGCAAAGGAAGCTGCAGATCTGAGAGAAAAACGTAGAGGCAAAGTGACCAGGTTCAGTCCAGAAAACGCAGCATGAAAGAGCTGCAGATCTGAAGGAAGACGCAGAGAAGAAGGTGCTGAAAACAGTGCTGAATCTGGGGCAGCAAAGAGGTTGCTAAACCGAAAGCGATGATACCATGAAAGAGTGCACAGAGCGGAAGCAGAGTGGCACTAGAATGTGCTGAACAGAGAGTGCAAGAGAGAGAGAGATATGGAGAAAACTATGCTGAATATACTGAAGCAAAACAGTCCCAAGCAAGAGACAATAGAAGTCTCATAAGTGAGGGAGCAAAATATGTAAAAGACTGAATGAATGATGGGAGGCCAACGCCCACTATATATAGTAGATGTAAGCTGGCCGACAAGAGCTGCAAAACAGGCCGACTGGAGCCACTGGACAGGCCGACTGGAAAATGCCAGAAAGGATAGGAAAAATCCCAGAAAAATACTAGAAAAAGGGGTGGCCAGCCGACAAGCAAGGGCCATGCAAAAGGGACCAAATGGGCACCATAAAAGAGCAGAATCTGGGGATGAATGTGCTAACATGTGTGTGTGTATACACACACACACACACACACACACACACACACACACACACACACATACATTGTGTGTGTGTGTGTGTGTGTATCTATATATATATATATATATATATATATATAGATACACACACACAATGTATGTGTATATATATATATACACACACACACATACATTGTGTGTGTGTATCTATATATATATATATATAAATATAGATACACACACACACACACACACACACACAATGTATATATATATATATATATATACACACACACACAAACACACACACACAATGTATGTGTGTGTGTGTGTGTGTATACATATGTATGTGTGTGTGTACATATACAAATACATACATACACCACACACAAACACACTCGCACGCACGCGTACACACAAACACACATGCTCATTGTGTGTGTGTGCACATATACATATATACCTATATGTATATGTGCACACACACACAATGAGCAAGAATATATGTAACATTTTTGGTATCACAGACCCATTGGGTCTTCCATAAAACTCTCTCACTCTCTCTCTCTCTCTCAATGCATGCAAGAGAGGGCATCAAAAACTACAAGTATGCGAAGTATATGATATGCAAGAGATTGAAACCAAGGAGCATGCCATCCTTCGAATGTGCCCAAGACTAGGGGAAATTTCTCTTTGCTGAGTCATGAAGATAACTCATGAGAGAACAAAGAAGACAAGAGGACCACACCCGAACACTCATCACATCCTTTTTCCAGAATGCTAGGCATGTACATAGAGACTTACATACATACACGCATGCATGTGCATGTCTATCTCAACCAAAGTTAAACCATAAAGTTGAAATTGGAGCTCTTTTAGCAAAGCCTTTGTCTAAAAAGTGAGGAAGATGGTCCACAGCAAAAGCAATAAACAGATGCGCTTAGCTATATACCTGCATAACATATTGACCAGCATATGTCCCTGTGATTGTGGAACTCTGCCCAGAAGCCAGAAGGGCAACACCAAAAAGTTTGGAGCTCCAACTTCCTAAAACATTCTGAACACAAAAACGATAAATATTAATTTAAAGGATAACCCTGGTGTTTGTGCTTCAGTAAAGCAGAAAGGTTCGCAAGCAGTCAAATCCATCCTGGCACTGCATATCTCATGATAGCTAAAAGCATGCAGAACGACTTTGGGCAATACCACCAGAAAACTCTTAAAATCGTAGAACACAGCAACACCTCTGGCAGAGGTCATTTGGGCCACCTGGACAGACTCTCCACGGCCACTGGGAGCACATTTTGGGCAGTTCTTAAGTCAGAAGAAGGGTATCTCGACCCCAAGTACGGTTGGGGGGCAGGCTTAGTCAGATTGGCTAAATGTGGGTATTTAGCACTGAAAGGGGTATGAAGCGCACAAGCCCATGGTTGGAGGACATAATTGGAGCAATGATTTAACAGGTTTTCCCAAAGCCTAAGTCATACCATAACCTTGTGTGCTCTGTGATGTATTTGAGCACCTGCAATGGAGAACACCAACTGCAAAGCTAATGTTTGGTCAGTGTTTGAAAGATGATGAGACACGCAACAGCCTACAGTTGACAAGGCTGACGTCGGTTCAATGAAAAGCTTCAAAACAACTCCATCTGTTTCCTGCCTCCTGTGCATATGAGGCACGATTGGCTCAAAGAGAAGTTAAAACACACCTCCTCGGTCCATCGTGGAACTTTTCCCTTTTCTTGAAGTGTTTTTTTTTAAATTTTGTTACAAAATAAGTCCATTAGCAAGGGCAAAGACCACATACTAAAAGTATGTTTTTTTTCTAATTTTGTTACAAATTTAGAAAGAGCAAAGAACCCATATTAGTAGTAAGAAAATGTTACAGCAGACCATAGATCCACATGAAATAAGACGATGTTATATTCCGGACAGGAGAGCATGTTTCTCCACATGAGATGACTAGTGTCATAGAAAAATCATCCCACAGATCTTAATTTTTTTCCAGAGTTGTTACAGCCACATAATTGCCGAAATTGCAACTCACAAGCCAAGCAACAGTTTTGTCAAGATCTCATGCGAGGTTGGTTCTCATCTCCACCATAGCACAATTGGTTCCTCTCACAATATCTGGAAAAGCCATGGTCAAGGGTTATCTTGGCTACTCGTCTGCAGAAGCACCTTTAACATAGTACTTGTCTGATATTAAACCACATAGAGCCATTATTTGAAGTTCCAAATGCATGCGGCTTTCCATTTAGGAAATAAACCCAAGACTTTCTTCATACAATGACATGAACCTCCAAGTGTCTCGATCTTCATCTTCAGGCAGTTAAGAAATGCTGGCTCTAAACTTAGCCTTAGAGTGAAATGTGTACCAATGCTCATCCTCCATCACTCTAGCTTTACAAGTACCTAGCACCTTGTGGCTTACCCCAGTAAATTGAGCCACAGCAAACCAAGATTGCATCTCCAAGAGAAATGTGACACAAATGCCGAGACCACTCACATAGAAGAAAGCTTTCCATGCACACAAAGTTATGCACAAGCTTGAACACCAAAAAAGATGACAAATCAACATTTTTAACTGCCAAATTCTCATACAAACAGATGACAACAAATGGTTTCAATACCTTTGCTATGCAGAAGCACAAAGGTCGGGATGGAGGCTGCATGATTGACATAGAAGGAACCTGGGCTGAACTACCAAATACATGTTGGAAGAGAGAGGACGCAATGAGTAGTGGGAGATGTGATTCACCACTGCTGCCCCTTCTAAGTGGTCACCTTCACCCGACCCTCATACATGGTCAATCAGCACTCAAACTGATGTCTAACTGGCATTCCACATCACATGCCCAGATGGCTGCTTAGGGAGGGGCCCCGGCCCCCAGGGTAGTCCAACCCTTGAATGCACCTAGAAGGGAAAACGAGTGGGAGAGGTGGAAGCCTTTATGTCATATGCATGAGTCCTCAGATGCATGTATTATGGCTTCATGAGGATATGTAGAGGGGGGGACATATGGGCGCAGGCACCAAAACACCCCCACTAAGTGGCTCCTCACAGAGGTGACACAGTTGATAAGTGACTGAGTGTAGATTCAGGTTTGCACACAGGATAGATGAGTTGCAAAGTTATGAGGAGTTATAGACGATTGGCCAATGAGAGTGAGCAAGCCACAAACCCATGCGCAAGGAAGAAGCTGGCCAGTTGGTGGAAATAGATGCCAGAAGGAATGGCAAAGTTTTCCCCAGGTGTGGACCAAGGACGGGCAGCCAGAAGCAGCCCATTGGAGAAGCTGTTTATAGAGGTGAGCAGGTAGACGTCAAAAGGGAATGTGGGAAACTGCTCCAGGAGTGTGCCTAGGAGGAGCAAGCAGAAGCGATAACAGCCACCCAAAGACTCACGTGAGGATCAAGTGGGGAAAAACTTTTGTGTGTGTGTGTGTGTGCGCGCGCGCGCGTGTAGGGGGGGGGGTGTGGAGGTGCCTTAAAGAAAGCAATAAAGGGTTAAATAATCCCTTTCATGCATGACCAGCAGTCAGCTGCTGGCTAACCTGCATAAGGAACGTGAAAGGCTATAAAAAGCCCCAAACCCCCTCATTCATTATCGCTGAAGCCCTCATTCATTATCACTGAAGCCCTCTATCCCTGTAGAAAGCATAACACAGCCCTCTAGCTCCCTCCAACCTAGAACAGGTTGCCTGCCCATATGTGTGGCAAATCAACACGACTGATGTCTGACTAGTAGCCTGCACCATGCACTTAAATGGCTCCTACAAGGCAGCTTGCGGGACAGCTTGTCTAGTGCCCAAGTTGCTGCTCCTTCCCATCCCACTGTCCATCCCTCCTCCTACCATGCGTCTATGAGTTAGTTTTCCTGAATTCACATTTGCATACATGTCTATCTTGCATTTCCATAGCCATGTCCATTGCTAGTAGATCAGGTGTACCATGTTCCGAAGCTTTGCAAACATGGCTTCTCTTCATAAGATAAACCTTGCAACTAGCAATGTTATGAATCCCATTGGGATATTTACCTCCCTACTTGCTAATCAAATATTCCATGCCATTGCATAGTGTTGGTTTGCAAAGTGGGATTGGCCACATCGCTTATAAATGCCATCCCACAAAAACATGGGCTTGGTAACTTCATATCCTACCTAGTTATGACATGAGTGTGGCAGGCTTTCCAAATGGCAAAAAGTTGATAAGGCCACCACATCAGTACTAACGTTGGAAACGAAGCCCAATGGCATAAACCATTTCAGGTAAATCGTGATTCATCACTAAAGTCTTCATATCCTACCTAGTTGTCAGATGAGTGTGGCAGGCTTTCCAAAAAAGTTGGTAAGGCCACCACATCAGTACTAGCATTGGAAACGAAGCCCAGTGGCATAAACCATTTCAGGTAAAGCGTGATTCATCACTAAAGTCTTTCATGGTAGATCTGGCCTCCCAACGATGTTCATAATGTTGTCCACCTTACAAACGAATAGCTAGGCACTCTAACAGAATGCCTAAAATGTAGTGCTGCCAGAGAAGTGGGTTAGCCTAAGCCCAAGCTCCACGGCTCACCCCAAGTCCCCTTTATATAAGAAATCCATCCATGTAACATCCCACAAATCTGTGATAAATCAGTCCCAAAAAAAAATGTTGCCATCCACGCTCCTTGAACAAGTATGTTAAGAATTCAAGAAGCATGAAAGCTTTCTACTTCTTTTCTTTTTGACATGCTGGGGGACCCTTGCCCAAGTGGCTATTGTGATACACGCTGCCCAGAAGGGGATGTGAGTTCAAACCCCAACTTCCACACACACACATAAACGAGCACACATATAAATCACTACATAAAAAACACATGTATGATTTACTGCAAGAGGATGGAAGAAATTACTGTTTACATTCAAGATGCACATACTTGGAGTAAGAAGGAAGCTTGATTTAAGTCCAGCTTATCACACTTCTCACGATCATCCGATGATAGCGCAGGATTTGAGCACATGGCTCCACTCACAGAGATGACCGAAATATTGATCAAGAATGCTATGAATAGTGCAAATGCACTCTCTAGAAAGTAGAATCTACATGCATCCTGCAAATATATCACAGCTTGATGTATCATGCATTTGACAGCAATGTATAGAACACATGGAGTTGCTCAGGGGAAAAGAGCCACACCTTTATTCCTCGGACTGTCCTGGGAGTTTTCCTGCTTAAAACCAATGCTGAATGCAGAAAAAGGTTGTGCCTGTAAATAAGAACCAGCAAAATTTTTATGCTTAAAAATTAGAGCAGATTTTCTAATGGAGATTTGTTTGTGTGTGTGCGTGTGTAGCTGCATGTGTCTGTGTGTGCGCGCGCACGCGTGTGCAAGCACACGTGCATATGTTTTTTCGAGTGTATGCACTTGTGTGTGCACGTGCATTTCTTTGTGATCAAATCTAGAAGTATGCTCAATACCTTGACTACATACTATGAACGCTTGCGCACATGCACGCGCATGCGTGCGTATGTGTGCATGTGTCCCCAAGAGGATTGACTAGACTAGCAATTCTGATAAGGTTAGACTAATGCTTATTACTAGCTCAATTGTTGACCACTTAGTACTAATTAAGCAATAGTAAGTTATTAATTAATGAGGTAGTGTAAATAGCCTTAAAGTTAAGGACATTCACCTATTTTCTATATAAGTAAGGATGAGGCTCATTAATTGGCATTCCCTAGAGGGCAGAGAACCTGGGACTCTCAACCTTGATCAGGCCTAGGTCTTGTTCAAGCCTTGAGCCTGGATGGTGGACTTTTGGTGGTATGAGAGACCAAGGCTTGGGTGAGAGAGTCAAGCACAGTGTTGGTCTAGCCTCCAGTTTGGTGGGGCTCCTGAAGGGAGCTACAGCTCCGTGGTGAGCTAGCTAGTCCCTTCAAGAAGCTAATCCCTTCTCTCTCTCTCTCTCTCTCTCTCTCTCTCTCACCCAAGCACCAATTCACCTACATGGGAGACCCCGTGGATACTGTCACATCCTATGTATACTTGGGAGCCACCTTTTTCTGGTCTGATTTTTTCCATGTGTCTGGCAACCCAGACCAGATTGATGAGAGGCTACGCAACTATATTCCTCCTCGAGAGAGAGACCTTTCAGAAAAACTTCTAGCAACCTAGTTACTAAGGAATGGTTCACCATAGTAACCCCAGCAATGATGTATGGGGTCCCTTTCAGGGGACCAGACCTCGGTGAGGAGGATTAAGAGGCTTCAGGTCATGATGTACTCCCACATGATCCAAAGCAAATCATCGGTACCACACCCTATCATCCTGGCAGAATTTAGGTTGTCCCCTGGTAGTCGAGACTCGATGCACTTTTCAAGACAGTGACATGCGTACATCGCATCCACACCTTGGACAATCATAGGTTACCGAGGCTTGCTTGGGATTCCTCTCACCAACTAGCAGAGAAAGGGTATGATTACATATGATATGCTAGAGTCACCCACTGGTTCCTCCCGCAGGGCTCCATATGGAGCGCCTACCACCTTTCCAGTTCAGCCTATATGCCCCTTCCCTCCATCTCTCCCATCAGGATATCAACCAGAGCATTTGATCTGATCTCCTCACCTACACACCTACACCACATGGCTTGTGGCCCCAAAGCTACTCACCACAAAGATGCAGTACTACAGAGATCACTTCTGAAAGGTCACAGCAAACAATTCATCCAGAAGCCGGGATACCTACACAAACATGTGTCAGATGATGTTACATCCCAACCGGCCTAGGGTTAGGCTAACCTAGGAGCTAGGGGCATGTGCTAACCCAAGGTTAGGGTTAGGACTTAGCCAGGCATGGGAACTGATAGGACCTGCCCAAGGGCTAAGGGCTAGCAAGGATGAGGTTGGGATTGGCCAAGAGTCAGTAAAAAGCTAACTAGAAGCTAAATATGGCTAAAAGCTTAATAATAAAGCATTGGGCCGATAATAGCCCCGTTATTGCTATACAAGTGGCCCAGTGGGTTTGGGTTAACTTATGTGGAGGGTGAGGTATCCACGGGGGAGAGAGAGGTCTCCTAGGTGTGCAAGACCTCACGATGACAAGAGTAGCTGCAGGCAAGCACACATTCTGGTAGTACGGGATGCCAGGGCGCACAGTCGGGGTTCGGCTGACTCACGACAATCTGACCTCAGCCTCGGGAGTGGTTCTGAAAGGGAGCCTATGGCTAGTAGGAGAGCTACTAGCCACAATCTATCATGGTCATCGCATCGCATTCGATGCAGGTTGTCTTAACCCTTTTGGGGTTTCCAGGTATGTAGTCTTTACATTGCTATTTGATACCAATGTAAGGATAAGCATTGGCACATATAGTTTGGGTGAGGGCTGAATTGTGTGTGGACTCATGGCAGAGTTGTCCTTGGTAGGAATTGTTGTTACTTTTAAGTAGCGCCAATCCACTACAAGAGTTGCACACTCGCTTAGGTAAGGACCAAGGAACTTATGTGGATGCTAAAGTGAGATATACGAATTCATGGTTTTGCTTACGGTGGTTTATCTCCTTATGGATTCACGAGGACATGAATCAAATAGAAGGGGGAGATAATGGTTACATCCCGACTAGCCTAGGGTTGGGTTAACCCAGAGGTTAGGGGCGTGTGCTAAAGTGGGATATACGAATTCGTGGTTTTGCTTACGGTGGTTTATCTCCCTATGGATTCACGAAGACATGAATCTAATAGAAGGGGGAGATAATGTTACATCCTGACTGGCCTAGGGTTAGGTTAACCCAAAGGCTAGGGGCGTGTGTGGTTACTCAAGGTTAGGGTTAGGACTTAGCCGGGGGTGGAGACTGATAGGACCTGCCCAAGGGCCAAGGGCTAGCAAGGATGAGATCGAGATTGGCTAAGAGTCAATAAAAAGCTAACTAGAGGCTAAATATAGTAAAAGCTTAATAATAAAGTAGTGGGCCAATAATAGCATGGATAGCATGGTTATTGCTATATAAGTGAGTTTAGGCTCACTTATGAGGAGGGTGAGGTATCCACACGGTGAGAGAGGTCTCTTAGGTATGCACGACCTCATGTCCAGAGTAGCTGTAGCCAGGAAGGCGTATTGGTAGTATGGGACGCCAAGGTGCGTTGTTTAGGCTTGGCTGACTCCATAGTAGCGACACGTTTCAAAAAACGCGTTTCAAAAACGCGTTTGAAACGTTTTGGAAACGTTTCAAACCTTTCCCAGAAGTTTGAAACGCGTTTCAAACTTTCCCATCTTGGCATGTGAAAAATCAATACCATATATGATATTTATATGCTAGAATATATGGGATCATTGATAGCATTGATAAAATGATAATATGTTGAATATATGCATGCATGTATGATGTATCAGGATTTAGTAATAAGTATGTACTATCATCTATGCATAATGGGCCCATGGCCCATGGGATAAATGCCAAATATGCCAAGGCAGTCATCCATGTTCAAACTTCAAACTCAAAACTTAAATAACATTAAAAAATAAAAAGCCAAGTTTGAAACGCGTTTCAAACTCCCAGACGTTTGAAACGTTTCAAACGGGTCTGCTAAAGTTTGAAACGCGTTTCATAGCAACTATGGCTGACTCACAGCAATCTGACTTCAGGCTCAGGGTGGTTCTGGAAGGAAGCCTATGGCTGGGAGGAGAGTTGCTAGCCACAATCTATCGTGGTCATCAACTTACCATTGGGGAGGACTTGATGATGGTACGCAGCTGAATGCCAGAGTGATTTGTCCCTTATGGGCCATGTTCATGACCGATGCCCCAACCAAGGTTAGGACCAAGATTGACATCGAACTTGATGTAGGTTGTCTTAACCCTTTTAGGGCTTCCAGGTATTTTGTCTTTACACATGTGGTCTCCGGGTGATGGCCTCTACTACACCACCAGCAAGCACACAAAGAAGAAAAGAAAAGGGATCAGAACTGGGGGATGCTAGAATCCCATCTCTAAGGGCACCCTTCAGACATGCACCTGTCACCTTAGCTCCAGCTGATTCACTTGACAATTCAAAACCCACCCAGCCTGCCTATCTGATCGTCAGCATCTCCAACTGTCCTCCCACGTCAGCTCTCACCTCCCACTGATCATAAACCTTAGAGCTTCTCCTGACCAGCAGCTGACGCAGAACACCCTGTTTCTGCCTCCGAAAAGCCTTCTCTAGTTCCCAAGCCTGTCTCCAATTGTCCTCCACTGTCAGCTGACCATATACACCAATCTCCATGACCTTCCTGGATCTCTTGCTGACTCTCTTCTGACCCCTCTGCTGTGACTGAATCAGTCTAAGTTCTACCTCAGAATTCTGACACAGAACTCTGCTTCCGAAGCCTTTAAGAAAAAAAAAACCTTCTCCTCTGCGTCTGCAGTCTCTCCCTCAACGTCAGACTGCCCTCACCTAGCAAGGATATCACTTTAAATGCATTCAACTGACTGCAGTAAGCTCACAGCTGCTCTGTCCACCCGAGGATGGCTAGAACTGACTCATCTGACCTAGGCCTCTTCTCCTCTGCGTCAGCTAGCCTTCAAGCCTTACCATCTGAATCAATCCGCTGCCCTGTGCTGACACTTCTCTTTCTCCCTTCTGTCTGCTCAAACTGAGGCAGACCTGGCTGTCCGAAGTAGAGTAAACCGACACCTGAGTCAGACTTCCTCTCTTTTCTGTCCGCAGTCAACTCTAGACCATTAGAACACTCAAGCCAAGCATGGATCTAACCTTAAAACCACTTAGCTGACATCGAATGACTCATGGCTGCCTCAGAAGCACTCACAGATCACAAACCCATCTACCGGTTGGTTGCTGACTTCTGACAGATCTCATGTCTGTCTGTAGGGACTCATCATCACTTCTCCCAGACACAAACAAACTAGGGCAAGCCCCTATACCCTCAGCTGATCTTATTGCAACTCAGCTGACACAAAATAGTCTCTATACCTTCACTTCTCAATTGACACAAACACTCAGAAGCTGCTTCTTCATAAAACTCAAGAAAAAACATTTATTCATCACAGTCATATCATTTAAAAAAAAAAGAACTAGATTCAACCCTTCTGTCTGCTTCAGATAAACCAAAAACCTCTTCTAGGTCTCAACAGCCCTGAGATTGGATGCAAACATATAAAAAAGAATCACAAAAAACTCAAGGATCCCTACGTTGGCCACACTGTTTCTATTCTTGCTTCGCGCACATGCGCTTGTACCCTTGGTGCCACCTTGGCTTCATCACATTCCACCTCATGTACACATCTTCCATCTACACTCCATGTTTGGAGAGGGTTCATTTCGCTCCTCACAACGTGCCATCTGGATTGTGATTGGGCAGATCCGGGTCTTATCTCACAGCTTGAGAGTGGAGACAAGGAGAGCAGAGGGCATTGCCTACAGAGAAGAACATCTGTAGACTCTGGCTTTTTTATGTTTCCAAATTTTTACGTTTATGATCTTGGTTTACACATGGAGTATATGTAACACTTTTAGTCGCATAACCCATCGGGTCTTTAGTATCTCTCTCTCTCTCTCTCTGTCTCTCTCTCGGGATTGTGTGTGTGTGTTGTGTGTGTGTGTGTGTGTGTGAGAGCGAGAGAGAGAGAGAGAGAGATGATGCATGTGTGTGTGTGCATGCGTGCAAGGGTGCACATGGACAGTGGGTGCATGAATGTGTCTCTCTTGGGCACACTTTACAGCAGGAAATTTGCTAAAGCATAGACACATACGGCATGACCATAGCTCCAAGCAGAGAGATGGCAAGTCCAGTAGCACCATCTCCATTTAGCCTAGGTATAAACATTCCCTTCAGAACTCCAGTTGCCGATGGCCTTGCATAGCCAAGCTCTGCAAAGAAGCACGCTGCCATGGTGAAAACCAGGAGGGCAATCAGCATCTCCAGCTTTCTCACCTGATCATAAAACATATAAATACTTTAAACCGCATCCAGCGGATACATATACATCTCCAGATTTCTCACCTCCAGTGTATACATGTAGCGTAGATCAGAAAATAAATATTTGCAAATGTGAAAGCTTCTATTCCAGAAAAAACATAATAACAGTACCCCATATTGCTGCAAAGCAAGGAGAAGCAGTGTGCTTAGTCCAGTGAGAAGAACTCCAGACCAAACAGGGATATGGAATAGCAAGTTTAGAGCAAAAGCTGTCCCTAGAACTGCACAAAGTAGCCCACCAAACAACAGGAGAGCATTACAACTGTGTTCAAGCATCAATGGTGCAAGCAAATTAGCACTAATTTCAATGATGGGAAGCTCTCATATGAACAAGGATGTCATTAGCATAGAAAAGCATAAAGGAAGCCTCTTCTACAAACTAGGATGTTGTACTAATACCGAAGCACTAGTGGCCTTGACAGAAGCGTTGATTGGCTCCCTCTCCACCCCCTTCTAGGCCTTGGCTGATGCATTCATCCCCTTCTAGGCTGAATCGTCATGTTCATGGGCGCCTGGTAAGAAGTGGGAAAGGATGCCAAATGGGTGCTCGCTTCAAGGGAGAGATAGTGCTCCAATCTAGAAAAGATTAGGGGATGCTTAACCAACTTTATGGGCCATGTTTAATGGCTAATGGAGATGTACTCAAGCCTATAAAAAAGGCACTCTATCTAATAGATGAAGCATATGAGCTTTTCAGCTAAACCTCTTGCCTTGTCATTATGCTTCATTTTTGTCATTAGCATTGTCATTAGTGTTAATGTCTTTCTTGCTTTCTAGCATGCTAAGATGTTGATTCTAATCCATTTCTACACACCCTTGTCATTATGCTTCATTTTTGTCGTTAGCATTGTCATTAGTGTTAATGTCTTTCATGCTTTCTAGCATGCTAAGATGTCGATTCTAATCCATTTCTACACACCCTAATCAACTCTACATGCAAATCTCAACAACTCTTTCAGTCTACTAACATGAAAGACTAGATGAACTTTCATATTCAGATGCAGTTCTAGTCTATAGGCTACCTTTCCAATCTTTTTACAGATTCGGAAAGGCCTACAATACTTAGGGGATAACTTCCCAACCTTCCCGGTCCGTAACGTCTCTGAACTCTTGGGTATTCACACAAACACACCAACATTCCCTTGGATAACTCCCTTGGCGTGAACGTTGTCTATCAACATAAAACTATGCTCTATCCTTGCACACTCCTGATAGAATCTCTAGCTCTGGCTAACATCTCCTGCATATCTGCCAAGAAATCCCTAGTCGCATTATTCTGAATACCCTTAAGTACCAGAGATCTAGATTGGTATCCGTACATCAGTATAAACGGATTAAACTTATGGCCACATGCTTAGCACTGTTATGGGCAAACTCAACCATCGGAATGTACCTCTCCTAGTCTGATGGTCTCTTGGAGACATGCATGAAGCAAATCCTCTAAAACCTAATTCTAGTGCAAGTTTCAAAAAACTCACACCAATAAAAAACGCTACATATTTTGTGCCAAGTGAACCTCGGTTCACAAAAAAAAGTGACACATGATTTATTGGCCCATTTTCCAAGAATATTTATCTCATTTTAAATAGTAATGAAGCTAGAGTTTCTCTTTCTTTTTGAGATAGATTTTCTTTTTCGAGATAGATTTTATTTTTGCGAGCAACGGAGCTCTTGAAAATAGGTGGGATTTTTTTTCAAAGTAATCGTCTTTTTCCAAAAAGTAAACATCTTTTTCCATAGTAACACCCTCTCGTTCTACTTGTCGGACTAAGGATGATCAAAGGAACTCAAATTCAGCTTGGTCTCCAATTTCTAGAAGACTAGCTGCCAAAAGTGTCCAGTAAACTTCGAGTCCCTATCACTCACTATGTCATAAGGTAAACCATATAACCTGAGAAGCTACTCAACAAACTGTTGTGCCAATGCAAGAGCTGTTATTGTTTTCCTTGTGGGTAAATATCTTGCCATCTTTGTCAATCTGTCCATCACCACCCAAACAGCATCATGCCCTCTGCAAGTAACATGGTAGACCGGTGATAAATAAAGAGAATGCGGGGGAGAGGAAGAGCTTGAGTTCCTTGTTGCGAGAAAACACACACACATACAAGAGAGAGAGCAAGACACAAGAGAGAGAGAGATGGCTGAATTTTCTTCTATCTTCTTCTCTTCTCTACAACCATTAACATAAAGAGATAAGAGTGCATACTATAAGGAAAAATACTATGCTACTATAACATACAATGGTCGGTCCATACTGTGAACCCGACTATATGAGCTCGCGCTATAACTATGCTATACTCTAGTAATCCAAAGATGGCTGCTACACAGCCTGTCGTCCAATGGCGGTATATCAACCATAATCTCACGAACGGTGCCAGTGACATAAGTGCGGATGCTATCACCCAGGAAGGTCATCGATGTCTGCAGCACTAGTTAAGCTCAATATCTCAACACTCCCCCTCAAGCTCAACTCCACACACTACACTCCAAGTAAGCTCCTACAGCTCTGGAGCTTCTTTGTACCAAGTGCCTTTGTGAAGATGCCAACCACCTAATCCTCTGTGTTGATATATAGATCTATACCACCTGCTAGAACCTTCTCCCTCACAAAGTGAATGCACCTCAATGTGCTTTGTCCTACCATGGCATACTGGGTTACTAGGGAATCAACTGTATACTACTTATGTTGTCACTGTCAGAATACGCAGCGGAGATGATGACCATATCTGGGAACACGAGCAAAAACCGCAGGCCGAAAAACAGCACAAGAGAGAGAGAGATGTAGGCGTGTAACTTTGCTCTGATATACACAAGAAGATCCCAGTATGATACAAATAGTGGTATGGGGCTGGGGGCCTATATATATGCCCCTGGGAGAGCAGTCGGCCAGCATAGGAAGTGCCCACGACTGCTGAAAAATGTCCACGACTGCATAAATGCAGTCGGCCAGCAGAAAAGTGCCCACGACTGAGAAACTGCAGTCGGCCAGCAGTCCAGTAGCCCACGACTCATGTGTATGCAATCGGCCAGCACTGGAGTGCTCCTGATATCCTCTGGCAACCCTCCCCACCACTGGAAAAATGGAAAAAAATAGGGGAAAAATGCGGGGAGTGAGGAAAAATGATAAAACACCTGATAAGGGCGGGCACACCCACAACAAAGGCCCTGGTGTATAAATCTAGACAGGAGATGACTTCTAACACCCCCTCTCAGCTCCTGGCTGTGAAACCAACCACAGGGAGCTGGGGTGCCGCCTGAGCAAATCCTGAGAGAGCGACTTCGTGAAGAGGTCCACCGTACTGTCCTCCGTCGAGCAGAACTCTAGCAGGATGTCATCAGCAACAATCTGTTCACGAACAAAGTGCCTCTGGATGACCATGGGTTCCTCCAGTGGAAGCCCAAACCTGCAATGCAACCTCTGCATCCTCACCACCTCACAAGCAGCATCACAAACAGCCCGGTACTTTGCCTCTGTTCTCGACAAGGCAAAAGATGACTGTCTCCAACTGCTCCGTAAAACTGCTCCACTTTTCCATTCAAGAAGTGTTAAGAAGACAAAATGTAATGACCTTTTTGTGCATGGACTCATCCATCTTTTGAATGCGTCCAAGTAGATCCCCTCGTGTCCGGATCTCCTCCCCAAACTGAGTCACTCCAACCGCGGAGTCGGACTCCATCCAACAATCCCCCTCCTGTGTACAAGAGTCCATGATCCTTCGCATGCCGCAGAAACCACTAGAAACGCAATCCTGCCTCCCAAAGAGACATCTGCAACCATGAGCTCAACCGCCTCATCAGGAAGCTCCCGTCCAATCTGGTGTCCATCAACCAGATCAATGAACCATACAGCTTCTGAGTCAAAAAGGCATCACACCGCTCACAAGGATCAACACCTGTTACGGTGCAAAAACAAGTCCTGGAAACCTCCTGAAGACCACGCAAGGCCTTCTGAAACCTGTCAACCACCCCCTTTGAATCCGGAACCACAAAGCCTGGAGAAACCACCTCCTTCTGCAAGTAAGCACCTGCCACCTGCCTGGCTTTCTGAAAGGTCCCCGTGGAAGGAACATCCTCAACAACTGGAAGTTCTATGTCCCGAACACTACGAGACATCAGAGCATAAGTGACCTGTTCAGCTTCCTCTGACTGACGAACACAAGAACTACCAACATCAGTACTGGAAAGTTCCTGCCAACTGCTGCCATCTACTGGCAAGCTATCCACCGTCTGGTCCCGGAAAGCCCGCACCTGCAGCGTATCCACACTTGAGTGGCCATTACCAGACTGCCACTCATCACGAACCTGAGGACCTGGGAGAGAGAGTGCTGAAAGCTTGTAAACTCCATTCTCCACTCCACCTTCCCAAACCACCTGGCCTGTTGCTTTGTCCCGGAGAGCAACAAAATGCTCATCAAACTCCACCCGTACGCCAGTCTTGCAAACCTGATGCACTCACAACAGATGAAAACCAAGTGCTGGAACATACAACACCTGGGAGGAATGCTTCCCCCCTCTGCCATCAGGAACTATCTCCATCCTGCCCTCACTGTGAACTGGGATAGTGGACGTATCCCCAGTAAGAATGTGACCAGAAAGCTTGCAGAGATCCTGTAAACCGGAACGGGAAGGAGTCATGTGCCTGGAAGCACCACTATCGAGAATCCACTCCCGAGTATCCGTTGCGGAGAGTCCTCCAATCTCCTCCCTGCCTGAAGAAAATGAAGCATCGGTGTCCATCACCTCCAGGTGCACAAAAGCCGGAGTCTTCATGATTGCTGCTGAGGAGTCTTCACCCTTCTCGGTCTTCCGCTTGGGACACTGCCTCCAGTAGTGGCCTTTCTCGCCACAATCATTACAGGTCCTCTCTGCCTTCAGTTTCTCGCGGTCAGCGTCGGACTTCTTCTCAGAAGACTTCTCCGATGAAGCCTTCCCTTTGCCCGAGTTACGGCCTTTCGACCGTTGGCCAGTTAAGGCCTCCGAACCTCCACCCTGAGGAGGGTTCGTGAATCGTTCCTCCTGGTCCAAGACCATGGGCACAAGCTCCTCCCACGTGATGGTGCTGAGCCTGCCACTGGTAATCAAAGACGAGTAAAATGCTGAGTACGAAGAGGGCAAATGAGACAACAACGTTATGGCCATGTCCTCTGACGATATCTCCTTCCTAGCTTGAAGAACTTCCTGCTGAAGAGCCTGTAGCTTGTTAATATGCTCCCGCATCGTCGACGGCTTTGCAGGGTTCATAACCCACATCTGTACTTCCAAGGAAATCCTCTTCATGGGCGATACCCTGTTGAAAAGAGAAGCCAAATGCTGCCATATACCTCTGGCCAGCGTCATGTGCTTTACATGATTGATTACCTATGGTGTGCAGTTGAGAAAGATAAACGAACGGACCCTGGCGTTGACACGATCCCACATGTGTGTCTGAGCCTCCCGGTCCTTTCGGGTCGACGGTAACTCCCCTTCCCCAACTTCCGGCCGTGGAACCCCAACAATGACGAAATCGGCGAGGTCGTAAGACTCCAGAACAGATTCCATCATAACCTTCCATATGCCGTAGTTGCTCCCGTCCAACTGACGGTCCACCGGGAACGTGGGGAGTGTCGGGATCTTCACATGTCTCTCGGCCATCTCAAACAGATCTGCCATTGCAGGGATGTACTCTGAAAGGGGTGGGTGGGTGGGAACAAAGAAGAACTAAAACCTGCAAGTGGCTGTCCAGCAAATCAGCCCGCCTTCCTCTTGCTTCTCCTCTTCCCGAACAGTCCAAAACAGTCCACCAATCAGCCACAAAACAGTCCCCCTCTTGCTCACACAAATCCCAAGACCTATCTAGAGCCTAGGGCTCTGATACCATGTCAGAATACGCAGCGGAGATGATGACCAAATCTGGGAACACGAGAGCAAAAAACGCAGGCAAAAAAACAGCACAAGAGAGAGAGAGATGTAGGCATGTAACTCTGCTCTGATATACACAAGAAGATCCCGGTATGATACAAATAGTGGTATGGGGCTGGGGGCCTATATATATGCCCTTGGGAGAGCAGTCGGCCAGCATAGGAAGTGCCCACGACTGCTGAAAAATGTCCACGACTGCATAAATGCAGTCGGCCAGTAGAAAAGTGCCCACGATTGAGAAACTGCAGTCGGCCAGCAGTCCAGTAGCCCACGACTCATGTGTATGCAGTCGGCCAGCACTGGAGTGCTCCTGACATCCTCTGGCAACCCTCCCCACCACTAGAAAAATGGAAAAAAATAGGGGAAAAATGCGGGGAGTGAGGAAAAATGATAAAACACCTGATAAGGGCGGGCACACCCACAACAAAGGCCCTGGTGTATAAATCTAGACAGGAGATGACTTCTAACAGTCACAATGAATGACAACAACCTATCCCCACGGGCTCACCCATATCATCAAGTAGCTTCTGAAACTAAGCTACCTCACAAGCTCCCATAATAGCACTCCTGTAATCTGTCTCTGTACTCAACAAGACAACTGTCAGCTATTTCTTGCTGCTCCAAGCACTTCCAAAAGAAAACATAAAGCCACTGGTAGATCCCATGTCTTTGCGACACTATCAGACCAATCAACATATGTGTACCTATGTAGCTATATCTCTGTGCCAGCCTCATAGAAAAGTCCATAATCAATTGTGGACTTTATGTACCTGAGAATTCCAAGTATGGCTTCCTGGGAGTCTGCATAAACTAACTCACGAGTCCAACAACATAGCTCAAATCTGTCCTAGTAATGGTCATGTAGATCAAGCTACCCACTATATATAGTGGGGTCCTCCAAAAGCTCACCTATATCTACAGAAAGCTGTGTTCTGCTCCGATGGCACTGAAATACGTTGTCATATCATACTTGGACAACATGTCCAAGCCATACTACCTCTGTAACAACAAAATGCCATGAGGTGATCTCACCACCTCTATACCCAAGAAATACCGCAACTCATCAAAGTCCATCTCAAACTTCTACATCAAAAGCCTCCTGACATCATGTATGTCAACATCACTATCACTAGTGATAATCAAGTCATCCACATAAATGACTAATAGCATGATCCCTCTATCTATCTTTTTCACATAAAGTATTGGATATTTGAAATTCAATAGTAATGAGATACTCCCCAATCTTGTTTGACCATGGTTTGGATACCTGCTTCAAGCCATACAAGGTTTTGTGTAACTTGCACACAAAATCTAGTGTGCATCACTCTCATAACCCACTGGCTGCACCATGTATACTTCTTGTAAATTACCATGCAAGAAAGCATTCTTTATATCCATCTGATGTAAAGACCAAACTTTCACTGCATGCAACCATAGCACTAATAGCTCTCACAGCTTGACCCTTGGCAACCAATCTTGCCTTATACTTGCTCACTGATCCATTTGAGTTACGCTTGACCTTATACACCCACTTATATCGATTACCTTCTTTTCCTTAGGCAAAGGCACTAACTCCCATATTGTGTTTGCATCCAATGCTGCCATCTCTTCATCCATGGCATCTTCCCATTTTTTATTTCCGAGTGCCTACTCAAAACACATGGGCTCCAACTCCTGTACTGCTACCATGTAAGCATAATGATGGATTGTATATCCATCATATCTCAACCTGTCAACAAGGTATCTAACCCTCGTAAACTTGCGCATACCTGGATCATTGCCAAGTGTTCTAAAAACAGCCCTGGTTCTCCTTGCACCAAGAGTAACCATTGACGAAATGCCAAGCTTCTCATCAAGGCTCTACTTGGAGCCACTAGAGTCACCATCCACATATGAGTGTCCTGCTGACAGATCAAGCACAAAAGGTTGATCTACCTTTTCCTTCCCTTTGCATGATACATGTGTACCTACATCTGTCCTCAACCTATCTGACCATGGAATAACGCTAGATCCCTTGTTAGAGAACTTTCCAGGTCAACTAAGCACCTATGATTGCTGCTCTACATGTGGAGCACAATAATTACTTCTTACATCTGCATCTTCTATTGCCTTCATTGGTGCATATCGGGTACTCACCTCATCAACGACAACATCTTTGCTTACTCACATCTCACGAGTGGTAGGGTTATAACATCTATAACCTTTCTGCTCCCAGCATAACCAATGAAGATGCATTTCTCTGCCTTTGGATCCACCTTTGTTCTCAATTCATCGGAAACATGCACATATGCAATACATCTAAAAACTTTCAAGTGAGACACATCTGGTTTTATGTCATACCATGAACAACCGAATGTAAAGAGCAGTTTGCTGTTGCTTCTGTCCAAAAATAATCTAGCACTCAGACATCAAGGTACGTGCCACTTTTGCAATGTGTCTATTTTTCCTTTCTACAACATTTTTGATGATTTGCTCATGACATTACAACATGCATTTGAAGTAGCAGACATTGGACTTTTGCATAACCATTTGGGTATCCAGTTTATACCAATTAAAGAGGGGACCTCCAGCTGACCCTTATCAGCAAACTGTCGGATGCCTTATTACAAATGTAGTGCCTGTCTTGAAATTCAGTATGCAGTGTCACGGTGAGCAGATTTCCGCAATGCCCGAGCTTCGGCATTGGCATGTACTTGGCAAGGGTTTTTTGCCCGTGTGAATACTCTTGTGTATTAGCCACATCAACCCTAGGGCAAGAGCTATAGTACTCTTGTACTCCACTGATTTTATATCATTATCATCGAGTACTTTCCAGCATCAAGCTTCGTCTCTTGCTCTCCAAGCTTGTCTGTCACACTGTGTGTGCGTATGTGTGTGTGAGTGTACAGAGCATCTTCTCCCTCATCCAATACTTATATTCACCCGACACTAACGACATTTTACCACATAGTCCTAGACTTCTGCCCTCATCTTGGACCAATAAAACATACGTTTTACTAAGTCATAGGTTCGTTGTAGTGCCGGATGACCTACTATAGTAACGCCGTTCATACATCCACATCCACATTCCATATCTACATCTATACATCCACATCCATGCCCACATTCATACATGGCAGGTGGAATGATCCCTGAGCCCTGGTCTATAATAATGGAGCTCCCTGCCTCAACCTATTGCCAAAACCGACCAAAATATCTATCGGTCTCGAATAGCCCCTCAAGAAATCATAAAGGTTAGCCTGAATCTCAGTGGAACTCAAAAGATTCACCTCCCCCATCCGACTCAATGCCCTTGAAACCTATTCAAGCTACCCTTCCGATATTGGATCTGTCACCAGCCTGGACATTTCCCAGTATGAAAGGGGTCTGGTGGACTCCAGGATGTCTAAATATTTGGAAAGTACAAGCTTTGGGAATGGGGGATTATCCTAGAATACAAAGGACCACACTCCTAAAATTTAGGAGAGTTGCTATTTTTGGCCCGCCGACTTCGATGGAAATTCTGTTCGCGTCATTACATCTAGAATTGAGCAGATACCAAGAGTTGGCAAAGTACCTATGACAGAATGTCTACCAGTTGGGATAGTTTTAGAGATAAAGTTTATGGAAGGACCCATCTCTTAGATTGGGACATGTGGCAAGAAAGTTGACCAAAGTGAGACAAGTGGCCTGACACTTGTTAGAAAGTGGATCAAAGTGAGACAAGTGGCCTCACACTTGTCACTTCAGCTATTGTGTGACTCTCCAGCCTTCTCTTGCCATTTTAGCTCATGGGAGGCCCAAATCTATAAATTGGAGCCCTCTCTCTTCATTAATGGAGGCTCTCTTGCTGCACACTAGCCTCTACCACCGTAACAGGCTGCCCTAATGATGGCTACTCTCTCTCTCTCTCTCTTGAAGGCTGCCATGAAGAATGCTGGGCTGTTGGGGACTGTTTTGGAGGCTTCCATCGCGAAGAAATACTGAAGGCAAGGGTATTTAATCATTTATAATGGATTATGTTGTTGGCTCGGCATTTCTACAACCTATGTTCCGGCTTGGTTGCCTTGTGTTGGGCTATGTTATGGCATTTGTATATGGATAATCCGGTATCTCCCGTGGGGAGAGTAAGACCCGCAAAGCTTGTACATGATATTATTCTCCTTGGGTAATAAAATACTCCAAGGGGGGGGGGGGGGTCGGCCCATTCCGGCCTCTATGCGGTGTCACACGGGCAAGCTTCATTTTCAGCATTTGTGGATGTTTTTGTCCAGCTTTTATGTTTAAATGTTTTAATATGCATTGATGGTATCAACAAGTGTGTCAAGGCCCTAGTCCCCCGGGCACCCGCCGCGAGTTACATTGGTATTAGAGCATAGGCTTTCTTGGAAGTGGAGACTTCCTTCTATCAATAAGGAAGAGAAAAGATCTCAAGTGGGGACCACACTTACCATCATTGCTATTAAGCATGGCCAGCCGCTTCATAGCTTATGAAGCAAGAGCAAGAGCATGAGCAGTAGACAGCTTGTTGATCTAAGAATTTATGAATTCACAAAATTTATCTTGGAAGTATGGAGTTGGCTTTATGTGCACATGTTTAGCACTCTTTCCATATGGATATTGTGTATTATATTATCAAGCTTACAGGCAAGCTATACGGAGATATATCTCAAGATATCATAAGGATATGGTGACGAGATATTTCTTTTGGCTTCATGACCAACCTGGCAAAGAAAAGCTAAGTATACTTTGAGTTTGCAAAGTTGGTGCTTTTGCTATTTACTGTGAAGTGTTTTTGATGTTCACTAACCCTTGTATAGCCATTCAAGGAGAAAGCTGGTGTTGTTTGCCTTGAGATGGTTTCAGGGAAACATTGTTTATGGCTCCCTTTATTGGGATGGATTATATCTATGGAGATTTCTTTCTTGGACGAGATTTATATAGATATTGGGCTTCACAAGCAATTTCTATGGACGAATCTGTCTGAGTTTATAGAGAAGAAATCTTTGGATATCTCATGGATATGATGCTTTTATGGATAAAGTCCACCTCTATGTTCATGACTCCCTTTTACTGCAATGGATTATTCTTTTTGGCTCCCTTTATTTGGGATGCATTGGACTTATGGAACTCATGGTTCACATACCCTGTGTAGTGTTCTCTTGTCCTACGTACTCTCTTGAAGATTGTTTCTACCATATCTGGGTGGAACAATAGAGAGCAGATGGAAGGGAACATGGGCACTTGAGAGGGTAGTGTTGAGCACAACATGTCGTATGTAGTGTTCTCTTGTCCTACGTGCTCTCTTGAAGATTGTTTCTACCATATCTGGGTAGAACAATAGAGAGCAGATGGAAGGGAACATGGACACTTAAGAGGGTAGAGGGAGTTGGTGGCCGAAATGCCTATAAACTATGTGCAGCAGAAATGCTTATGGAACACCATGCTATTTATGCCTGCGAGTGATTGTTTTATCTTGTTACTTGAGCCCACCTCTCATCCAAGGTGTGTGGTCAGAGTACCAACATGGAGTGCAAGTGGTAAAGTGGACATGACGCCTGGTTGGCAAGGGACTTATGTCTATGCCAAGGGTCATGTGGACCGATGCCTTGTTGGCAGGAGACTTATTTTGTCTCGCCCATTTACTTGGGCCATGGATTATGATATCTGGACTTGATTTGTCACGCCCATTTACTTGGGACATGATTATGATATCTGGACTTGTGGGACTATTTTGTCTCGCCCATTTATTTGGGACATGGATTTATTTTTTTTAAAGCCATATTAGAATCACTATCTCCCCATATAGAGGCCAAGAGGTTCATTGTTCATCTCACCATGCATATGGATTCATGTTGGGATTGTGAGAGGGCAATTCAATGAACACTCCACCATACACATGGATTCATGTTGCAATTGTGGAGTGAGTGTTTCGTTGTTTCCACACCATGCTTGTTGATCAGAGTTGGGATTGTATGGGAGAACATGAGAATTGTTGGGATTGGGAGAAAGGATTGCGAGAACCAGCTTTTCTATCACCATGGTTTGCGCTCTTGAATGGCACCAGTTTGTGTGCATAGCACATGTTTTTGTGCGAGGCACTAGTTTCTTATTTAAGTGTCTTAGCACCTGGTTGGTGATTTTCATTGGCATATGATTATCTCATTGATATTGGTGATTGAGACACAATTGGCTCTTGTGTCTGTGTCTAGCATATCTTCCATGGAATTCTCGCCCATTATTTTGGGACATGATTTTGATATTGGTATTATGGAGACTTATTTAGTCTCACCCATTTCTTTGGGACATGGATTCTTCAATTATATTGGATTTTTGAGACTGTCTCGTCTCGCCCACTTGATGGGACATGATTATATCTTGAATATATGGCTTGAAGCTTGAAGTTGCGGATAACTTTTAAGAAGTTGGGGAGGATGTCACCAGCCTGGACATTTCCCAGTATGAAAGGGGTCTGGTGGACTCCAGGATGTCTAAATATTTGGAAAGTACAAGCTTTGGGAATGGGGGATTATCCTAGAATACAAAGGACCACACTCCTAAAATTTAGGAGAGTTGCTATTTTTGGCCTGACTCCGATGGAAATTCTGTTCGCGTCATTACATCTGGAATTGAGCAGATTCCAAGAGTTGGCAAAGTACCTATGACAGAATGTCTACCAGTTGGGATATTTTTAGAGATAAAGTTTATGGAAGGACCCATCTCTTAGATTGGGACATGTGGCAAGAAAGTTGACCAAAGTGAGACAAGTGGCCTGACACTTGTTAGAAAGTGGATCAAAGTGAGACAAGTGGCCTCACACTTGTCACTTCAGCTATTGTGTGGCTCTCCACTTGTCATTGTAGCTTTCTCTTGCCATTTTAGCTCATGGGAGGCCCAAATCTATAAATTGGAGCCCTCTCTCTTCATTAATGGAGGCTCTCTTGCTGCACACTAGCCTCTACCACCGTTACAGGCTGCCCTAATGATGGCTACTCTCTTTCTCTCTCTCTTGAAGGCTGCCCATGAAGAATACTGAAGGCAAGGGTATTTAATCATTTATTATGATTTCTAGCCATTTGTACTTGTTGTACCAGCCCTTGTACCTATTGTACCAGCCATTGTACTAGCTGTACCAATCCTTGTACTTGTTGTACTTGCTGTACCTGCTGTACCAACCACCGTACCGACTGTACCAACCACTGTACCTGCTGTACCAGCCACTGTATCGGCTGTACCAGCTTCTGTACTTGCTGTACCAGTCAATGTACCTGCTGTACTAGCCACTATACATGTTGTACCAGCATTTGTACTTGTTGTACCTACTGTACCAGCCACCGTACCTGCTGTACCAGCCACTGTACCGACTGTACCAACCATTGTACCTGTTGTATCGGCTGAATGGAGAGTTGTACTTGCTGTACCAGCTCTATTGCATGAAGACCCGTGGTTTTTGGAAAAGAATCACTACCTACACGGAGGTATATGGATTATGTTGTTGGCTCGGCATTTCTACAGCCCATGTTCCGGCTTGGTTGCCTTGTGTTGGGCTGTGTTATGGCATTTGTATATGGATAATCCGGCATCTCCCGTGGGGAGAGTAAGGCCCGCAAAGCTTGTACATGATATTATTCTCCTTGGGTAATAAAATACTACAAGAGGGGGGGGGGGGGGGGGTCGGCCCATTCCGGCCTCTATGCGGTGTCACACGGGCAAGCTTCATTTTCAGCATTTGTGGATGTTTTTGTCCAGCTTTTATGTTTAAATGTTTTAATATGCATTGATGGTATCAACAAGTGTGTCAAAGGCCCTAGTCCCCCGGGCACCCGCCGCGAGTTACAGGATCTCCATATCAAAATCCTGCATCTACTCTGCCCACTGAGCCTTCTTCCCTTTCAACTAAGGTCTATCACAGAAATACTTGATCGACTCATGGTTAGTCAAGACAACAAATTTGGATCCATACAAGTCATGTCTCCAAATTTTCAATGTGTGAATAACCACATACAACTCTTTCTCACGAGTATGCCATCTAACCTGGGTATCATCAAGCTTCTTGCTATCAAAAGCCACAGGTCGGCTCTCTTAGAATAAGGCAACCCCTATCACAAAAGCATTGGCACCAGTCTCAACCATGAATGGTTTGCTAGGATCCGGTATGGCTAGAACTGGTGCATCTCCCACCATTAGCTTGATCCTTCTAAAAGCCTAATCAAGCCTCTCACTCCAGGTAATAGGAGCGTTAAACTTTCGTCCACGTCCTTTGAGGAGGTTAGAATGGGGAACGGTTCCGTCTAAATACTCCCTCATTGACTTCTTAAGAAAGACAATGAATCATAAAAACGAATGAACCTATCTGATAGTACGAGGTACCGGCTAGATCCGCTCAAGATCTATGCTCATCCCATCTCTAGAAATCCGATGACCTAGGTATGTGATTTCTTTCACACTTGGAGATTTCTGCATACAAACTGTTCATGGCT
Organism: Cibotium barometz; assembly: GCF_041138505.1. Classification (NCBI taxonomy): domain Eukaryota; kingdom Viridiplantae; phylum Streptophyta; class Polypodiopsida; order Cyatheales; family Cibotiaceae; genus Cibotium; species Cibotium barometz. The sequence continues at coordinate 14,775,143 of NC_141063.1, forward strand.
TAGAATCCCCAAGAAGTACATGAGTTGCTCTACATGCTCCTCCAAAGAACAACTATATATATCGTGCAACTTAGAGATTTTTGCACACAGTCATCGTTTACATCTTAGAATCCCAAAGATGTACTTGAGGTGCTCTACATGATCCTCAATCCAATGATCAGTAGATGGGGTTGGGAATGGTACTGTCGAAAAGCGAAGGTGAGAGACTTGAAGGGCTAGCCCCCCACCCTCCTCCTCGTAGGCCATGACAAGCTCAGCCTTAGTGGCCCAAGCGACAATGCCCCATGAAATGATGTGGGTCGAGGTTCTGTCCATCGTGAAAATGCGGAGAAATCATTGCCAAACTTGCCGAGACTTCGGACAATCCCAAAGACAATGTCGTTGAGACTCCTGAGGGTGGCCGCACCTCGGACAAGCAACTGGTCGACCGCCAATGGCCAACCATGTGCCAACTGCTAAACTCCTGTGTGCCAACAGCCAAAGAAAGAGTGTGATCTTTCGAGGCCAAAAACTGCGTAGAGTCTCTTCCAAAAATTTGAGAGAAAACGCTATGAGACGCCCTGTGACTGCCAATGTGCTGCTACTACCGGGGTGCCCTGGACCTTGGGCATCTAAATCCTACGGCCTAGCCGGTGGTGTATGGCATTGCGAAGAACGGGGTACCCAATGTCTCCCCCCGGTGAGCAGGATCATGCCAAGTCCACTCCCCCGGGTCCCACTGGAGACGCGAGAGGGGCCGGCTCTCCCAAATCCATAACGGCCAAAGTCTCTCCTTGGCCACCTTGGCCGACGAGGGGTCAATGTGCCACTCATGTGCTTGAAATCCGGTCACCCTCACTCTATATAAGGTGCAGCCACTGAAGTCATCTAGAGGGGGCTCTGATCTCTCTAATCTGCCATGGTGTCCAATAGAAAAAGTGAGAAAGTTGTTGAAATATCTTAGGATGGGATAGATTCGACATAGTAAATCCCCTTGGGGAGCTCCAATGCTTTTGAAGCATAAAAGAAGGAACTTGGAGGATGAGTCTCAACTATAAAAAGTTGAACAAAGCTACAGTCAAGAATAGATACCCCCTTCCTAGAGCGGATGATTTGATAGATAGGCTACAAGGAGCCAAGTATTTTACGAAGATTCATCTTCATATAGGTTATCATCAGATCCGGATAGCCGAGGAGGATGTCTTTAAGACATGTTTTCGAACGAGATATGGTCATTACGAGTCTCTCGTATTTCTTTTAGTGCTCACGAATACTCTTGCTACTCTTTAGCATATGATGAACAATCTCTTTTGGGATTGCTTGCAAAAATTCATTGTGGTATTCTCAGACAATATTTAATATTTTGATGTATAGATGTAGCAAAGCCATCTAAGGTACCCACACTCTGCCTACAGAATCCATCACGAGCATTTGGCTTGATATCATTCATACCCTTCGCGGCCAATGGGGGAAGTTGCAGGGTGGCTTTGACCGCATGCGGAAGCGGGGGGGAAGCCTTCTTGAGGCTCTAGCGGCCCTGCCCTTTTCTCACAGATAGAGGTGGTGAGTCCACTTGGCCACCTATGTGGTTATTCCCTCCCCCTCCCCCTGTATGAGATAGCCTTCTCCTCATAGAGCGGCCAGCCAGAGGAGAAGAGCATCTTTCTCCACCCCTTGAATTCTTGATCCTCACCCTGCACATGGAAGTGAGTTTGTATCTAGCCCTTCGTGGTTGTATTTCACTCGTTTTCTGTTAACTAATAGAAGGATCTTTTTCCCGGAAAAAGAAGAAGAAGAAGATATTTCGACAACTGTCAGGCAACCTCATCCTCTTACAACAAACTCATCCTGTAAGGTGCAATACTCACAGGCTGAGACACTAGAATCAACTCGATCCTCTGGTCAACCAACCAACTTGGCGATAAACCATGAGATAACTCTACAAGAAAAACATCAACAAACTCTACTTTGACGTTTTCCACATGTCTTCCAAACATCTCACTCACTCAATTTAAAATTAGAAGTAACATCAGATGAACGAAGATCAAGAACACATCGAAACACCTCATAATCAAAATACAAACTCTATATAATATTATGATGTTTTCACAGTTTACAAGAGTAGAGAGTGGGACTCCAAAATCACCCTTGAGACAAACTGGAGCATGTTCTAATAAAAAAGACAATGTATGATTCTTCCAGTTTACACGGACATCATGGTTAGAGTAATGTCTAACCTATTTAGATTTATCAACAAAAAATCTAGTCTATCCGAATAACTCTCGATAGATATAGGTAGCTCGGTCACACATTTGTCCCGGATTTGTCTATGCCCCGCTACTAGTTCACACGATAGACATGATCACTTGGCCGGGTCTCCAATCCCAATTTCTACACCAATTTGGCACTAATAAAATTGTGAGTGCCACAAGGATCAAATAGGATGTGTGAAGTGTTCCCCAATACTAATCCATACCTACATATGAGATCATTGGACCCGAAAATTGCCATTCTAAAGTTACAATCCATGAAAGAAATATGATCAAGAACTGTGGTATGAACGGAAATAATCTTAGGGTTGCATGTAAACTCCGTCAAGTGAGCTCTCTTAGGCTTCTACTTTTTCTGTGCTTGAGGGGCCAGGGCAGCTCACTTTCCAATGGCCTGTCTGGCCACAAGTAAAACACCGGCCCTCCCATATGTTTTTTTGTGGCTCAGCTCAGTCCTCTAAGTCTTCTTGGAATTGGGTTGACCCAAAGTCTGGGTCTAATTTTGGGTTGTGGAAGCCTTCACAAACCTATACCTATCTAGTTCTGTGTTGCTTGAGCTTTTCTCCTTCTAGGGAACACTTTCCTTACTCTTGCCGGCAAACAACTGTTTCTTCATAAATCTTTGCAAAATAGATAGCATCCTCAAATGTTTTTTGCAATTCACCTGAAGCTTATGATCTGGGGACAATCCCCACATTAAAAAACCAAGCAAGGTGACCGCATCCATATGCATTGCCTTCGCCTGCAACAATCTAAACTTGTGCAAATAGGTGTCAAAAGACATGGTCTTCATATCCAGCTTTGCAAATCTGAATACCACGGCATACTCGTCATCCGCTTGGAGGAACTCATCCCTTGAACATCTCCTCGCACGAGAAGGCTTTCCCTTCCTGAGGCTCTCACATCCTCCACCGGGAGCTGCTAAAATATGCCCTGCAGGTGCGGGAGTACTCGCCACCACCTTCTGCAGAATAGTAATCTGCTGATGCGATACAGTAATCTCCTTTCGGAGATTAGCCATCTCACTACCTTGGTTCCTTAGGTAGAAACTTTTGCTCGGAGTTTCCACATCTCGTTGTCAAATGATGATATGGTGGCCAAGCTCAGAGTCATGGCCAGGTTCCCCAACATCTGCCCCTATATCTTCCCGTTCCTGTCCATGATCTAATAAATCATTGGTAAAGGAGAGGGGCTAGGGTGTCGCCATAGATATGAAAGATGGAAGAGAGAAAAAAGCAAGGGTATATCTCTGTTACTGCAAAAAAACATGAAGATTGACATGTGATGATTCTGAATTTTCAGAAAAGCGAGGAGAAAAACTACAAAGCTATAGGTAAATCTGAGACTATCGCGTAAAACTACTCACTTGAGCCTTCCCGAGCTCTATGTACAAGAAGAGAGGTGCGAATTCTGCTCCCCGAACGTAGGGAAGAATCACAGTTTGATGGTTTAATAGGAACTGTGTGCTCTATTTATACGCGGCTGACCTAGCGTTTTTATTTATTTTATAAAAAATACTTACTGCTTTTCCTTTAAAAAAACTCGGCGCCCCTTTCTAGAAACTCTCAAAAGCGGCCGAGTAATCATATTTAGAAGGTTTTTAAAAAAAACAGTACGCTTTTCCTGCTTTTTTCTTTTTTTAGCAAAAACCCGTTTTTGACAGCCTGCTCTCTGTCAGCACATAGAATCCTTTAAGTGCTGACCTCAGCGCTGCTGGCCACCTCTGCCCTGACCCCAACTCTGCTGGCCGCCTAGTCCGACTCTTCCTCTGCTACGCCAACCAGCCGCTACAGTTCTGCCATACTGCTGTGCCAACAACCCCATGCTTTCCTGCGCATGGTAATAATCTGTGCACAGGCTGTTTACATCTTCTGCTGCACACCCAGGCCTCTACGACCCCTCCCCTTGCCCACATGTTTTTCTCAACATGCCAAGGGTGTCATAGCACCTGAAATGCAGCCCTACAGAGAGTCTAAAGCAGAGAGAAACAAGAGTTGCACATCTCCTACGTGTGAGTCTCCCTATTTCCCCTCTTTCTCAGAAGCCACCACATACAACCAACTGGCAGTAACCCTTGAAAGCATACATCTAACGAGAGAAAAACAACTGTGGTGCTGAAAGAAATACCTGGGAATCCCGACACCAGATAAACCATGAAAGACACACAAACCTCTGTAGACTCCGCGTTTAGGTCGCTTTGATACCAAGCGTAAGAGGCCTCTCAAGCCTATCTAACCAAGATCTCCTAAACACAGTCCAACACAAGATTAGAGCAAACCAAATAAAAGGGGTGCAGGCAAGCTCACCACCCAACCGTAGGATCAGTACTTTGATCCACCCCCGAGTGCAAGGGACTAAGGTTCCGCCAGTCAGCGTTGGCATCCCATACCACGAGTGCCTACCCTCGGTATTATCATCT